>NW_027601339.1:0-317822 GCF_053455715.1 Rhinoraja longicauda | reverse complement strand
GGGAGAGAGAGAATGGGGGGGGGGGGTCTGAGAATGGGGACTGGGGAGGGGGACAACAGGGGTCGTTGCGGAGGGGGCTTGGTGGTGGGGGAAAGAGGGGTACTGGGAAAAGGGGAGGTCCCACTTCCCCCCTCAACCCCTTCCTCCCCCCTCCTTCCCACCTCCATCCCCACTCCCTCCCCCCTCCCTCCCCCCTCAATCCCAACCTCCTTCACCACTCAGCCCCTAACTCCCCCCCTCCCTCCTTCCCTCCATCCCACCCTCCCCCACTCCCTCCCCCTCCCTCCACCATTCCATCCCTCTCCCCCTCCCCCCTCCTTCCACCCTCCCTCCCCTCCTCCCGGTTACAATGGAAACCCTACGAGGACGGGCCCAATGGGGAAAGAGGGGTACTGGGAAAATGGGAGGTTCCCCTCCCTCCCCCCTCACTCCCCCCTCCCTCCCTTCTCCCTCCCCCCCTCCCTCCCCCTCCCCTTCCCCCCTCCCTCCCCTTCCCCCCTCCCCCCTCCCTCCCCCTCCCCCCTACCCCCTTCCCTCCCCTCTCCCTCCCCCCCTTCCCCCTCCCCTCCCCCCTCCCTCCCCCTCCCCTCCCCCCTCCACACCTCCCTACTCCCTCCCTCGAAAAGCAACTGACAGAAGCACTAAGTAGCCGCGAATGTTTCAAAACCAGCACTTAACCGCGAATGTTTTTTAAAAAAGCACTTAACCGCGAATGTTTCAAAACAAGCAATTAAAAAGCACTTTTTTTTTTAAAGTATTTTTTTTTATTCCAAGAGATGGGGGGGGTCTGAGAATGGGGACTGGGGAGGGGGACAACAGGGGTCGTTGCGGTGGGGGCTTGGTGGTGGGAGAAAGAGGGGTACTGGGAAAAGGGGAGGTCCCACTTCCCCCTCAACCTCTTCCTTCCCCCTCCTTCCCACCTCCATCCCCACTCTCTCCCCCCTCAATCCCAACCTCCATCACCACTCAGCCCCTAACTCACCCCTCCCTCCTTCCCTCCATCCGACCCTCCCCCACTCCCTCCCCCCCTCCCTCCACCCTTCCACCCCTCTCCCCCTCCTTCCACCCTCCCTCCCCCCCTCCCGGTTACAATGGAAACCCTACGGGGACGGGCCCAACGGGGAAAGAGGGGTACTGGGAAAAGGGGAGTTCCCCTCCCTCCCCTCCTCCCTCCCCTCCCCCCTACCCCTCTTCCCCCCCTCCCCTCCCCTCCCCCCCCTCCCTCCCCCTCCCCTCCTCCCTCCACACCTCACTCCACACCTCCCTCCTCCCTCCCTCCCCCCCTCCCGGTTACAATGGAAACCCTACGAGGACGGGCCCAACGGGGAAAGAGGAGTACTGGGAAAAGGGGAGGTCCCCCTCCCTCCCCCCTTCCCCCTCCCCTCCCCCATCCCCTCTCCCTCCCCCTCCCTCCCCCTCCCCCCTACCACCCTCCCTCCCCTCCCCCTCCCTCCCCTCCCCTCCTCCCTCCACACCTCCCTCCTCCCTCCCTCCCCCTTCCCGCCCTCCCCTCCTCCCGGTTACAATGGAAACCCTACGACGACGGGCCCAACGGGGAAAGAGGGGTACTGGGAAAAGGGGAGGTCCCCCTCCCTCCCTCCCCCCTACCCACCTCCCTCCCCTCTCCCTCCCCCCCTTCCCTCCTCCCTTCCCCCCTCCCCTCCCCCCTCCCATCCCCCCCTCTCCCCCCTCCCTCCCCCCCTACCCCCCTCCCTCCCCTCTCCCTCCCCCCCTCCCCTCCCCCCCTCCCTCCCCTCCTCCCTCCCCCTTCCCTCCCCCAACCCTCCCCCTTTCCTCCCCTCCCGGTTACAATGGAAACCCTACGAGGACGGGCCCAACGGGCCCACTCGGTCTAGTATAATACTAAAACTCTGCGGTCCAACATTCCGTATGTATATACGGAAGATTCCGTATGTATATACGGAAGATTCCGAAGATTTCTGTCCATAACTTACAAACCCTGCTCCTCCAAGACGGTACACCAAAGCGCTACGATTTTTGTACCGCCGTATTCACCATTGACGTGGGCAACTGTTGTAAGTACTTTCGTTCAAATTGAAGCTACCTTTTTAAAGCTAGAGAGATATTAAAGTTTAAATTTTCATTTCTAACACTTTTCTTGAAGGGTCCAAACCCTACTCCTCCCAGACGGTACACCAAAGCGCTACGATTTTTGTACCGCCGTATTCACCATTAACATGGGCAACTATTGTAAGTACTTTCGTTCAAATTGAAGCTACCTTTTTAAAGCTAGAGAGATATTAAAGTATAAATTTTCATTTCTAACCCTTTTCTTGAAGGGGCTTCAGTGCGTGATGTCACAATGGCACCCGTGCACCAATGAGAGATCAGCTCGGTTTTAAATTTACATCTTCAGCTTGTGACGTCACAATGCTTGTGTGAGATTGTTGCAACATTGTTGCGAAAAGCAACTGCCAGTTTTTTAAAGTTGTGCGAGTCACTTAACATACACAGATCAGCATGGGGCCCCTATTCCCTCCCTCCCCCCCTTCCCCCCTCACCCCTTCCTCCCCACTCCTTCCCACCTCCATCCCCACTCCCTCCCCCCCCTCCTCCCCAACTCCCTCCCCACCTCCCTCACCCCTCCTCCCCTAACTCCCCCCCCTCCCTCCTTCCCTCCATCCTCCCCCCCTCCCTCCACCCTTCCATCCCTCTCCCCCTACCCCCTCCTTCCACCCTCCCTCCCCCCCTTCTGGTTACAAAGGAAACCCTACGGGGACGGGCCCAACGGGGAAAGAGGGGTACTGGGAAAAGGGGAGGTCCCCCTCCCTCCCCTCCCCTCCCCCCTCCCCCTCCCCCCTAACCCTCTCCCTCCCCCTTCCCCCCTCCCCTCCTCCCTCCACACCTCCCTCCTCCCTCCCTCCCCTCCTCCCGGTTACAATGGAAACCCTACGAGGACGGGCCCAACGGGGAAAGAGGGGTACTGGGAAAAGGGGAGGTCCCCCTCCCTCCCCCTTACACGCTCCCTCCCTCCCCCTCCCCCTCTCCCTCCCCCCTCCCCTCCCCCCTCCCTCCCCCTCCCCTCCTCCCTCCACACCTCCCTCCTCCCTCCCCCCTACCCCCCTCCCTCCCCTCTCCCTCCTCCCCCTTCCCCCTCCCTCCCCCTCCCCTACTCCCTCCCCCTCCCCTCCTCCCTCCACACCTCCCTCCTCCCTCCCTCCCCCTTCCCTACCTCCCCTCCTCCCGGTTACAATGGAAACCCTACGACGACGGGCCCAACGGGGAAAGAGGGGTACTGGGAAAACGGGTGGTCCCCCTCCCTCCCCCCTTCCCCCCTCCCTACCCCCTCCCTCCCCTCTCCCTCCCCCTTGCCCCTTCCCCCCTCCCCCTCCCCTCCCCCCTCCACACCTCCCTCCTCCCTTCCCTCCCCCCCACTCCCCTCCCGGTTACAATGGAAACCTTACGAGGACGGGCACAACGGGGAAAGAGGGGTACTGGGAAAAGGGGAGGTCCCCCTCCCTCCCCCTTCCACCCTCACCCCTTCCCCCCACCCCTCCCCCTCTCCCTCCCCCCTCCCTCCACCTCCCCCCCTTCCCCCCTCCCCCTCCCTCCCCCTCCCCTCCTCCCTCCACACCTCCCTCTTCCCTCCCTCCGCCCTCCCTCCCTGCCTCACGGTTACAATGGAAACCCTACGAGGACGGGCCCAACGGGGAAAGGGGTGTGCTGGGGAAAGGGGGGGGGAGAGTAAGAGTGTATCTGGGGGAGAGAGAATGGGGGGGTCTGAGAATGGGGACTGGGGAGGGGGACAACAGGGGGCTTGGTGGTTTGGGAAAGAAGAGTACTGGGAAAAGGGGAGGTACCCCTCCCTCCCCACTCTCCTCCCTCCCTCATCCCTCCCTCCCTCCCGTCCCAGCAGCGCTGACCGCCGGGAGGTGTAGTCGCCGTCGCCTCTCCCGCTGTTTGATTTCATTTATAAGAAAGACATTTATTTAAAATGAGGAATGTGATTTTCATTAAGTTTGATTTTATTTATTTTAAAAAAGCTGATGCTCTATAGATAAGTTTATTTCCTTTTCAACAAAGAACGCTGTTTATTTTAAAGTAAAATAGACCCTCCCCCCACCCCCCTCCCTCCCCTCTCCCTCCCCATCCCCCTCCCCTCCTTCCCCCTCCCCTCCCCCCTCCACTCCACCCTCCCCTCCCCCCCTCCCTCCCACTTCCCTCCCTCCCATCCTCCCGGTTACAATGGAAACCCTACGAGGACGGGCCCAACGGGCCCACTCGGTCTAGTATAATACTAAAACTCTGCGGTCCAACATTCCGTATGTATATACGGAAGATTCCGTATGTATATAAGGAAGATTCCGAAGATTTCTGTCCATAACTTACAAACCCTGCTCCTCCCAGACGGTACACCAAAGCGCTACGATTTTTGTACCGCCGTATTCACCATTGACATGGGCAACTATTGTAAGTACTTTCGTTCAAATTGAAGCTACCTTTTTAAAGCTAGAGAGATATTAAAGTTTAAATTTTCATTTCTAACACTTTTCTTGAAGGGGCCAAACCCTACTCCTCCCAGACGGTACACCAAAGCGCTACGATTTTTGTACCGCCGTATTCACCATTAACATGGGCAACTATTGTAAGTACTTTCGTTCAAATTGAAGCTACCTTTTTAAAGCTAGAGAGATATTAAAGTATAAATTTTCATTTCTAACCCTTTTCTTGAAGGGGCTTCAGTGCGTGATGTCACAATGGCACCCGTGCACCAATGAGAGATCAGCTCGGTTTTAAATTTACATCTTCAGCTTGTGACGTCACAATGCTTGTGTGAGATTGTTGCAACATTGTTGCGAAAAGCAACTGCCAGTTTTTTAAAGTTGTGCAAGTCACTTAACATACACAGATCAGCATGGGGCCCCTATTCCCTCCCTCCCCCCCTTCCCCCCTCAACCCCTTCCTCCCCACTCCTTCCCACCTCCATCCCCACTCCCTCCCCCCCTCCTCCCCAACTCCCTCCCCACCTCCCTCACCCCTCCTCCCCTAACTCCCCCCCCCTCCCTCCTTCCCTCCATCCTCCCCCCCTCCCTCCACCCTTCCATCCCTCTCCCCCTCCCCCCTCCTTCCACCCTCCCTCCCCCCCTTCTGGTTACAAAGGAAACCCTACGGGGACGGGCCCAACGGGGAAAGAGGGGTACTGGGAAAAGGGGAGGTCCCCCTCCCTCCCCTTCCCCCCTCCCCTCCCCCCTCCCCCTCCCCCCTAACCCTCTCCCTCCCCCTCCCCTCCCCCCCCTCCCCTCCTCCCTCCACACCTCCTCCTCCCTCCCTCCCCTCCTCCCGGTTACAATGGAAACCCTACGAGGACGGGCCCAACGGGGAAAGAGGGGTACTGGGAAAAGGGGAGGTCCCCCTCCCTCCCCCCTTCCCCCATCCCATCCCTCCTCCCTCCCCTCTCCCTCCCCCCCGTTCCCCCTCCCCTTCCCCCCTCCCTCCACACCTCTCTCCTCCCTCCCTCCCCTTCCCTTCCTCCCATCCTCCCAATGCTTGTTTGAGATGGGTGCTACATTGTTTCGAAAAGCACCACTAACAGATCGCAGTGAGAAGCACTATGTGACCGTGAATGTTTCAAAACAAGCACTTAAAAAGCACTTATCTTTTTTTTAAGTATTTTTTTTTATTGCAAGTCACTTAACATACACAGATCAGCATTGGGCCCCTATGCTCGTGGGCCACCGGGGCAAGTGTTTCGAAAAAAGCACTGAGAGTGTGTCTGGGGGAGAGAGAGAATGGGGGGGGGGGGGGTCTGAGAATGGGGACTGGGGAGGGGGACAACAGGGGTCGTTGCGGAGGGGGCTTGGTGGTGGGGGAAAGAGGGGTACTGGGAAAAGGGGAGGTCCCACTTCCCCCCTCAACCCCTTCCTCCCCCCTCCTTCCCACCTCCATCCCCACTCCCTCCCCCCTCCCTCCCCCCTCAATCCCAACCTCCTTCACCACTCAGCCCCTAACTCCCCCCCTCCCTCCTTCCCTCCATCCCACCCTCCCCCACTCCTCCCCCCCTCCCTCCACCATTCCATCCCTCTCCCCCTCCCCCCTCCTTCCACCCTCCCTCCCCTCCTCCCGGTTACAATGGAAACCCTACGAGGACGGGCCCAATGGGGAAAGAGGGGTACTGGGAAAATGGGAGGTTCCCCTCCCTCCCCCCTCCCTCCCCCCTCCCTCCCCCCTCCCTCCCCCCTCCCTCCCTTCTCCCTCCCCCCCTCCCTCCCCCTCCCCTTCCCCCCTCCCTCCCCTTCCCCCCTCCCTCCCCCTCCCCCCTACCCCCTTCCCTCCCCTCTCCCTCCCCCCCTTCCCCCCTCCCCTCCCCCCTCCCTCCCCCTCCCCTCCCCCCTCCACACCTCCCTACTCCCTCCCTCGAAAAGCAACTGACAGAAGCACTAAGTAGCCGCGAATGTTTCAAAACCAGCACTTAACCGCGAATGTTTTTTAAAAAAGCACTTAACCGCGAATGTTTCAAACAAGCAATTAAAAAGCACTTTTTTTTTTAAAGTATTTTTTTTTATTCCAAGAGAATGGGGGGGGTCTGAGAATGGGGACTGGGGAGGGGGACAACAGGGGTCGTTGCGGTGGGGGCTTGGTGGTGGGAGAAAGAGGGGTACTGGGAAAAGGGGAGGTCCCACTTCCCCCTCAACCTCTTCCTCCCCCCTCCTTCCCACCTCCATCCCCACTCTCTCCCCCCTCAATCCCAACCTCCATCACCACTCAGCCCCTAACTCACCCCTCCCTCCTTCCCTCCATCCGACCCTCCCCCACTCCCTCCCCCCCTCCCTCCACCCTTCCACCCCTCTCCCCCTCCTTCCACCCTCCCTCCCCCCCTCCCGGTTACAATGGAAACCCTACGGGGACGGGCCCAACGGGGAAAGAGGGGTACTGGGAAAAGGGGAGTTCCACTCCCTCCCCTCCTCCCTCCCCTCCCCCCTACCCCTCTTCCCCCCTCCCCCTCCCCTCCCCCCCTCCCTCCCCCTCCCCTCCTCCCTCCACACCTCCCTCCACACCTCCCTCCTCCCTCCCTCCCCCCCTCCCGGTTACAATGGAAACCCTACGAGGACGGGCCCAACGGGGAAAGAGGAGTACTGGGAAAAGGGGAGGTCCCCCTCCCTCCCCCCTTCCCCCTCCCCTCCCCCATCCCCTCTCCCTCCCCCTCCCTCCCCCTCCCCCTACCCCCCTCCCTCCCCTCCCCCCTCCCTCCCCTCCCCTCCTCCCTCCACACCTCCCTCCTCCCTCCCTCCCCCTTCCCGCCCTCCCCTCCTCCCGGTTACAATGGAAACCCTACGAGGACGGGCCCAACGGGGAAAGAGGGGTACTGGGAAAAGGGGAGGTCCCCCTCCCTCCCTCCCCCCTACCCACCTCCCTCCCCCCTACCCACCTCCCTCCCCTCTCCCTCCCCCCCTTCCCTCCTCCCTTCCCCCCTCCCCTCCCCCCTCCCATCCCCCCCTCTCCCCCCTCCCTCCCCCCTACCCCCCTCCCTCCCCTCTCCCTCCCCCCCTCCCCTCCCCCCCTCCCTCCCCTCCTCCCTCCCCCTTCCCTCCCCCAACCCTCCCCCTTTCCTCCCCTCCCGGTTACAATGGAAACCCTACGAGGACGGGCCCAACGGGCCCACTCGGTCTAGTCTATCTATATAATACTAAAACTCTGCGGTCCAACATTCCGTATGTATATACGGAAGATTCCGTATGTATATACGGAAGATTCCGAAGATTTCTGTCCATAACTTACAAACCCTGCTCCTCCCAGACGGTACACCAAAGCGCTACGATTTTTGTACCGCCGTATTCACCATTGACATGGGCAACTATTGTAAGTACTTTCGTTCAAATTGAAGCTACCTTTTTAAAGCTAGAGAGATATTAAAGTTTAAATTTTCATTTCTAACACTTTTCTTGAAGGGTCCAAACCCTACTCCTCCCAGACGGTACACCAAAGCGCTACGATTTTTGTACCGCCGTATTCACCATTAACATGGGCAACTATTGTAAGTACTTTCGTTCAAATTGAAGCTACCTTTTTAAAGCTAGAGAGATATTAAAGTATAAATTTTCATTTCTAACCCTTTTCTTGAAGGGGCTTCAGTGCGTGATGTCACAATGGCACCCGTGCACCAATGAGAGATCAGCTCGGTTTTAAATTTACATCTTCAGCTTGTGACGTCACAATGCTTGTGTGAGATTGTTGCAACATTGTTGCGAAAAGCAACTGCCAGTTTTTTAAAGTTGTGCAAGTCACTTAACATACACAGATCAGCATGGGGCCCCTATTCCCTCCCTCCCCCCCCTTCCCCCCTCAACCCCTTCCTCCCCACTCCTTCCCACCTCCATCCCCACTCCCTCCCCCCCTCCTCCCCAACTCCCTCCCCACCTCCCTCACCCCTCCTCCCCTAACTCCCCCCCCCTCCCTCCTTCCCTCCATCCTCCCCCCCTCCCTCCACCCTTCCATCCCTCTCCCCCTCCCCCCTCCTTCCACCCTCCCTCCCCCCCTTCTGGTTACAAAGGAAACCCTACGGGGACGGGCCCAACGGGGAAAGAGGGGTACTGGGAAAAGGGGAGGTCCCCCTCCCTCCCCTTCCCCCCTCCCCTACCCCCTCCCCCTCCCCCCTAACCCTCTCCCTCCCCCTCCCCTCCCCCCCCTCCCCTCCTCCCTCCACACCTCCTCCTCCCTCCCTCCCCTCCTCCCGGTTACAATGGAAACCCTACGAGGACGGGCCCAACGGGGAAAGAGGGGTACTGGGAAAAGGGGAGGTCCCCCTCCCTCCCCCCTTCCCCCATCCCATCCCCCCTCCCTCCCCTCTCCCTCCCCCCCGTTCCCCCTCCCCTTCCCCCCTCCCTCCACACCTCTCTCCTCCCTCCCTCCCCTTCCCTCCCTCCCATCCTCCCAATGCTTGTTTGAGATGGGTGCTACATT
Source organism: Rhinoraja longicauda (assembly GCF_053455715.1). NCBI lineage: Eukaryota > Metazoa > Chordata > Chondrichthyes > Rajiformes > Arhynchobatidae > Rhinoraja > Rhinoraja longicauda. The sequence goes on along the minus strand of NW_027601339.1, from coordinate 308,903 downwards.
GTTTCGAAAAGCACCACTAACAGATCGCAGTGAGAAGCACTATGTGACCGTGAATGTTTCAAAACAAGCACTTAAAAAGCACTTATCTTTTTTTAAAGTATTTTTTTTTATTGCAAGTCACTTATCATACACAGATCAGCATTGGGCCCCTATGCTCGTGGGCCACCGGGGCAAGTGTTTCGAAAAAAGCACTGAGAGTGTGTCTGGGGGAGAGAGAGAATGGGGGGGGGGGGGGGGTCTGAGAATGGGGACTGGGGAGGGGGACAACAGGGGTCGTTGCGGAGGGGGCTTGGTGGTGGGGGAAAGAGGGGTACTGGGAAAAGGGGAGGTCCCACTTCCCCCCTCAACCCCTTCCTCCCCCCTCCTTCTCACCTCCATCCCCACTCCCTCCCCCCTCCCTCCCCCCTCAATCCCAACCTCCTTCACCACTCAGCCCCTAACTCCCCCCCTCCCTCCTTCCCTCCATCCCACCCTCCCCCACTCCCTCCCCCCTCCCTCCACCATTCCATCCCTCTCCCCCTCCCCCCTCCTTCCACCCTCCCTCCCCTCCTCCCGGTTACAATGGAAACCCTACGAGGACGGGCCCAATGGGAAAGAGGGGTACTGGGAAAATGGGAGGTTCCCCTCCCTCCCCCCTCACTCCCCCCTCCCTCCCTTCTCCCTCCCCCCCTCCCTCCCCCTCCCCTTTCCCCCTCCTTTCCCTTTCCCCCCTCCCCCCTCCCTCCCCCTCCCTCCTACCCCCTTCCCTCCCCTCTCCCTCCCCCCTTCCCCCCTCCCCTCCCCCTCCCCTCCCCCTCCCCTCCCCCCTCCACACCTCCCTACTCCCTCCCTCGAAAAGCAACTGACAGAAGCACTAAGTAGCCGCGAATGTTTCAAAACCAGCACTTAACCGCGAATGTTTTTTTAAAAAAGCACTTAACCGCGAATGTTTCAAAACAAGCAATTAAAAAGCACTTTTTTTTTTAAAGTATTTTTTTTTATTCCAAGAGAATGGGGGGGGTCTGAGAATGGGGACTGGGGAGGGGGACAACAGGGGTCGTTGCGGTGGGGGCTTGGTGGTGGGAGAAAGAGGGGTACTGGGAAAAGGGGAGGTCCCACTTCCCCCTCAACCTCTTCCTCCCCCCTCCTTCCCACCTCCATCCCCACTCTCTCCCCCCTCAATCCCAACCTCCATCACCACTCAGCCCCTAACTCACCCCTCCCTCCTTCCCTCCATCCGACCCTCCCCCACTCCCTCCCCCCCTCCCTCCACCCTTCCACCCCTCTCCCCCTCCTTCCACCCTCCCTCCCCCCCTCCCGGTTACAATGGAAACCCTACGGGGACGGGCCCAACGGGGAAAGAGGGGTACTGGGAAAAGGGGAGTTCCCCTCCCTCCCCTCCTCCCTCCCCTCCCCCCTACCCCTCTTCCCCCCTCCCCCTCCCCTCCCCCCTCCCTCCCCCTCCCCTCCTCCCTCCACACCTCCCTCCACACCTCCCTCCTCCCTCCCTCCCCCCCTCCCGGTTACAATGGAAACCCTACGAGGACGGGCCCAACGGGGAAAGAGGAGTACTGGGAAAAGGGGAGGTCCCCCTCCCTCCCCCCTTCCCCCTCCCCTCCCCCATCCCCTCTCCCTCCCCCTCCCTCCCCCTCCCTCCCCCTCCCCCCTACCCCCCTCCCTCCCCTCCCCCCTCCCTCCCCTCCCCTCCTCCCTCCACACCTCCCTCCTCCCTCCCTCCCCCTTCCCGCCCTCCCCTCCTCCCGGTTACAATGGAAACCCTACGAGGACGGGCCCAACGGGGAAAGAGGGGTACTGGGAAAAGGGGAGGTCCCCCTCCCTCCCTCCCCCCTACCCACCTCCCTCCCCTCTCCCTCCCCCCCTTCCCTCCTCCCTTCCCCCCTCCCCTCCCCCTCCCATCCCCCCCTCTCCCCCCTCCCTCCCCCCTACCCCCCTCCCTCCCCTCTCCCTCCCCCCCTCCCCTCCCCCCCTCCCTCCCCTCCTCCCTCCCCCTTCCCTCCCCCAACCCTCCCCCTTTCCTCCCCTCCCGGTTACAATGGAAACCCTACGAGGACGGGCCCAACGGGCCCACTCGGTCTAGTATACTACTAAAACTCTGCGGTCCAACATTCCGTGTGTATGTACGCAAACATTCCGTGTGTATGTACGGAAGATTCCGAAGCGTCTTTGCTTGACGCTTAACTTACAAACCCTACTCCTCCTAGACGGTACACCAAAGCGCTATGATTTTTGTACCGCCATATTCACCATTAACATGGGCAACTATTGTAAGTACTTTCGTTCAAATTGAAGCTACCTTTTTAAAGCTAGAGAGATATCAAAGTTTAAATTTTCATTTCTAACCCTTTTCTTGAAGGGGCTTCAGCGCGTGATGTCACAATGGCACCCGTGCACCAATGAGAGATCAGCTCGGTTTTAAATTTACATGATTTTTTTTCTGACTTTTTTTTTCAAGGTCTTCAGCTTGTGACGTCACAATGCTTGTGTGAGGATAGTTGCAACATTGTTGCGAAAAGCAACTGCCAGTTTTTTAAAGTTGTGCAAGTCACTTAACATACACAGATCAGCATGGGGCCCCTATTCCCTCCCTCCCCCCCCTTCCCCCCTCAACCCCTTCCTCCCCACTCCTTCCCACCTCCATCCCCACTCCCTCCCCCCTCCTCCCCAACTCCCTCCCCACCTCCCTCACCCCTCCTCCCCTAACTCCCCCCCTCCCTCCTTCCCTCCATCCCCCTCCCCCCTCCTTCCACCCTCCCTCCCCCCCTTTCTGGTTACAAAGGAAACCCTACGGGGACGGGCCCAACGGGGAAAGAGGGGTACTGGGAAAAGGGGAGGTCCCCCTCCCTCCCCTTCCCCCCTCCCCTCCCCCCTCCCCCTCCCCCCTAACCCTCTCCCTCCCCCTCCTCCCCTCCCCCCCTCCCCTCCTCCCTCCACACCTCCCTCCTCCCTCCCCTCCTCCCGGTTACAATGGAAACCCTACGAGGACGGGCCCAACGGGGAAAGAGGGGTACTGGGAAAAGGGGAGGTCCCCCTCCCTCCCCCCTTCCCCCATCCCATCCCCCTCCCTCCCCTCTCCCTCCCCCTTCCCCCGTTCCCCCCTCCCCTTCCCCCCTACCTCCCCTCCTCCTTCCACACCTCTCTCCTCCCTCCCTCCCCTTCCCTCCCTCCCATCCTCCCAATGCTTGTTTGAGATGGGTGCTACATTGTTTCGAAAAGCACCACTAACAGATCGCAGTGAGAAGCACTATGCGACCGCGAATGTTTCAAAACAAGCACTTAAAAAGCACTTATCTTTTTTTAAAGTATTTTTTTTTATTGCAAGTCACTTAACATACACAGATCAGCATTGGGCCCCTATGCTCGTGGGCCACTGGGGCAAGTGTTTCGAAAAAAGCACTGAGAGTGTGTCTGGGGGAGAGAGAGAATGGGGGGGGGGTCTGAGAATGGGGACTGGGGAGGGGGACAACAGGGGTCGTTGCGGAGGGGGCTTGGTGGTGGGGGAAAGAGGGGTACTGGGAAAAGGGGAGGTTCCACTTCCCCCCTCAACCCCTTCCTCCCCCTCCTTCCCACCTCCATCCCCACTCGCTCCCCCCCTCCCTCCCCCCTCAATCCCAACCTCCATCACCACTCAGCCCCTAACTCCCCCCCTCCCTCCTTCCCTCCATCCCACCCTCCCGCACTCCCTCCCCCCTCCCTCCACCCTTCCATCCCTCTCCCCCTCCCCCCTCCTTCCACCCTCCCTCCCCCCTCCCGGTTACAATGGAAACCCTACGGGGACGGGCCCAACGGGGAAAGAGGGGTACTGGGAAAAGGGGAGATCCCCCTCCCTCCCCTCCCCCCTCCCCCCTTCCCCCTCCCCTTCCCCCCTCCCCTCCCCCCCTCCCTCCCCCTCCCCTCCTCCCTCCACACCTCCCTCCTCCCTCCCTCCCCCCCTCCCGGTTACAATGGAAACCCTATGAGGACGGGCTCAACGGGGAAAGAGGGGTACTGGGAAAAGGGGAGGTCCTCCTTCCCCCCTCAACCCCTTCATCCCCCCTCCTTCCCACCTCCATCCCCACTCCCTCCCCCCCTCCTCCCCCTCCCCAACTCCCTCCCCCTCCCTCCCCCCTCCCCCCTAACTCCCCCCTCCCTCCTTCCCTCCATCCCTCCCTCCCCAATCCCTCCCCCCCTCCCTCCACCCTTCCATCCCTCTCCCCCCTCCTTCCACCCTCCCTCCCCCCCTCCCGGTTACAATTGAAACCCTACGAGGACGGGCCCAACGGGGAAAGAGGAGTACTGGGAAAAGGGGAGGTCCCCCTCAATCCCCTCCTCCCTCCCCTCTCCCTCCCCCTCCCTCCCCCTCCCCCCTCCCCCCTCCCTCCCCTCCCCTCCTCCCTCCACACCTCCCTCCTCCCTCCCTCCCCCTTCCCGCCCTCCCCTCCTCCCGGTTACAATGGAAACCCTACGAGGACGGGCCCAACGGGGAAAGAGGGGTACTGGGAAAAGGGGAGGTCCCCCTCCCTCCCTCCCCCCTACCCACCTCCCTCCCCTCTCCCTCCCCCCCTTCCCTCCTCCCTTCACCCCTCCCCCCTCCCATCCCCCCCTCTCCCCCCTCCCTCCCCCCTACCCCCCTCCCTCCCCTCTCCCTCCCCCCCTCCCCTCCCCCCTCCCTCCCCTCCTCCCTCCCCCTTCCCTCCCCCAACCCTCCCCCTTTCCTCCCCTCCCGGTTACAATGGAAACCCTACGAGGACGGGCCCAACGGGCCCACTCGGTCTAGTCTATATACTATTAAAACTCAGATCTTGTATCTATATATATATATCCCACTGATGTCGGCTGAAGACGGCAATTCCGGCAAAACGGTGAACCGTAGCGCCACGATTTTTGTACCGCCTTAATCAGCATGCGGTTCGCTGCTGGAAAATTATATTTTTATTTAATTCGGACGCATATTTTTTAAGTTACAGAGGTTTAAAAGTGCTGCCCCCCCTGATTTATCGAAGTTTTGACAGAAGGGGGGCGCTGCGGTGCGGATTGTGATGTCACAATGCCCCTGTGAGATGGACTCGAGCTGACCCCCCTTCCCCCCCCCCAGCGGTATTCAGCGTGTGACGTCACAATGCCCCTGTGCTACATTGTTGCGAAGAGCTGTCAAGTCAAGTCCATTTTATTTGTACAGCACATTTAAAAACAACCCACGTTGACCAAAGTGCTGTACATCTGATTAGCGCCTCCTCAATGAGCCTCAAACGCTAGGGAGTAGAAATAGGTTTTGAGCATGGACTTAAAGGAGTCGATGGAGGGGGCAGTTCTGATGGGGAGAGGGATGCACTTTCCACCCTCCCCCTCTCTCCCTCCCCCCTCCCCCCTCCCCCCTTTCCCCCCTCCCCCCCTTTCCGCCCTCCCCTTCCACCCTCCCCTCCCCTCCCCCTTCCCTCCCCCCACTCCCCTTCCCCCTTCCCCCTCCCCTCCTCCCTCCACACCTCCCTCCTCCCCCCCTCCCCCTTCCCTCCCTCCCCTTCTCCCGGTTACAATGTAAACCCTACGAGGACGGGCACAATGGGGAAAGAGGGGTACTGGGAAAAGGGGAGGTCCCCCTCCCTCCGCCCTTCCCCTCCCCCTCCCTCCCCCTCCCCCTCTCTCCCTCCCCCTCCCCCTCTCTCCCTCCCCCCTTCCCCCCCTCCCCTTCCCCCCCTCCCCTCCCCTACCCCCTCCCTCCCACTCCCCTCCTCCCTCCACACCTCTCTCCCTCCCCTTCCCTCCCTCCCCTCCTCCCGGTTACAATGGAAACCCTACGAGGACGGGCCCAACGGGCACACTTGAGATGGGTGCTACAGTGAGAAGCACTATGTGACCGCGAATGTTTCAAAACAAGCACTTAAAAAGCACTTATCTCTTTTTAAAGTATATTTTTTTATTGCAAGTCACTTAACATACACAGATCAGCATTGGGCCCATATGCTCGTGGGCCACCGGGGCAAGTGTTTCGAAAAAAGCACTGAGAGTGTGTATGGGGAGAGAGAGAATGGGGGGGGGGGTCTGTGAATGGGGACTGGGGACAACAGGGGTCGTTGCGGAGGGGGCTTGGTGGTGGGGGAAAGAGGGGTACTGGGAAAAGGGGAGGTCCCACTTCCCCCATCAACCCCTTCCTCCCCCCTCCTTCCCACCTCCATCCCCACTCCCTCCCCCCCTCCCTCCCCCCTCAATCCCAACCTCCATCACCACTCAGCCCCTAACTCCCCCCCTCCCTCCTTCCCTCCATCCCACCCTCCCCCACTCCCTCCCCCCTCCCTCCACCATTCCATCCCTCTCCCCCTCCCCCCTCCTTCCACCATCCCTCCACCCCTCCCGGTTACAATGGAAACCCTACAGGGACGGGCCCAACGGGGAAAGAGGGGTACTGGGAAAAGGGGAGATCCCCCTCCCTCCCTCCCCCCTCACTCCCCCTTACCTCCCCCCTACCCCCCTCCCTCCCCTCTCCCTCCCTCCTCCCCCTTCCCCCCTCCCCCCCTCCCCTCCCCCTCCCCTCCCCTCCTCCCTCCACACCTCCCTCCTCCCTCCCTCCCCCTCCCCTCCCTCCCCTCCTCCCGGTTACAATGGAAACCCTACGAGCACGGGCCCAATGGGGAAAGAGGGGTACTGGGAAAAGGGGAGGTCCCCCTCCCTCCCCCCTCACTCCCTTCTCCCTCCCCCCCTCCCTCCCCCTCCCCTTCCCCCCTCCCTCCCCTTCCCCCCTCCCCCTCCCCCCTACCCCCTTCCCTCACCTCTCCCTCCCTCCCTTCCTCCCTCCCCTCCCCCCCTCCCTCCCCCTCCCCTCCCCCCTCCACACCTCCCTACTCCCTCCCTCCCCCTTCCCTACCCCCACTCCCCTCCCGGTTACAATGGAAACCCTACGAGGACGGGCCCAACGGGCACACTTCTTCTAGTATAATACTAAAACTCTGCGGTCCAACATTCCGTATGTATATACGGAAGATTCCGTGTGTATATACGGAAGATTCCGAAGATTTCTGTCCATAACTTACAAACCCTGCTCCTCCCAGACGGTACACCAAAGCGCTACGATTTTTGTACCGCCGTATTCACCATTAACATGGGCAACTATTGTAAGTACTTTCGTTCAAATTGAAGCTACCTTTTTAAAGCTAGAGAGATATTAAAGTTTAAATTTTCATTTCTAACACTTTTCTTGAAGGGGCCAAACCCTACTCCTCCCAGACGGTACACCAAAGCGCTACGATTTTTGTACCGCCGTATTCACCATTAACATGGGCAACTATTGTAAGTACTTTCGTTCAAATTGAAGCTACCTTTTTAAAGCTAGAGAGATATTAAAGTATAAATTTTCATTTCTAACCCTTTTCTTGAAGGGGCTTCAGCGCGTGATGTCACAATGGCACCCGTGCACCAATGAGAGATCAGCTCGGTTTTAAATTTACATCTTCAGCTTGTGACGTCACAATGCTTGTGTGAGATTGTTGCAACATTGTTGCGAAAAGCAACTGCCAGTTTTTTAAAGTTGTGCAAATCACTTAACATACACAGATCAGCATGGGGCCCCTATTCCCTCCCTCCCCCCCTTCCCCCCTCAACCCCTTCCTCCCCACTCCTTCCCACCTCCATCCCCACTCCCTCCCCCCCTCCTCCCCAACTCCCTCCCCACCTCCCTCACCCCTCCTCCCCTAACTCCCCCCCCCTCCCTCCTTCCCTCCATCCTCCCCCCCTCCCTCCACCCTTCCATCCCTCTCCCCCTCCCCCCTCCTTCCACCCTCCCTCCCCCCTTCTGGTTACAAAGGAAACCCTACGGGGACGGGCCCAACGGGTAAAGAGGGGTACTGGGAAAAGGGGAGGTCCCCCTCCCTCCCCTTCCCCCCTCCCCTCCCCCCTCCCCCTCCCCCCTAACCCTCTCCCTCCCCCTCCCCTCCCCCCCTCCCCTCCTCCCTCCACACCTCCTCCTCCCTCCCTCCCCTCCTCCCGGTTACAATGGAAACCCTACGAGGACGGGCCCAACGGGGAAAGAGGGGTACTGGGAAAAGGGGAGGTCCCCCTCCCTCCCCCCTTCCCCCATCCCATCCCCCCTCCCCTTCCCCCCTCCCTCCACACCTCTCTCCTCCCTCCCTCCCCTTCCCTCCCTCCCATCCTCCCAATGCTTGTTTGAGATGGGTGCTACATTGTTTCGAAAAGCACCACTAACAGATCGCAGTGAGAAGCACTATGTGACCGTGAATGTTTCAAAACAAGCACTTAAAAAGCACTTATCTTTTTTAAATTTTTTTTTTTTATTGCAAGTCACTTATCATACACAGATCAGCATTGGGCCCCTATGCTCGTGGGCCACCGGGGCAAGTGTTTCGAAAAAAGCACTGAGAGTGTGTCTGGGGGAGAGAGAGAATGGGGGGGGGGGGGGTCTGAGAATGGGGACTGGGGAGGGGGACAACAGGGGTCGTTGCGGAGGGGGCTTGGTGGTGGGGGAAAGAGGGGTACTGGGAAAAGGGGAGGTCCCACTTCCCCCCTCAACCCCTTCCTCCCCCCTCCTTCTCACCTCCATCCCCACTCCCTCCCCCCTCCCTCCCCCCTCAATCCCAACCTCCTTCACCACTCAGCCCCTAACTCCCCCCCTCCCTCCTTCCCTCCATCCCACCCTCCCCACTCCCTCCCCCCTCTCTCCACCATTCCATCCCTCTCCCCCTCCCCCCTCCTTCCACCCTCCCTCCCCTCCTCCCGGTTACAATGGAAACCCTACGAGGACGGGCCCAATGGGGAAAGAGGGGTACTGGGAAAATGGGAGGTTCCCCTCCCTCCCCCCTCACTCCCCCCTCCCTCCCTTCTCCCTCCCCCCCTCCCTCCCCCTCCCCTTCCCCCCTCCCTCCCCTTCCCCCCTCCCCCCTCCCTCCCCCTCCCCCCTACCCCCTTCCCTCCCCTCTCCCTCCCCCCCTTCCCCCCTCCCCTCCCCCCTCCCTCCCCCTCCCCTCCCCCTCCACACCTCCCTACTCCCTCCCTCGAAAAGCAACTGACAGAAGCACTAAGTAGCCGCGAATGTTTCAAAACCAGCACTTAACCGCGAATGTTTTTTAAAAAAGCACTTAACCGCGAATGTTTCAAAACAAGCAATTAAAAAGCACTTTTTTAAAAAAAGTTTTTTTTTAAATTCCAAGAGAATGGGGGGGGGGTCTGAGAATGGGGACTGGGGAGGGGGACAACAGGGGTCGTTGCGGTGGGGGCTTGGTGGTGGGAGAAAGAGGGGTACTGGGAAAAGGGGAGGTCCCACTTCCCCCTCAACCTCTTCCTCCCCCCTCCTTCCCACCTCCATCCCCACTCTCTCCCCCCTCAATCCCAACCTCCATCACCACTCAGCCCCTAACTCACCCCTCCCTCCTTCCCTCCATCCGACCCTCCCCCACTCCCTCCCCCCCTCCCTCCCTCCACCCTTCCACCCCTCTCCCCCTCCTTCCACCCTCCCTCCCCCCCTCCCGGTTACAATGGAAACCCTACGGGGACGGGCCCAACGGGGAAAGAGGGGTACTGGGAAAAGGGGAGTTCCCCTCCCTCCCCTCCTCCCTCCCCTCCCCCCTACCCCTCTTCCCCCCTCCCCCTCCCCTCCCCCCCTCCCTCCCCCTCCCCTCCTCCCTCCACACCTCCCTCCACACCTCCCTCCTCCCTCCCTCCCCCCCTCCCGGTTACAATGGAAACCCTACGAGGACGGGCCCAACGGGGAAAGAGGAGTACTGGGAAAAGGGGAGGTCCCCCTCCCTCCCCCCTTCCCCCTCCCCCATCCCCTCTCCCTCCCCCTCCCCCCCTCCCTCCCCTCCCCTCCTCCCTCCCCTCCCCTCCTCCCTCCACACCTCCTTCTTCCCTCCCTCCCCCTTCCCGCCCTCCCCTCCTCCCGGTTACAATGGAAACCCTACGAGGACGGGCCCAACGGGGAAAGAGGGGTACTGGGAAAAGGGGAGGTCCCCCCTCCCTCCCTCCCCCCTACCCACCTCCCTCCCCTCTCCCTCCCCCCCTTCCCTCCTCCCTTCCCCCCTCCCCTCCCCCCTCCCATCCCCCCCTCTCCCCCCTCCCTCCCCCCTACCCCCCTCCCTCCCCTCTCCCTCCCCCCCTCCCCTCCCCCCCACCCTCCCCTCCTCCCTCCCCCTTCCCTCCCCCAACCCTCCCCCTTTCCTCCCCTCCCGGTTACAATGGAAACCCTACGAGGACGGGCCCAACGGGCCCACTCGGTCTAGTCTATCTATCTATCTTCTATATAATACTAAAACTCTGCGTTCGTATGTAGGGATGTATGTGTGTATGTACGGAAGTTTAACTTACAAACCCTACTCCTCCAAGACGGTACACCAAAGCGCTACGATTTTTGTACCGCCGTATTCACAATTAACCTGGGCAACTATTGTAAGTACTTTCGTTCAAATTGAAGCTACCTTTTTAAAGCTAGAGAGATATTAAAGTTTAAATTTTCATTTCTAACCCTTTTCTTCAAGGGGCTACATTTGTTTCCAAAAGTTTCCAGAAAAGGATTTAGTTTTCAGCTTGTGACGGCTACATTGTTTCGAAAAGCTTCCAAGAAGTCTTTTTTGTTATTGCAAGTCAAGTCAAGTCAAGTCAAGTCACTTTTATTTGTATAGCACATTTAAAAACAACCCACGTTGACCAAAGTGCTGCACATCTGAAGTCAAGTCACTTTTATTTGTATAGCACATTTAAAAACAACCCACGTTGACCAAAGTACTGCACATCTGATTAGGGAAAAAAACCAAAACATCTTGGAGAGTAAGAGTGGGGCTGGGGGAGGAGAGAATGGGGGGTGTGGGGACGGGCCCAACGGGCCCTCCCCAACGGGCACACTTGGAGAGTAAGGGTGGGGCTGGGGGAGGAGAGAATGGGGGGTGTGGGGACGGGCCCAACGGGCCCTCCCCAACGGGCACACTTGGAGAGTAAGGGTGGTGCTGGGGGAGGAGAGAATTAGGAAAAAAAAACAAAAACATCTGATTAGGAAAAAAAAAAAAACGGGCACACTTGGAGAGTAAGAGTGGGGCTGGGGGAGGAGAGAATGGGGGGTGTGGGGACGGGCCCAACGGGCCCTCCCCAACGGGCACACTTGGAGAGTAAGGGTGGGGCTGGGGGAGGAGAGAATGGGGGGTGTGGGGACGGGCCCAACGGGCCCTCTTTTCTAGTATAATACTAAAACTCTGCGGTCCAACATTCCGTATGTATATACGGAAGATTCCGTATGTATATACGGAAGATTCCGAAGATTTCTGTCCATAACTTACAAACCCTGCTCCTCCCAGACGGTACACCAAAGCGCTACGATTTTTGTACCGCCGTATTCACCATTGACATGGGCAACTGTTGTAAGTACTTTCGTTCAAATTGAAGCTACCTTTTTAAAAGCTAGAGAGATATTAAAGTTTAAATTTTCATTTCTAACACTTTTCTTGAAGGGTCCAAACCCTACTCCTCCCAGACGGTACACCAAAGCGCTACGATTTTTGTACCGCCGTATTCACCATTACATGGGCAACTATTGTAAGTACTTTCGTTCAAATTGAAGCTACCTTTTTAAAGCTAGAGAGATATTAAAGTATAAATTTTCATTTCTAACCCTTTTCTTGAAGGGGCTTCAGTGCGTGATGTCACAATGGCACCCGTGCACCAATGAGAGATCAGCTCGGTTTTAAATTTACATCTTCAGCTTGTGACGTCACAATGCTTGTGTGAGATTGTTGCAACATTGTTGCGAAAAGCAACTGCCAGTTTTTTAAAGTTGTGCGAGTCACTTAACATACACAGATCAGCATGGGGCCCCTATTCCCTCCCTCCCCCCCTTCCCCCCTCAACCCCTTCCTCCCCACTCCTTCCCACCTCCATCCCCACTCCCTCCCCCCCTCCTCCCCAACTCCCTCCCCACCTCCCTCACCCCTCCTCCCCTAACTCCCCCCCCCTCCCTCCTTCCCTCCATCCTCCCCCCCTCCCTCCACCCTTCCATCCCTCTCCCCCTCCCCCTCCTTCCACCCTCCCTCCCCCCCTTCTGGTTACAAAGGAAACCCTACGGGGACGGGCCCAACGGGGAAAGAGGGGTACTGGGAAAAGGGGAGGTCCCCCTCCCTCCCCCCTTCCCCCCATCCCATCCCCCCTCCCTCCCCTCTCCCTCCCCCCGTTCCCCCTCCCCTTCCCCCCTCCCTCCACACCTCTCTCCTCCCTCCCTCCCCTTCCCTCCCTCCCATCCTCCCAATGCTTGTTTGAGATGGGTGCTACATTGTTTCGAAAAGCACCACTAACAGATCGCAGTGAGAAGCACTATGTGACCGTGAATGTTTCAAAACAAGCACTTAAAAAGCACTTATCTTTTTTTAAAGTATTTTTTTTTATTGCAAGTCACTTATCATACACAGATCAGCATTGGGCCCCTATGCTCGTGGGCCACCGGGGCAAGTGTTTCGAAAAAAGCACTGAGAGTGTGTCTGGGGAGAGAGAGAATGGGGGGGGGGGGTCTGAGAATGGGGACTGGGGAGGGGGACAACAGGGGTCGTTGCGGAGGGGCTTGGTGGTGGGGGAAAGAGGGGTACTGGAAAAGGGGAGGTCCCACTTCCCCCCTCAACCCCTTCCTCCCCCCTCCTTCTCACCTCCATCCCCACTCCCTCCCCCCTCCCTCCCCCCTCAATCCCAACGTCCTTCACCACTCAGCCCCTAACTCCCCCCCTCCCTCCTTCCCTCCATCCCACCCTCCCCCACTCCCTCCCCCCTCCTCCACCATTCCATCCCTCTCCCCCTCCCCCCTCCTTCCACCCTCCCTCCCCTCCTCCCGGTTACAATGAAACCCTACGAGGACGGGCCCAATGGGGAAAGAGGGGTACTGGGAAAATGGGAGGTTCCCCTCCCTCCCCCCTCACTCCCCCCTCCCTCCCTTCTCCCTCCCCCCTCCCTCCCCCTCCCCTTCCCCCCTCCCTCCCCTTCCCCCTCCCCCCTCCCTCCCCTCCCCCCTACCCCCTTCCCTCCCCTCTCCCTCCCCCCTTCCCCCCTCCCCTCCCCCCTCCCTCCCCCTCCCCTCCCCCCTCCACACCTCCCTACTCCCTCCCTCGAAAAGCAACTGAGAGAAGCACTAAGTAGCCGCGAATGTTTCAAAACCAGCACTTAACCGCGAATGTTTTTTAAAAAGCACTTAACCGCGAATGTTTCAAAACAAGCAATTAAAAAGCACTTTTTTTAAAAAGTTTTTTTTTTTATTCCAAGAGAATGGGGGGGGGTCTGAGAATGGGGACTGGGGAGGGGGACAACAGGGGTCGTTGCGGTGGGGGCTTGGTGGTGGAGGAAAGAGGGGTACTGGGAAAAGGGGAGGTCCCACTTCCCCCTCAACCTCTTCCTCCCCCTCCTTCCCACCTCCATCCCCACTCTCTCCCCCCTCAATCCAACCTCCATCACCACTCAGCCCCTAACTCACCCCTCCCTCCTTCCCTCCATCCGACCCTCCCCCACTCCCTCCCCCCCTCCCTCCACCCTTCCACCCCTCTCCCCCTCCTTCCACCCTCCTCTCCCCCCCTCCCGGTTACAATGGAAACCCTACGGGGACGGGCCCAACGGGGAAAGAGGGTACTGGGAAAAGGGGAGTTCCCCTCCCTCCCCCCTCCCCTCCCCCCTACCCCTCTTCCCCCCTCCCCCTCCCCTCCCCCCCTCCCTCCCCCTCCCCTCCTCCCTCCACACCTCCCTCCACACCTCCCTCCTCCCTCCCTCCCCCCCTCCCGGTTACAATGGAAACCCTACGAGGACGGGCCCAACGGGGAAGAGGAGTACTGGGAAAAGGGGAGGTCCCCCTCCCTCCCCCCTTCCCCCTCCCCTCCACCATCCCCTCTCCCTCCCCCACCCTCCCCCTCCCCCCTACCCCCCTCCCTCCCCTCCCCCCTCCCTCCCCTCCCCTCCTCCCTCCACACCTCCCTCCTCCCTCCCTCCCCCTTCCCGCCCTCCCCTCCTCCCGGTTACAATGGAAACCCTACGAGGACGGGCCCAACGGGGAAAGAGGGTACTGGAAAAGGGGAGGTCCCCCTCCCTCCCTCCCCCCTACCCACCTCCCTCCCCTCTCCCTCCCCCCCTCCCCTCCTCCCCTCCCTCCCCTCCTCCTCCCCCTTCCCTCCCCCAACCCTCCCCCTTTCCTCCCCTCCCGGTTACAATGGAAACCCTACGAGGACGGGCCCAACGGGCCCACTCGGTCTAGTCTATATAATACTAAAACTCTGCGGTCCAACATTCCGTATGTATATACGGAAGATTCCGTATGTATATACGGAAGATTCGAAGATTTCTGTCCATAACTTACAAACCCTGCTCCTCCCAGACGGTACACCAAAGCGCTTACGATTTTTGTACCGCCGTATTCACCATTGACGTGGGCAACTGTTGTAAGTACTTTCGTTCAAATTGAAGCTACCTTTTTAAAGCTAGAGAGATATTAAAGTTTAAATTTTCATTTCTAACACTTTTCTTGAAGGGTCCAAACCCTACTCCTCCCAGACCGGTACACCAAGCGCTACGATTTTTGTACCGCCGTATTCACCATTAACATGGGCAACTATTGTAAGTACTTTCGTTCAAATTGAAGCTACCTTTTTAAAGCTAGAGAGATATTAAAGTATAAATTTTCATTTCTAACCCTTTTCTTGAAGGGGCTTCAGTGCGTGATGTCACAATGCACCCGTGCACCAATGAGAGATCAGCTCGGTTTTAAATTTACATCTTCAGCTTGTGACGTCACAATGCTTGTGTGAGATTGTTGCAACATTGTTGCGAAAAGCAACTGCCAGTTTTTTAAAGTTGTGCAAGTCACTTAACATACACAGATCAGCATGGGGCCCCTATTCCCTCCCTCCCCCCCTTCCCCCCTCACCCCTTCCTCCCCACTCCTTCCCACCTCCATCCCCACTCCCTCCCCCCCTCCTCCCCAACTCCCTCCCCACCTCCCTCACCCCTCCTCCCCTAACTCCCCCCCCTCCCTCCTTCCCTCCATCCTCCCCCCCTCCCTCCACCCTTCCATCCCTCTCCCCCTACCCCCTCCTTCCACCCTCCCTCCCCCCCTTCTGGTTACAAAGGAAACCCTACGGGGACGGGCCCAACGGGGAAAGAGGGGTACTGGGAAAAGGGGAGGTCCCCCTCCCTCCCCTCCCCTCCCCCCTCCCCCTCCCCCCTAACCCTCTCCCTCCCCCTTCCCCCCTCCCCTCCTCCCTCCACACCTCCCTCCTCCCTCCCTCCTCCCTCCCTCCCCTCCTCCCGGTTACAATGGAAACCCTACGAGGACGGGCCCAACGGGGAAAGAGAGGTACTGGGAAAAGGGGAGGTCCCCCTCCCTCCCCCTTACACGCTCCCTCCCTCCCCCTCCCCCTCTCCCTCCCCCCTCCCCTCCCCCCTCCCTCCCCCTCCCCTCCTCCCTCCACACCTCCCTCCTCCCTCCCCCCTACCCCCCTCCCTCCCCTCTCCCTCCTCCCCCTTCCCCCTCCCTCCCCCTCCCCTCCTCCCTCCCCCTCCCCTCCTCCCTCCACACCTCCCTCCTCCCTCCCTCCCCCTTCCCTACCTCCCCTCCTCCCGGTTACAATGGAAACCCTACGACGACGGGCCCAACGGGGAAAGAGGGGTACTGGGAAAACGGGTGGTCCCCCTCCCTCCCCCCTTCCCCCCTCCCTACCCCCTCCCTCCCCTCTCCCTCCCCCTTGCCCCTTCCCCCCTCCCCCTCCCCTCCCCCCTCCACACCTCCCTCCTCCCTTCCCTCCCCCCCACTCCCCTCCCGGTTACAATGGAAACCTTACGAGGACGGGCACAACGGGGAAAGAGGGGTACTGGGAAAAGGGGAGGTCCCCCTCCCTCCCCCTTCCACCCTCACCCCTTCCCCCCACCCCTCCCCCTCTCCCTCCCCCCTCCCTCCACCTCCCCCCCTTCCCCCTCCCCCTCCCTCCCCCTCCCCTCCTCCCTCCACACCTCCCTCTTCCCTCCCTCCGCCCTCCCTCCCTGCCTCACGGTTACAATGGAAACCCTACGAGGACGGGCCCAACGGGGAAAGGGGTGTGCTGGGGAAAGGGGGGGGGAGAGTAAGAGTGTATCTGGGGGAGAGAGAATGGGGGGGTCTGAGAATGGGGACTGGGGAGGGGGACAACAGGGGGCTTGGTGGTTTGGGAAAGAAGAGTACTGGGAAAAGGGGAGGTACCCCTCCCTCCCCACTCTCCTCCCTCCCTCATCCCTCCCTCCCTCCCGTCCCAGCAGCGCTGACCGCCGGGAGGTGTAGTCGCCGTCGCCTCTCCCGCTGTTTGATTTCATTTATAACAAAGACATTTATTTAAAATGAGGAATGTGATTTTCATTAAGTTTGATTTTATTTATTTTAAAAAAGCTGATGCTCTATAGATAAGTTTATTTCCTTTTCAACAAAGAACGCTGTTTATTTTAAAGTAAAATAGACCCTCCCCCCACCCTCCTCCCTCCCCTCTCCCTCCCCATCCCCCTCCCCTCCTTCCCCCTCCCCTCCCCCCTCCACTCCACCCTCCCCTCCCCCCCTCCCTCCCACTTCCCTCCCTCCCATCCTCCCGGTTACAATGGAAACCCTACGAGGACGGGCCCAACGGGCCCACTCGGTCTAGTCTATCTATATAATACTAAAACTCTGCGGTTCAACATTCCGTATGTATATACGGAAGATTCCGTATGTATATACGGAAGATTCCGAAGATTTCTGTCCATAACTTACAAACCCTGCTCCTCCCAGACGGTACACCAAAGCGCTACGATTTTTGTACCGCCGTATTCACCATTAACGTGGGCAACTATTGTAAGTACTTTCGTTCAAATTGAAGCTACCTTTTTAAAGCTAGAGAGATATTAAAGTTTAAATTTTCATTTCTAACACTTTTCTTGAAGGGTCCAAACCCTACTCCTCCCAGACGGTACACCAAAGCGCTACGATTTTTGTACCGCCGTATTCACCATTAACATGGGCAACTATTGTAAGTACTTTCGTTCAAATTGAAGCTACCTTTTTAAAGCTAGAGAGATATTAAAGTATAAATTTTCATTTCTAACCCTTTTCTTGAAGGGGCTTCAGTGCGTGATGTCACAATGGCACCCGTGCACCAATGAGAGATCAGCTCGGTTTTAAATTTACATCTTCAGCTTGTGACGTCACAATGCTTGTGTGAGATTGTTGCAACATTGTTGCGAAAAGCAACTGCCAGTTTTTTAAAGTTGTGCAAGTCACTTAACATACACAGATCAGCATGGGGCCCCTATTCCCTCCCTCCCCCCCTTCCCCCCTCACCCCTTCCTCCCCACTCCTTCCCACCTCCATCCCCACTCCCCTCCCCCCCTCCTCCCCAACTCCCTCCCCACCTCCCTCACCCCTCCTCCCCTAACTCCCCCCCCCTCCCTCCTTCCCTCCATCCTCCCCCCCTCCCTCCACCCTTCCATCCCTCTCCCCCTCCCCCCTCCTTCCACCCTCCCTCCCCCCCTTCTGGTTACAAAGGAAACCCTACGGGGACGGGCCCAACGGGGAAAGAGGGGTACTGGGAAAAGGGGAGGTCCCCCTCCCTCCCCTTCCCCCCTCCCCTCCCCCCTCCCCCTCCCCCCTAACCCT
This sequence comes from Rhinoraja longicauda, assembly GCF_053455715.1. Taxonomy (NCBI): domain Eukaryota; kingdom Metazoa; phylum Chordata; class Chondrichthyes; order Rajiformes; family Arhynchobatidae; genus Rhinoraja; species Rhinoraja longicauda. Next base: position 291,325 of record NW_027601339.1, on the reverse strand, counting down.
CTCCCTCCCCCTCCCCTCCCCCCCTCCCCTCCTCCCTCCACACCTCCTCCTCCCTCCCTCCCCTCCTCCCGGTTACAATGGAAACCCTACGAGGACGGGCCCAACGGGGAAAGAGGGGTACTGGGAAAAGGGGAGGTCCCCCTCCCTCCCCCCTTCCCCCATCCCATCCCCCCTCCCTCCCCTCTCCCTCCCCCCCGTTCCCCCTCCCCTTCCCCCCTCCCTCCACACCTCTCTCCTCCCTCCCTCCCCTTCCCTCCCTCCCATCCTCCCAATGCTTGTTTGAGATGGGTGCTACATTGTTTCGAAAAGCACCACTAACAGATCGCAGTGAGAAGCACTATGTGACCGTGAATGTTTCAAAACAAGCACTTAAAAAGCACTTATCTTTTTTTAAAGTATTTTTTTTTATTGCAAGTCACTTAACATACACAGATCAGCATTGGGCCCCTATGCTCGTGGGCCACCGGGGCAAGTGTTTCGAAAAAAGCACTGAGAGTGTGTCTGGGGGAGAGAGAGAATGGGGGGGGGGGGTCTGAGAATGGGGACTGGGGAGGGGGACAACAGGGGTCATTGCGGAGGGGGCTTGGTGGTGGGGGAAAGAGGGGTACTGGGAAAAGGGGAGGTCCCACTTCCCCCCTCAACCCCTTCCTCCCCCCTCCTTCCCACCTCCATCCCCACTCCCTCCCCCCTCCCTCCCCCCTCAATCCCAACCTCCTTCACCACTCAGCCCCTAACTCCCCCCCTCCCTCCTTCCCTCCATCCCACCCTCCCCCACTCCCTCCCCCTCCCTCCACCATTCCATCCCTCTCCCCCTCCCCCCTCCTTCCACCCTCCCTCCCCTCCTCCCGGTTACAATGGAAACCCTACGAGGACGGGCCCAATGGGGAAAGAGGGGTACTGGGAAAATGGGAGGTTCCCCTCCCTCCCCCCTCACTCCCCCCTCCCTCCCTTCTCCCTCCCCCCCCTCCCTCCCCCTCCCCTTCCCCCCTCCCTCCCCTTCCCCCCTCCCCCCTCCCTCCCCCCTACCCCCTTCCCTCCCCTCTCCCTCCCCCCTTCCCCCTCCCCTCCCCCCTCCCTCCCCCTCCCCTCCCCCCCCCCTCCCCCCTCCACACCTCCCTACTCCCTCCCTCGAAAAGCAACTGACAGAAGCACTAAGTAGCCGCGAATGTTTCAAAACCAGCACTTAACCGCGAATGTTTTTTAAAAAAGCACTTAACCGCGAATGTTTCAAAACAAGCAATTAAAAAGCACTTTTTTTTTTAAAGTATTTTTTTTTATTCCAAGAGATGGGGGTGGGGTCTGAGAATGGGGACTGGGGAGGGGGACAACAGGGGTCGTTGCGGTGGGGGCTTGGTGGTGGGAGAAAGAGGGGTACTGGGAAAAGGGGAGGTCCCACTTCCCCCTCAACCTCTTCCTTCCCCCTCCTTCCCACCTCCATCCCCACTCTCTCCCCCCTCAATCCCAACCTCCATCACCACTCAGCCCCTAACTCACCCCTCCCTCCTTCCCTCCATCCGACCCTCCCCCACTCCCTCCCCCCCTCCCTCCACCCTTCCACCCCTCTCCCCCTCCTTCCACCCTCCCTCCCCCCCTCCCGGTTACAATGGAAACCCTACGGGGACGGGCCCAACGGGGAAAGAGGGGTACTGGGAAAAGGGGAGTTCCCCTCCCTCCCCTCCTCCCTCCCCTCCCCCCTACCCCTCTTCCCCCCTCCCCCTCCCCTCCCCCCCTCCCTCCCCCTCCCCTCCTCCCTCCACACCTCCCTCCACACCTCCCTCCTCCCTCCCTCCCCCCCTCCCGGTTACAATGGAAACCCTACGAGGACGGGCCCAACGGGGAAAGAGGAGTACTGGGAAAAGGGGAGGTCCCCCTCCCTCCCCCCTTCCCCCTCCCCTCCCCCATCCCCTCTCCCTCCCCCTCCCTCCCCCTCCCCCCTACCCCCCTCCCTCCCCTCCCCCCTCCCTCCCCTCCCCTCCTCCCTCCACACCTCCCTCCTCCCTCCCTCCCCCTTCCCGCCCTCCCCTCCTCCCGGTTACAATGGAAACCCTACGAGGACGGGCCCAACGGGGAAAGAGGGGTACTGGGAAAAGGGGAGGTCCCCCTCCCTCCCTCCCCCCTACCCACCTCCCTCCCCTCTCCCTCCCCCCCTTCCCTCCTCCCTTCCCCCCTCCCCTCCCCCCTCCCATCCCCCCCTCTCCCCCCTCCCTCCCCCCCTACCCCCCTCCCTCCCCTCTCCCTCCCCCCCTCCCCTCCCCCCCTCCCTCCCCTCCTCCCTCCCCCTTCCCTCCCCCAACCCTCCCCCTTTCCTCCCCTCCCGGTTACAATGGAAACCCTACGAGGACGGGCCCAACGGGCCCACTCGGTCTAGTATAATACTAAAACTCTGGGTTCGTGTGTATGTACGGAAGATTCCGTATGTACGAAAGATTCCGAAGATTTCTGTCCATAACTTACAAACCCTACTGCTCCTAGACGGTACACCAAAGCGCTACGATTTTTGTACCGCCATATTCACCATTAACATGGGCAACTATTGTAAGTACTTTCGTTCAAATTGAAGCTACATTTTTAAAGCTAGAGAGATATTAAAGTTTAAATTTTCATTTCTAACACTTTTCTTGAAGGGGCCAAACCCTACTCCTCCCAGACGGTACACCAAAGCGCTACGATTTTTGTACCGCCGTATTCACCATTAACATGGGCAACTATTGTAAGTACTTTCGTTCAAATTGAAGCTACCTTTTTAAAGCTAGAGAGATATTAAAGTTTAAATTTTTCATTTCTAACCCTTTTCTTGAAGGGGCTTCAGCGCGTGATGTCACAATGGCACCCGTGCACCAATGAGAGATCAGCTCGCGATGGACAAGCGGCTGCTATTGGGTGTTTACTACTTTAAATTTACATAATTTTTTTTCTGACCTTTTTTTTCAAGGTCTTCAGCTTGTGACGTCACAATGCTTGTGTGAGATGGTTGCGACATTGTAGCGAAAAGCAACTGCCAGTTTTTTAAAGTTGTGCGAGTCACTTAACATACACAGATCAGCATGGGGCCCCTATTCCCTCCCTCCCCCCCCCTTCCCCCCTCAACCCCTTCCTCCCCACTCCTTCCCACCTCCACCCCCCCTCCCTCCCCCCCTTCCCCCCTCCCCTCCCCCTCCCTCCCCCTCCACCCTCCACACCTCCCTCCCTCCCCCTTCCCTCCCTCCCTTCCTCCCGGTTACAATGGAAACCCTACGAGGACGGGCCCAACGGGGAAAGAGGGGTACTGGGAAAAGGGGAGGTCCCACTTCACCTCTCAACCCCTTCCTCCCCCCTCCTTCCCACCTCCATCCCCACTCCCTCCCCCCCTCCCTCCCCCTCAATCCCAACCTCCATCACCACTCAGCCCCTAACTCCCCCCCTCCCTCCTTCCCTCCATCCCACCCTCCCCCACTCCCTCCCAACTCCCTCCACCCTTCCATCCCTCTCCCCCTCCCCCCTCCTTCCACCCTCCCTCCCCCCTCCCGGTTACAATGGAAACCCTACGGGGACGGGCCCAACGGGGAAAGAGGGTTACTGGAAAAAGGGGAGATCCCCCTCCTTCCCCTCCCCCCTACCCCCTCCCCCCTTCCCTCCCCCTTCCCCCCTCCCCTTCCCCCCTCCCTCCCCCTCCCCTCCTCCCTCCACACCTCCCTCCTCCCTCCATCCCCCCTCCCGGTTACAATGGAAACCCTACGAGGACGGGCCCAACGGGGAAAGAGGGGTACTGGGAAAAGGGGAGGTCCCCCTTCCCCCCTCAACCCCTTCCTTCCCACCTCCATCCCCACTCCCTCCCCCCTCCTCCCCTCCCTCCCCAACTCCCTCCCCCCTCCACCTCCCCCTAACTCCCCCCCTCCCTCCTTCCCTCCATCCCTCCCTCCCCAATCCCTCCCCCCTCCCTCCACCCTTCCATCCCTCTCCCCCCTCCTTCCACCCTCCCTCCCCCCTCCCGGTTACAATTGAAACCCTACGAGGACGGGCCCATCGGGGAAAGAGGGGTACTGGGAAAAGGGGAGGTCCCCCTCCCTTCCCCCTCCCCTCCCCCCTCCCTCCCCCTCCCCCCTACCCCCTCCCTCCCCTCCCCTCCTCCCTCCACACCTCCCTCCTCCCTCCCTCCCCTTCCCTCCCTCCCCTCCTCCCGGTTACAATGGAAACCCTACGAGGACGGGCCCAACGGGGAAAGAGGGGTACTGGGAAAAGGGGAGGTCCCCCTCCCTCCCCCTTACACCCTCCCTCCCTCCCCCTCCCCCTCTCCCTCCCCCCTCCCCTCCCCCCTCCCTCCCCCTCCCCTCCTCCCTCCACACCTCCCTCCTCCCTCCCTCCCCCTTCCCTCCCTCCCCTCCTCCCGGTTAAAATGGAAACCCTACGAGGACGGGCCCAACGGGGAAAGAGGGGTACTGGGAAAAGGGGACGTCCCCCTCCCTCACCCCCTCCCTCCCCCCTACCCCCCTCCCTCCCCTCTCCCTCCCCCCCTTCCCCCTCCCTCCCCCTCCCCTCCTCCCTCCCCCTCCCCTCCTCCCTCCACACCTCCCTCCTCCCTCCCTCCCCCTTCCCTACCTCCCCTCCTCCCGGTTACAATGGAAACCCTACGACGACGGGCCCAACGGGGAAAGAGGGGTACTGGGAAAACGGGTGGTCCCCCTCCCTCCCCCCTTCCCCCCTCCCTAACCCCTCCCTCCCCTCTCCCTCCCCCTTCCCCCTTCCCCCCTCCCCCTCCCCTCCCCCTCCACACCTCCCTCCTCCCTTCCCTCCCCCCCACTCCCCTCCCGGTTACAATGGAAACCTTACGAGGACGGGCACAACGGGGAAAGAGGGGTACTGGGAAAAGGGGAGGTCCCCCTCCCTCCCCCTTCCACCCTCACCCCTTCCCCCCACCCCTCCCCCTCTCCCTCCCCCCTCCCTCCACCTCCCCCCCTTCCCCCCTCCCCCTCCCTCCCCTCCCCTCCTCCCTCCACACCTCCCTCTTCCCTCCCTCCCCCCTCCCTCCCTGCCTCACGGTTACAATGGAAACCCTACGAGGACGGGCCCAACGGGGAAAGGGGTGTGCTGGGGAAAGGGGGGGGGGAGAGTAAGAGTGTATCTGGGGGAGAGAGAATGGGGGGGTCTGAGAATGGGGACTGGGGAGGGGAACAACAGGGGGCTTGGTGGTTTGGGAAAGAAGAGTACTGGGAAAAGGGGAGGTACCCCTCCCTCCCCACTCTCCTCCCTCCCTCATCCCTCCCTCCCTCCCGTCCCAGCAGCGCTGACCGCCGGGAGGTGTAGTCGCCGTCGCCTCTCCCGCTGTTTGATTTCATTTATAACAAAGACATTTATTTAAAATGAGGAATGTGATTTTCATTAAGTTTGATTTTATTTATTTTAAAAAAGCTGATGCTCTATAGATAAGTTTATTTCCTTTTCAACAAAGAACGCTGTTTATTTTACAGTAAAATAGACCCTCCCCCCCACCCCCCTCCCTCCCCTCTCCCTCCCCATCCCCCTCCCCTCCTTCCCCCTCCCCTCCCCCCTCCACTCCACCCTCCCCTCCCCCCCTCCCTCCCACTTCCCTCCCTCCCATCCACCCGGTTACAATGGAAACCCTACGAGGACGGGCCCAACGGGCCCACTCGGTCTAGTCTATATACTACTAAAACTCTGCGGTCCAACATTCCGTATGTATGGATGTATATGTGTATGTACGCAAAGATTCCGAAGAGTTTCTGTCCATAACTTACAAACCCTACTCCTCCCTGACGGTACACCAAAGCGCTACGATTTTTGTACCGCCATATTCACCATTAACATGGGCAACTATTGTAAGTACTTTCGTTCAAATTGAAGCTACCTTTTTAAAGCTAGAGAGATATTAAAGTTTAATTTTCATTTCTAACCCTTTTCTTGAAGGGGCTTCAGCGCGTGATGTCACAATGGCACCCGTGCACCAATGAGAGATCAGCTCGGTTTTAAATTTACATCTTCAGCTTGTGACGTCACAATGCTTGTGTGAGATTGTTGCAACATTGTTGCGAAAGGCAACTGCCAGTTTTTTAAAGTTGTGCAAGTCACTTAACATACACAGATCAGCATGGGGCCCCTATTCCCTCCCTCCCCCCCCCTTCCCCCCTCAACCCCTTCCTCCCCACTCCTTCCCACCTCCATCCCCACTCCCTCCCCCCCTCCTCCCCAACTCCCTCCCCACCTCCCTCACCCCTCCTCCCCTAACTCCCCCCCCTCCCTCCTTCCCTCCATCCCTCCCCCCCTCCCTCCACCCTTCCATCCCTCTCCCCCTCCCCCCTCCTTCCACCCTCCCTCCCCCCCTTCTGGTTACAAAGGAAACCCTACGGGGATGGGCCCAACGGGGAAAGAGGGGTACTGGGAAAAGGGGAGGTCCCCCTCCCTCCCCTCCCCTCCCCCCTCCCCCTCCCCCCTAACCCTCTCCCTCCCCCTTCCCCCCTCCCCTCCTCCCTCCACACCTCCCTCCTCCCTCCCTCCCCTCCTCCCGGTTACAATGGAAACCCTACGAGGACGGGCCCAACGGGGAAAGAGGGGTACTGGGAAAAGGGGAGGTCCCACTTCACCTCTCAACCCCTTCCTCCCCCCTCCTTCCCACCTCCATCCCCACTCCCTCCCCCCCTCCCTCCCCCTCAATCCCAACCTCCATCACCACTCAGCCCCTAACTCCCCCCCTCCCTCCTTCCCTCCATCCCACCCTCCCCCACTCCCTCCCAACTCCCTCCACCCTTCCATCCCTCTCCCCCTCCCCCCTCCTTCCACCCTCCCTCCCCCCTCCCGGTTACAATGGAAACCCTACGGGGACGGGCCCAACGGGGAAAGAGGGGTACTGGGAAAAGGGGAGGTCCCCCTTCCCCCCTCAACCCCTTCCTTCCCACCTCCATCCGCACTCCCTCCCCCCTCCTCCCCCTCCCTCCCCAACTCCCTCCCCCCTCCCCCTCCCCCTAACTCCCCCCTCCCTCCTTCCCTCCATCCCTCCCTCCCCAATCCCTCCCCCCTCCCTCCACCCTTCCATCCCTCTCCCCCCCTCCTTCCACCCTCCCTCCCCCCTCCCGGTTACAATTGAAACCCTACGAGGACGGGCCCATCGGGGAAAGAGGGGTACTGGGAAAAGGGGAGGTCCCCCTCCCTTCCCCCTCCCCTCCCCCCTCCTTCCCCCTCCCCCCTACCCCCTCCCTCCCCTCCCCTCCTCCCTCCACACCTCCCTCCTCCCTCCCTCCCCTTCCCTCCCTCCCCTCCTCCCGGTTACAATGGAAACCCTACGAGGACGGGCCCAACGGGGAAAGAGGGGTACTGGGAAAAGGGGAGGTCCCCCTCCCTCCCCCTTACACGCTCCCTCCCTCCCCCTCACCCTCTCCCTCCCCCCTCCCCTCCCCCCCTCCCTCCCCCTCCCCTCCTCCCTCCACACCTCCCTCCTCCCTCCCCCCTACCCCCCTCCCTCCCCTCTCCCTCCTCCCCCTTCCCCCTCCCTCCCCCTCCCCTCCTCCCTCCCCCTCCCCTCCTCCCTCCACACCTCCCTCCTCCCTCCCTCCCCCTTCCCTACCTCCCCTCCTCCCGGTTACAATGGAAACCCTACGACGACAGGCCCAACGGGGAAAGAGGGGTACTGGGAAAACGGGTGGTCCCCCTCCCTCCCCCCTTCCCCCCTCCCTACCCCCTCCCTCCCCTCTCCCTCCCCCTTGCCCCTTCCCCCCTCCCCCTCCCCTCCCCCCTCCACACCTCCCTCCTCCCTTCCCTCCCCCCCACTCCCCTCCCGGTTACAATGGAAACCTTACGAGGACGGGCACAACGGGGAAAGAGGGGTACTGGGAAAAGGGGAGGTCCCCCTCCCTCCCCCTTCCACCCTCACCCCTTCCCCCCACCCCTCCCCCTCTCCCTCCCCCCTCCCTCCACCTCCCCCCCTTCCCCCCTCCCCCTCCCTCCCCCTCCCCTCCTCCCTCCACACCTCCCTCTTCCCTCCCTCCCCCCTCCCTCCCTGCCTCACGGTTACAATGGAAACCCTACGAGGACGGGCCCAACGGGGAAAGGGGTGTGCTGGGGAAAGGGGGGGGGGAGAGTAAGAGTGTATCTGGGGGAGAGAGAATGGGGGGGTCTGAGAATGGGGACTGGGGAGGGGGACAACAGGGGGCTTGGTGGTTTGGGAAAGAAGAGTACTGGGAAAAGGGGAGGTACCCCTCCCTCCCCACTCTCCTCCCTCCCTCATCCCTCCCTCCCTCCCGTCCCAGCAGCGCTGACCGCCGGGAGGTGTAGTCGCCGTCGCCTCTCCCGCTGTTTGATTTCATTTATAACAAAGACATTTATTTAAAATGAGGAATGTGATTTTCATTAAGTTTGATTTTATTTATTTTAAAAAAGCTGATGCTCTATAGATAAGTTTATTTCCTTTTCAACAAAGAACGCTGTTTATTTTAAAGTAAAATAGACCCTCCCCCCACCCCCCTCCCTCCCCTCTCCCTCCCCATCCCCCTCCCCTCCTTCCCCCTCCCCTCCCCCCTCCACTCCACCCTCCCCTCCCCCCCTCCCTCCCACTTCCCTCCCTCCCATCCTCCCGGTTACAATGGAAACCCTACGAGGACGGGCCCAACGGGCCCACTCGGTCTAGTATAATACTAAAACTCTGCGGTCCAACATTCCGTATGTATATACGGAAGATTCCGTGTGTATATACGGAAGATTCCGAAGATTTCTGTCCATAACTTACAAACCCTACTCCTCCCTGAAGGTACACCAAAGCGCTACGATTTTTGTACCGCCATATTCACCATTAACATGGGCAACTATTGTAAGTACTTTCGTTCAAATTGAAGCTACCTTTTTAAAGCTAGAGAGATATTAAAGTTAAAATTTCTCATTTCTAACCCTTTTCTTGAAGGGGCTTCAGCGCGTGATGTCACAATGGCACCCGTGCACCAATGAGAGATCAGCTCGGTTTTAAATTTACATGATTTTTTTTCTGACCTTTTTTTTCAAGGTCTTCAGCTTGTGACGTCACAATGCTTGTGTGAGATGTTGCAACATTGTTGCGAAAAGCAACTGCCAGTTTTTTAAAGTTGTGCGAGTCACTTAACATACACAGATCAGCATGGGGCCCCTATTCCCTCCCTCCCCCCCTTCCCCCCTCAACCCCTTCCTCCCCACTCCTTCCCACCTCCATCCCCCCTCCCTCCCCCCCTTCCCCCCTCCCCTCCCCCCTCCCTCCCCCTCCCCCTCCACCCTCCACACCTCCCTCCCTCCCCCTTCCCTCCCTCCCCTCCTCCCGGTTACAATTGAAACCCTACGAGGATGGGCCCAACGGAGAAAGAGGGGTACTGGGAAAAGGGGAGGTCCCCCTCCCTCCCCTTCCCCTCCCCTCCCCCCCTACCCCTCTCCCTCCCCCCTCACCCCACTTCCCCCCTCCCTCCCCCTCTCCCTCCCCCTCCCCCCCCTTCCCCCCTCCCCTCCCCCCTCCCTCCCCCTCCCCTCCCTCCACACCTCCCTCCTCCCTCCCTCCCCCTCCCCTCCCTCCCTCCCTCCCCCTTCCCTCCCTCCCCTCCTCCCGGTTACAATGGAAACCCTACGAGGACGGGCCCAACGGGGAAAGAGGGGTACTGGGAAAAGGGGAGGTCCCCCTCCCTCCCCCCTTCCCCATCCCATCCCCCCTCCGTCCCCTCTCCCGCCCCCTTCCCCCCCTCCCCTTCCCCCTCCCTCCCCTCCTCCCTCCACACCTCCCTCCTCCCTCCCTCCCTCCCCTTCCCTCCCTCCCATCCTCCCAATGCTTGTGTGAGATGGTTGCAACATTGTTTCGAAAAGCAACTGACAGAAGCACTAAGTAGCCGCGAATGTTTCAAAACCAGCACTTAACCGCGAATGTTTTTTTAAAAAGCACTTAACCGCGAATGTTTCAAAACCAGCAATTAAAAAGCACTTATTTTTTTTAAAGTTTTTTTTTTTATTCCAAGAGAATGGGGGGGGTCTGAGAATGGGGACTGGGGAGGGGGACAACAGGGGTCGTTGCGGTGGGGGCTTGGTGGTGGGGGAAAGAGGGGTACTGGGAAAAGGGGAGGTCCCACTTCCCCCTCAACCTCTTCCTCCCCCCTCCTTCCCACCTCCATCCCTACTCTCTCCCCCCTCAATCCCAACCTCCATCACCACTCAGCCCCTAACTCCCCCCTCCCTCCTTCCCTCCATCCCACCCTCCCCCAATCCCTCCCCCCTCCCTCCACCCTTCCATCCCTCTCCCCCTCCCCCCTCCTTCCACCCTCCCTCCCCCCCTCCCGGTTACAATGGAAACCCTACGGGGACGGGCCCAACGGGGAAAGAGGGGTACTGGGAAAAGAGGAGATCCCCCTCCCTCCCCTCCCCCCTACCCCCTTCCCCCCTCCCCTTCCCCCCTCCCCTCCCTCCCCCTCCCCTCCTCCCTCCACACCTCCCTCCTCCCTCCCTCCCCCCCTCCCGGTTACAATGGAAACCCTGAGGACGGGCCCAACGGGGAAAGAGGGGTACTGGGAAAAGGGGAGGTCCCCCTTCCCCCCTCAACCCCTTCATCTCCCCTCCTTCCCACCTCCATCCCCACTCCCTCCCCCCCTCCTCCCCCTCCCTCCCCAACTCCCTCCCCCCTCCCCCGTAACTCCCCCCTAACTCCCCCCTCCCTCCTTCCCTCCATCCCTCCCTCCCCAATCCCTCCCCCCCTCCCTCCACCCTTCCATCCCTCTCCCCCCTCCTTGAAACCCTACGAGGACGGGCCCAACGGGGAAAGAGGAGTACTGGGAAAAGGGGAGGTCCCCCTCCCTCCCCCCTTCCCCCTCCCCTCCCCCCTCTCCCTCCCCCTCCCCCCTACCCCCTCCCTCCCCTCCCCCCTCCCTCCCCTCCCCTCCTCCTTCCACACCTCCCTCCTCCCTCCCTCCCCCTTCCCGCCCTCCCCTCCTCCCGGTTACAATGGAAACCCTACGAGGACGGGCCCAACGGGGAAAGAGGGGTACTGGGAAAAGGGGAGGTCCCCCTCCCTCCCTCCCTCCCCTCTCCCTCCCCCCCTTCCCTCCTCCCTTCCCCCCTCCCCTCCCCCCTCCCATCCCCCCCTCTCCCCCCTCCCTCCCCCTAACCCCCTCCCTCCCCCTCTCCCTCCCCCCTCCCCTCCCCCTCCCTCCCCTCCTCCCTCCCCCTTCCCTCCCCCAACCCTCCCCCTTTCTTCCCCTCCCGGTTACAATGGAAACCCTACGAGGACGGGCCCAACGGGCCCACTCGGTCTAGTCTATATCTATATAGTATCTATATAGTACTAAAACTCTGCGGTCCAACATTCCGTGTGTATGTACGAAAGATTCCGTATGTACGAAAGATTCCGAAGATTTCTGTCCATAACTTACAAACCCTACTCCTCCCAGACGGTACACCAAAGCGCTACGATTTTTGTACCGCCGTATTCACCATTAACCTGGGCAACTATTGTAAGTACTTTCGTTCAAATTGAAGCTACCTTTTTAAAGCTAGAGAGATATTAAAGTTTAAATTTTCATTTCTAACACTTTTCTTGAAGGGGCCAAACCCTACTCCTCCCAGACGGTACACCAAAGCGCTACGATTTTTGTACCGCCGTATTCACCATTAACATGGGCAACTATTGTAAGTACTTTCGTTCAAATTGAAGCTACCTTTTTAAAGCTAGAGAGATATTAAAGTTTAAATTTTTCATTTCTAACCCTTTTCTTGAAGGGGCTTCAGCGCGTGATGTCACAATGGCACCCGTGCACCAATGAGAGATCAGCTCGCGATGGACAAGCGGCTGCTATTGGGTGTTTACTACTTTAAATTTACATAATTTTTTTTCTGACCTTTTTTTTCAAGGTCTTCAGCTTGTGACGTCACAATGCTTGTGTGAGATGGTTGCAACATTGTTGCGAAAAGCAACTGCCAGTTTTTTAAAGTTGTGCGAGTCACTTAACATACACAGATCAGCATGGGGCCCCTATTCCCTCCCTCCCCCCTTCCCCCCTCAACCCCTCCCTCCCCCTCTCCCTCCCCCCTCCCCCCCCTTCCCCCCTCCCCTCCCCCCTCCCTCCCCCTCCCCTCCCTCCACACCTCCCTCCTCCCTCCCTCCCCCTTCCCTCCCTCCCCTCCTCCCGGTTACAATGGAAACCCTACGAGGACGGGCCCAACGGGGAAAGAGGGGTACTGGGAAAAGGGGAGGTCCCCCTCCCTCCCCTTCCCCCTCCCCTCCCCCCCCTACCCCTCTCCCTCCCCCCTCCCCCCCTCCCTCCCCCTCTGCCTCCCCCCTCCCCCCCCTTCCCCCCTCCCCTCCCCCCTCCCTCCCCCTCCCCTCCCTCCACACCTCCCTCCTCCCTCCCTCCCCCTTCCCTCCCTCCCCTCCCGGTTACAATGGAAACCCTACGAGGACGGGCCCAACGGGGAAAGAGGGGTACTGGGAAAAGAGGAGGTCCCCCTCACTCCCCCCTTCCCCATCCCATCCCCCCTCCCTCCCCTCTCCCGCCCCCTTCCCCCCCTCCCCTTCCCCCCTCCCTCCCCTCCTCCCTCCACACCTCCCTCCTCCCTCCCTCCCCTTCCCTCCCTCCCATCCTCCCAATGCTTGTGTGAGATGGTTGCAACATTGTTTCGAAAAGCAGCTGACAGAAGCACTAAGTAGCCGCGAATGTTTCAAAACCAGCACTTAACCGCGAATGTTTTTTTAAAAAGCACTTAACCGCGAATGTTTCAAAACAAGCAATTAAAAAGCACTTATTTTTTTTAAAGTATTTTTTTTTATTCCAAGAGAATGGGGGGGGTCTGAGAATGGGGACTGGGGAGGGGGACAACAGGGGTCGTTGCGGTGGGGGCTTGGTGGTGGGGGAAAGAGGGATACTGGGAAAAGGGGAGGTCCCACTTCCCCCCTCAACCTCTTCCTCCCCCCTCCTTCCCAACTCCATCCCCACTCTCTCCCCCCTCAATCCCAACCTCCATCACCACTCAGCCCCTAACTCACCCGTCCCTCCTTCCCTCCATCCGACCCTCCCCCACTCCCTCCCCCCCTCCCTCCACCCTTCCACCCCTCTCCCCCTCCCCCCTCCTTCCACCCTCCCTCCCCCCCCTCCCGGTTACAATGGAAACCCTACGGGGACGGGCCCAACGGGGAAAGAGGGGTACTGGGAAAAGGGGAGGTCCCCCTCCCTCCCCCCTTCCCCCTCCCCTCCCCCTCCCCTCTCCCTCCCCCTCCCTCCCCCTCCCTCCCCCTCCCCCCTACCCCCCTCCCTCCCCTCCCCCCTCCCTCCCCTCCCCTGCTCCCTCCACACCTCCCTCCTTCCCCCTTCCCGCCCTCCCCTCCTCCCGGTTACAATGGAAACCCTACGAGGACGGGCCCAACGGGGAAAGAGGGGTACTGGGAAAAGGGGAGGTCCCCCTCCCTCCCTCCCCCCTACCCCCCTCCCTCCCCTCTCCCTCCCCCCTCCCCCCCTCCCCTCCCCCAACCCTCCCCCTTTCCTCCCATCCCGGTTACAATGGAAACCCTACGAGGACGGGCCCAACGGGGAAAGAGGGGTACTGGGAAAAGGGGAGGTCCCCCTCCCTCCCCTTCCCCCTCCCCTCCCCCCCCTACCCCTCTCCCTCCCCCCTCACCCCCCTCCCCCTCCTCTCCCTCCCCCCTCCCCCCCTTCCCCCCTCCCCTCCCCCCTCCCTCCCCCTCCCCTCCCTCCACACCTCCCTCCTCCCTCCCTCCCCCTTCCCTCCCTCCCCTCCTCCCGGTTACAATGGAAACCCTACGAGGACGGGCCCAATGGGGAAAGAGGGGTACTGGGAAAAGGGGAGGTCCCCCTCACTCCCCCCTTCCCCATCCCATCCCCCCTCCCTCCCCTCTCCCGCCCCCTTCCCCCCCTCCCCTTCCCCCCTCCCTCCCCTCCTCCCTCCACACCTCCCTCCTCCCTCCCTCCCCTTCCCTCCCTCCCATCCTCCCAATGCTTGTGTGAGATGGTTGCAACATTGTTTCGAAAAGCAACTGACAGAAGCACTAAGTAGCCGCGAATGTTTCAAAACCAGCACTTAACCGCGAATGTTTTTAAAAAAAGCACTTAACCGCGAATGTTTCAAAACAAGCAATTAAAAAGCACTTTTTTTTTTAAAAGTATTTTTTTTTATTCCAAGAGAATGGTAAAGTATTTTTTTTTATTCCAAGAGAATGGGGGGGGTCTGAGAATGGGGACTGGGTAGGGGGACAACAGGGGTCGTTGCGGTGGGGGCTTGGTGGTGGGGGAAAGAGGGGTACTGGGAAAAGGGGAGGTCCCACTTCCCCCTCAACCTCTTCCTCCCCCCTCCTTCCCACCTCCATCCCCACTCTCACCCCCCTCAATCCCAACCTCCATCACCACTCAGCCCCTAACTCACCCCTCCCTCCTTCCCTCCATCCGACCCTCCCCCACTACCTCCACCCTTCCACCCCTCTCCCCCTCCTTCCACCCTCCCACCCCCCCTCCCGGTTACAATGGAAACCCTACGGGGACGGGCCCAACGGGGAAAGAGGGGTACTGGGAAAAGGGGAGTTCCCCTCCCTCCCCTCCTCCCTCCCCTCCCCCCTACCCCTCTTCCCCCTCCCCCTCCCCTCCCCCCTCCCTCCCCCTCCCCTCCTCCCTCCACACCTCCCTCCACACCTCCCTCCTCCCTCCCTCCCCCCCTCCCGGTTACAATGGAAACCCTACGAGGACGGGCCCAATGGGGAAAGAGGAGTACTGGGAAAAGGGGAGGTCCCCCTCCCTCCCCCCTTCCCCCTCCCCTCCCCTCCCCCATCCCCTCTCCCTCCCCCTCCCTCCCCCTCCCCCCTACCCCCCTCCCTCCCCTCCCCCCTCCCTCCCCCCCCCTCCTCCCTCCACACCTCCCTCCTCCCTCCCTCCCCCTTCCCGCCCTCCCCTCCTCCCGGTTACAATGGAAACCCTACGAGGACGGGCCCAACGGGGAAAGAGGGGTACTGGGAAAAGGGGAGGTCCCCCTCCCTCCCTCCCCCCTACCCACCTCCCTCCCCTCTCCCTCCCCCCCTTCCCTCCTCCCTTCCCCCCTCCCCTCCCCCCTCCCATCCCCCCCCTCTCCCCCCTCCCTCCCCCCTACCTCCTCCCTCCCCTCTCCCCCCCCCTCCCCCCTCCCCTCCCCCCCTCCCTCCCCTCCTCCCTCCCCCTTCCCTCCCCCAACCCTCCCCCTTTCCTCCCCTCCCGGTTACAATGGAAACCCTACGAGGACGGGCCCAACGGGCCCACTCGGTCTAGTATAATACTAAAACTCTGGGTTCGTGTGTATGTACGAAAGATTCCGTATGTACGAAAGATTCCGAAGTTGATTCCGAAGTTTCTGTCCATAACTTACAAACCCTACTCCTCCCAGACGGTACACCAAAGCGCTACGATTTTTGTACCGCCGTATTCACCATTAACCTGGGCAACTATTGTAAGTACTTTCGTTCAAATTGAAGCTACCTTTTTAAAGCTAGAGAGATATTAAAGTTTAAATTTTCATTTCTAACACTTTTCTTGAAGGGGCCAAACCCTACTCCTCCCAGACGGTACACCAAAGCGCTACGATTTTTGTACCGCCGTATTCACCATTAACATGGGCAACTATTGTAAGTACTTTCGTTCAAATTGAAGCTACCTTTTTAAAGCTAGAGAGATATTAAAGTTTAAATTTTTCATTTCTAACCCTTTTCTTGAAGGGGCTTCAGCGCGTGATGTCACAATGGCACCCGTGCACCAATGAGAGATCAGCTCGCGATGGACAAGCGGCTGCTATTGGGTGTTTACTACTTTAAATTTACATAATTTTTTTTCTGACCTTTTTTTTCAAGGTCTTCAGCTTGTGACGTCACAATGCTTGTGTGAGATGGTTGCAACATTGTTGCGAAAAGCAACTGCCAGTTTTTTAAAGTTGTGCGAGTCACTTAACATACACAGATCAGCATGGGGCCCCTATTACCTCCCTCCCCCCCCTTCCCCCCTCAACCCCTTCCTCCCCACTCCTTCCCACCTCCACCCCCCCTCCCTCCCCCCCTTCCCCCCTCCCTCCCCCTCCACCCTCCACACCTCCCTCCCTCCCCCTTCCCTCCCTCCCCTCCTCCCGGTTACAATGGAAACCCTACGAGGACGGGCCCAACGGGGAAAGAGGGGTACTGGGAAAAGGGGAGGTCCCCCTCCCTCCCCTTCCCCCTCCCCTCCCCCCCTACCCCTCTCCCTCCCCCCTCACCCCCCTCCCCCCCTCCCTCCCCCTCTCCCTCCCCCCTCCCCCCTCCCTCCCCCTCCCCTCCCTCCACACCTCCCTCCTCCCTCCCTCCCCCTTCCCTCCCTCCCCTCCTCCCGGTTACAATGGAAACCCTACGAGGACGTGCCCAACGGGGAAAGAGTGGTACTGGGAAATGGGGAGGTCCCCCTCACTCCCCCCTTCCCCATCCCATCCCCCCTCCCTCCCCTCTCCCGCCCCCTTCCCCCCCTCCCCTTCCCCCCTCCCTCCCCTCCTCCCTCCACACCTCCCTCCTCCCTCCCTCCCCTTCCCTCCCTCCCATCCTCCCAATGCTTGTGTGAGATGGTTGCAACATTGTTTCGAAAAGCAGCTGACAGAAGCACTAAGTAGCCGCGAATGTTTCAAAACCAGCACTTAACCGCGAATGTTTTTTAAAAAAGCACTTAACCGCGAATGTTTCAAAACAAGCAATTAAAAAGCACTTTTTTTTTTAAAGCATTTTTTTTTATTCCAAGAGAATGGGGGGTGGTCTGAGAATGGGGACTGGGTAGGGGGACAACAGGGGTCGTTGCGGTGGGGGCTTGGTGGTGGGGGAAAGAGGGGTACTGGGAAAAGGGGAGGTCCCACTTCCCCCTCAACCTCTTCCTCCCCCCTCCTTCCCACCTCCATCCCCACTCTCTCCCCCCTCAATCTCAACCTCCATCACCACTCAGCCCCTAACTCACCCCTCCCTCCTTCTCTCCATCCGACCCTCCCTCACTCCCTCCCCCCATCCCTCCACCCTTCCACCCCTCTCCCCCTCCCCCCTCCTTCCACCCTCCCTCCCCCCCTCCCGGTTACAATGGAAACCCTACGGGGACGGGCCCAACGGGGAAAGAGGGGTACTGGGAAAAGGGGAGTTCCCCCTCCCTCCCCTCCTCCCTCCCCTCCCCCTACCCATCTTCCCCCCTCCCCCTCCCCTCCCCCCCTCCCTCCCCCTCCCCTCCTCCCTCCACACCTCCCTCCACACCTCCCTCCTCCCTCCCTCCCCCCCTCCCGGTTACAATGGAAACCCTACGAGGACGGGCCCAACGGGGAAAGAGGAGTACTGGGAAAAGGGGAGGTCCCCCTCCCTCCCCCCTTCCCCCTCCCCTCTCCCTCCCCCTCCCTCCCCCTACCCCCCTCCCTCCCCTCCCCCCTCCCCGTTACAATGGAAACCCTACGGGGACGGGCCCAACGGGGAAAGAGGGGTACTGGGAAAAGGGGAGGTCCCCCTCCCTCCCCACCCTCCCCCCTCCACTCCACCCTCCCCTCCCCCCCTCCCTCCCCCTCCCCTGCTCCCTCCACACCTCCCTCCTCCCTCCCTCCCTCTTCCCTCCCTCCCATCCTCCCAGTTACAATGGAAACCCTACGAGGACGGGCCCAACGGGCCCACTCGGTCTAGTATAATACTAAAACTCTGCGGTCCAACATTCCGTATGTATATACGGAAGATTCCGTGTGTATATACGGAAGATTCCGAAGATTTCTGTCCATAACTTACAAACCCTGCTCCTCCCAGACGGTACACCAAAGCGCTACGATTTTTGTACCGCCGTATTCACCATTGACATGGGCAACTATTGTAAGTACTTTCGTTCAAATTGAAGCTACCTTTTTAAAGCTAGAGAGATATTAAAGTTTAAATTTTCATTTCTAACACTTTTCTTGAAGGGGCCAAACCCTACTCCTCCCAGACGGTACACCAAAGCGCTACGATTTTTGTACCGCCGTATTCACCATTAACATGGGCAACTATTGTAAGTACTTTCGTTCAAATTGAAGCTACCTTTTTAAAGCTAGAGAGATATTAAAGTATAAATTTTCATTTCTAACCCTTTTCTTGAAGGGGCTTCAGTGCGTGATGTCACAATGGCACCCGTGCACCAATGAGAGATCAGCTCGGTTTTAAATTTACATCTTCAGCTTGTGACGTCACAATGCTTGTGTGAGATTGTTGCAACATTGTTGCGAAAAGCAACTGCCAGTTTTTTAAAGTTGTGCAAGTCACTTAACATACACAGATCAGCATGGGGCCCCTATTCCCTCCCTCCCCCCCCTTCCCCCCTCAAACCCTTCCTCCCCACTCCTTCCCACCTCCATCCCCACTCCCTCCCCCCCTCCTCCCCAACTCCCTCCCCACCTCCCTCACCCCTCCTCCCCTGACTCCCCCCCCTCCCTCCTTCCCTCCATCCTCCCCCCCTCCCTCCACCCTTCCATCCCTCTCCCCCTCCCCCCTCCTTCCACCCTCCCTCCCCCCCTTCTGGTTACAAAGGAAACCCTACGGGGACGGGCCCAACGGGGAAAGAGGGGTACTGGGAAAAGGGGAGGTCCCCCTCCCTCCCCTTCCCCCCTCCCCTCCCCCTCCCCCCTAACCCTCTCCCTCCCCCTCCCCTCCCCCCCTCCCCTCCTCCCTCCACACCTCCTCCTCCCTCCCTCCCCTCCTCCCGGTTACAATGGAAACCCTACGAGGAAGGGCCCAACGGGGAAAGAGGGGTACTGGGAAAAGGGGAGGTCCCCCTCCCTCCCCCCTTCCCCCATCCCATCCCCCCTCCCTCCCCTCTCCCTCCCCCCCGTTCCCCCTCCCCTTCCCCCCTCCCTCCACACCTCTCTCCTCCCTCCCTCCCCTTCCCTCCCTCCCATCCTCCCAATGCTTGTTTGAGATGGGTGCTACATTGTTTCGAAAAGCACCACTAACAGATCGCAGTGAGAAGCACTATGTGACCGTGAATGTTTCAAAACAAGCACTTAAAAAGCACTTATCTTTTTTTAAAGTATTTTTTTTAATTGCAAGTCACTTAACATACACAGATCAGCATTGGGCCCCTATGCTCGTGGGCCACCGGGGCAAGTGTTTCGAAAAAAGCACTGAGGGTGTGTCTGGGGGAGAGAGAGAATGGGGGGGGGGGTCTGAGAATGGGGACTGGGGAGGGGGACAACAGGGGTCGTTGCGGAGGGGGCTTGGTGGTGGGGGAAAGAGGGGTACTGGGAAAAGGGGAGGTCCCACTTCCCGCCTCAACCCCTTCCTCCCCCCTCCTTCTCACCTCCATCCCCACTCCCCCCCCCCTCCCTCCCCCCTCAATCCCAACCTCCTTCACCACTCAGCCCCTAACTCCCCCCCTCCCTCCTTCCCTCCATCCCACCCTCC
Organism: Rhinoraja longicauda; assembly: GCF_053455715.1. Taxonomy (NCBI): domain Eukaryota; kingdom Metazoa; phylum Chordata; class Chondrichthyes; order Rajiformes; family Arhynchobatidae; genus Rhinoraja; species Rhinoraja longicauda. The sequence continues at coordinate 271,974 of NW_027601339.1, read as the reverse complement.
CCCACTCCCTCCCCCCTCCCTCCACCATTCCATCCCTCTCCCCCTCCCCCTCCTTCCACCCTCCCTCCCCTCCTCCCGGTTACAATGGAAACCCTACGAGGACGGGCCCAATGGGGAAAGAGGGGTACTGGGAAAATGGGAGGTTCCCCTCCCTCCCCCCTCACTCCCCCCTCACTCCCCCCTCCCTCCCTTCTCCCTCCCCCCCTCCCTCCCCCTCCCCTTCCCCCCTCCCTCCCCTTCCCCCCTCCCCCCTCCCTCCCCCTCCCCCCTACCCCCTTCCCTCCCCTCTCCCTCCCCCCCTTCCCCCCTCCCCTCCCCCCTCCCTCCCCCTCCCCTCCCCCCTCCACACCTCCCTACTCCCTCCCTCGAAAAGCAACTGACAGAAGCACTAAGTAGCCGCGAATGTTTCAAAACCAGCACTTAACCGCGAATGTTTTTTTAAAAAGCACTTAACCGCGAATGTTTCAAAACAAGCAATTAAAAAGCACTTTTTTTTAAAAAGTATTTTTTTTTATTCCAAGAGAATGGGGGGGGGTCTGAGAATGGGGACTGGGGAGGGGGACAACAGGGGTCGTTGCGGTGGGGGCTTGGTGGTGGGAGAAAGAGGGGTACTGGGAAAAGGGGAGGTCCCACTTCCCCCTCAACCTCTTCCTCCCCCCTCCTTCCCACCTCCATCCCCACTCTCTCCCCCCTCAATCCCAACCTCCATCACCACTCAGCCCCTAACTCACCCCTCCCTCCTTCCCTCCATCCGACCCTCCCCCACTCCCTCCCCCCCTCCCTCCACCCTTCCACCCCTCTCCCCCTCCTTCCACCCTCCCTCCCCCCCTCCCGGTTACAATGGAAACCCTACGGGGACGGGCCCAACGGGGAAAGAGGGGTACTGGGAAAAGGGGAGTTCCCCTCCCTCCCCTCCTCCCTCCCCTCCCCCCTACCCCTCTTCCCCCCTCCCCCTCCCCTCCCCCCCTCCCTCCCCCTCCCCTCCTCCCTCCACACCTCCCTCCACACCTCCCTCCTCCCTCCCTCCCCCCCTCCCGGTTACAATGGAAACCCTACGAGGACGGGCCCAACGGGGAAAGAGGAGTACTGGGAAAAGGGGAGGTCCCCCTCCCTCCCCCCTTCCCCCCTCCCCTCCCCCATCCCCTCTCCCTCCCCCTCCCTCCCCCTCCCCCCTACCCCCCTCCCTCCCCTCCCCCCTCCCTCCCCTCCCCTCCTCCCTCCACACCTCCCTCCTCCCTCCCTCCCCCTTCCCGCCCTCCCCTCCTCCCGGTTACAATGGAAACCCTACGAGGACGGGCCCAACGGGGAAAGAGGGGTACTGGGAAAAGGGGAGGTCCCCCCTCCCTCCCTCCCCCCTACCCACCTCCCTCCCCTCTCCCTCCCCCCCTTCCCTCCTCCCTTCCCCCCTCCCCTCCCCCCTCCCATCCCCCCCTCTCCCCCCTCCCTCCCCCCTACCCCCCTCCCTCCCCTCTCCCTCCCCCCCCTCCCCTCCCCCCCTCCCTCCCCTCCTCCCTCCCCCTTCCCTCCACCAACCCTCCCCCTTTCCTCCCCTCCCGGTTACAATGGAAACCCTACGAGGACGGGCCCAACGGGCCCACTCGGTCTAGTATAATACTAAAACTCTGCGGTCCAACATTCCGTATGTATATACGGAAGATTCCGTATGTATATACGGAAGATTCCGAAGATTTCTGTCCATAACTTACAAACCCTGCTCCTCCCAGACGGTACACCAAAGCGCTACGATTTTTGTACCGCCGTATTCACCATTAACATGGGCAACTATTGTAAGTACTTTCGTTCAAATTGAAGCTACCTTTTTAAATCTAGAGAGATATTAAAGTTTAAATTTTCATTTCTAACACTTTTCTTGAAGGGGCCAAACCCTACTCCTCCCAGACGGTACACCAAAGCGCTACGATTTTTGTACCGCCGTATTCACCATTAACATGGGCAACTATTGTAAGTACTTTCGTTCAAATTGAAGCTACCTTTTTAAAGCTAGAGAGATATTAAAGTATAAATTTTCATTTCTAACCCTTTTCTTGAAGGGGCTTCAGTGCGTGATGTCACAATGGCACCCGTGCACCAATGAGAGATCAGCTCGGTTTTAAATTTACATCTTCAGCTTGTGACGTCACAATGCTTGTGTGAGATTGTTGCAACATTGTTGCGAAAAGCAACTGCCAGTTTTTTAAAGTTGTGCAAGTCACTTAACATACACAGATCAGCATGGGGCCCCTATTCCCTCCCTCCCCCCCTTCCCCCCTCAACCCCTTCCTCCCCACTCCTTCCCACCTCCATCCCCACTCCCTCCCCCCCTCCTCCCCAACTCCCTCCCCACCTCCCTCACCCCTCCTCCCCTAACTCCCCCCCTCCCTCCTTCCCTCCATCCTCCCCCCTCCCTCCACCCTTCCATCCCTCTCCCCCTCCCCCCTCCTTCCACCCTCCCTCCCCCCCTTCTGGTTACAAAGGAAACCCTACGGGGACGGGCCCAACGGGGAAAGAGGGGTACTGGGAAAAGGGGAGGTCCCCCTCCCTCCCCTTCCCCCCTCCCCTCCCCCCTCCCCCTCCCCCCTAACCCTCTCCCTCCCCCTCCCCTCCCCCCCTCCCCTCCTCCCTCCACACCTCCTCCTCCCTCCCTCCCCTCCTCCCGGTTACAATGGAAACCCTACGAGGACGGGCCCAACGGGGAAAGAGGGGTACTGGGAAAAGGGGAGGTCCCCCTCCCTCCCCCCTTCCCCCATCCCATCCCCCCTCCCTCCCCTCTCCCTCCCCCCCGTTCCCCCTCCCCTTCCCCCCTCCCTCCACACCTCTCTCCTCCCTCCCTCCCCTTCCCTCCCTCCCATCCTCCCAATGCTTGTTTGAGATGGGTGCTACATTGTTTCGAAAAGCACCACTAACAGATCGCAGTGAGAAGCACTATGTGACCGTGAATGTTTCAAAACAAGCACTTAAAAAGCACTTATCTTTTTTTAAAGTATTTTTTTTTATTGCAAGTCACTTATCATACACAGATCAGCATTGGGCCCCTATGCTCGTGGGCCACCGGGGCAAGTGTTTCGAAAAAAGCACTGAGAGTGTGTCTGGGGGAGAGAGAGAATGGGGTGGGGGGGGTCTGAGAATGGGGACTGGGGAGGGGGACAACAGGGGTCGTTGCGGAGGGGGCTTGGTGGTGGGGGAAAGAGGGGTACTGGGAAAAGGGGAGGTCCCACTTCCCCCCTCAACCCCTTCCTCCCCCCTCCTTCTCACCTCCATCCCCACTCCCTCCCCCCTCCCTCCCCCCTCAATCCCAACCTCCTTCACCACTCAGCCCCTAACTCCCCCCCTCCCTCCTTCCCTCCATCCCACCCTCCCCCACTCCCTCCCCCCTCCCTCCACCATTCCATCCCTTTCCCCCTCCCCCCTCCTTCCACCCTCCCTCCCCTCCTCCCGGTTACAATGGAAACCCTACGAGGACGGGCCCAATGGGGAAAGAGGGGTACTGGGAAAATGGGAGGTACCCCTCCCTCCCCCCTCACTCCCCCCTCCCTCCCTTCTCCCTCCCCCCCTCCCTCCCCCTCCCCTTCCCCCCTCCCTCCCCTTCCCCCCTCCCCCCTCCCTCCCCCTCCCCCTACCCCCTTCCCTCCCCTCTCCCTCCCCCCCTTCCCCCCTCCCCTCCCCCCTCCCTCCCCCTCCCCTCCCCCCTCCACACCTCCCTACTCCCACCCTCGAAAAGCAACTGACAGAAGCACTAAGTAGCCGCGAATGTTTCAAAACCAGCACTTAACCGCGAATGTTTTTTAAAAAAGCACTTAACCGCGAATGTTTCAAAACAAGCAATTAAAAAGCACTTTTTTTAAAAAAGTTTTTTTTTTTATTCCAAGAGAATGGGGGGGGTCTGAGAATGGGGACTGGGGAGGGGGACAACAGGGGTCGTTGCGGTGGGGGCTTGGTGGTGGGAGAAAGAGGGGTACTGGGAAAAGGGGAGGTCCCACTTCCCCCTCAACCTCTTCCTCCCCCCTCCATCCCACCTCCATCCCCACTCTCTCCCCCCTCAATCCCAACCTCCATCACCACTCAGCCCCTAACTCACCCCTCCCTCCTTCCCTCCATCCGACCCTCCCCCACTCCCTCCCCCCCTCCCTCCACCCTTCCACCCCTCTCCCCCTCCTTCCACCCTCCCTCCCCCCCTCCCGGTTACAATGGAAACCCTACGGGGACGGGCCCAACGGGGAAAGAGGGGTACTGGGAAAAGGGGAGTTCCCCTCCCTCCCCTCCTCCCTCCCCTCCCCCCTACCCCTCTTCCCCCCTCCCCCTCCCCTCCCCCCCTCCCTCCCCCTCCCCTCCTCCCTCCACACCTCCCTCCACACCTCCCTCCTCCCTCCCTCCCCCCCCTCCCGGTTACAATGGAAACCCTACGAGGACGGGCCCAACGGGGAAAGAGGAGTACTGGGAAAAGGGGAGGTCCCCCTCCCTCCCCCCTTCCCCCTCCCCTCCCCCATCCCCTCTCCCTCCCCCTCCCTCCCCCTCCCCCCTACCCCCCTCCCTCCCCTCCCCCCTCCCTCCCCTCCCCTCCTCCCTCCACACCTCCCTCCTCCCTCCCTCCCCCTTCCCGCCCTCCCCTCCTCCCGGTTACAATGGAAACCCTACGAGGACGGGCCCAACGGGGAAAGAGGGGTACTGGGAAAAGGGGAGGTCCCCCTCCCTCCCTCCCCCCTACCCACCTCCCTCCCCTCTCCCTCCCCCCCTTCCCTCCTCCCTTCCCCCCTCCCCTCCCCCCTCCCATCCCCCCCTCTCCCCCTCCCTCCCCCCTACCCCCCTCCCTCCCCTCTCCCTCCCCCCCTCCCCTCCCCCCCTCCCTCCCCTCCTCCCTCCCCCTTCCCTCCCCCAACCCTCCCCCTTTCCTCCCCTCCCGGTTACAATGGAAACCCTACGAGGACGGGCCCAACGGGCCCACTCTGTCTAGTCTATATCTATATAATACTAAAACTCTGCGGTCCAACATTCCGTATGTATATACGGAAGATTCCGTATGTATATACGGAAGATTCCGAAGATTTCTGTCCATAACTTACAAACCCTGCTCCTCCCAGACGGTACACCAAAGCGCTACGATTTTTGTACCGCCGTATTCACCATTGACGTGGGCAACTATTGTAAGTACTTTCGTTCAAATTGAAGCTACCTTTTTAAAGCTAGAGAGATATTAAAGTTTAAATTTTCATTTCTAACACTTTTCTTGAAGGGGCCAAACCCTACTCCTCCCAGACGGTACACCAAAGCGCTACGATTTTTGTACCGCCGTATTCACCATTAACATGGGCAACTATTGTAAGTACTTTCGTTCAAATTGAAGCTACCTTTTTAAAGCTAGAGAGATATTAAAGTATAAATTTTCATTTCTAACCCTTTTCTTGAAGGGGCTTCAGCGCGTGATGTCACAATGGCACCCGTGCACCAATGAGAGATCAGCTCGGTTTTAAATTTACATCTTCAGCTTGTGACGTCACAATGCTTGTGTGAGATTGTTGCAACATTGTTGCGAAAAGCAACTGCCAGTTTTTTAAAGTTGTGAAAGTCACTTAACATACACAGATCAGCATGGGGCCCCTATTCCCTCCCTCCCTTCCCCCCTCAACCCCTTCCTCCCCACTCCTTCCCACCTCCATCCCCACTCCCTCCCCCCCTCCTCCCCAACTCCCTCCCCACCTCCCTCACCCCTCCTCCCCTGACTCCCCCCCTCCCTCCTTCCCTCCATCCTTCCCCCCCTCCCTCCACCCTTCCATCCCTCTCCCCCTCCCCCCTCCTTCCACCCTCCCTCCCCCACTTCTGGTTACAATGGAAACCCTACGGGGACGGGCCCAACGGGGAAAGAGGGGTACTGGGAAAAGGGGAGGTCCCCCTCCCTCCCCTTCCCCCCTCCCCTCCCCCTCCCCCTCCCGCCTAACCCTCTCCCTCCCCCTTCCCCCCTCCCCTCCCCCCTCCCCTCCTCCCTCCACACCTCCCTCCTCCCTCCCTCCCCTCCTCCCGGTTACAATGGAAACCCTACGAGGACGGGCCCAACGGGGAAAGAGGGGTACTGGGAAAAGGGGAGGTCCCCCTCCCTCCCCCCTTCCCCCATCCCATCCCCCCTCCCTCCCCTCTCCCTCCCCCTTCCCCCTGTTCCCCCCTCCCCTTCCCCCCCTCCCTCCACACCTCTCTCCTCCCTCCCTCCCCTTCCCTCCCTCCCATCCTCCCAATGCTTGTTTGAGATGGGTGCTACATTGTTTCGAAAAGCACCACTAACAGATCGCAGTGAGAAGCACTATGTGACCGTGAATGTTTCAAAACAGGCACTTAAAAAGCACTTATCTTTTTTTAAAGTATTTTTTTTTATTGCAAGTCACTTAACATACACAGATCAGCATTGGGCCCCTATGCTCGTGGGCCACCGGGGCAAGTGTTTCGAAAAAAGCACTGAGAGTGTGTCTGGGGGAGAGAGAGAATGGGGGGGGGGTCTGAGAATGGGGACTGGGGAGGGGGACAACAGGGGTCGTTGCGGAGGGGGCTTGGTGGTGGGGGAAAAAGGGGTACTGGGAAAAGGGGAGGTTCCACTTCCCCCCTCAACCCCTTCCTCCCCCCTCCTTCCCACCTCCATCCCCACTCGCTCCCCCCCTCCCTCCCCCCTCAATCCCAACCTCCATCACCACTCAGCCCCTAACTCCCCCCCCTCCCTCCTTCCCTCCATCCCACCCTCCCCCACTCCCTCCCCCCTCCCTCCACCCTTCCATCCCTCTCCCCCTCCCCCCTCCTTCCACCCTACCTCCCCCCCTCCCGGTTACAATGGAAACCCTACGGGGACGGGCCCAACGGGGAAAGAGGGGTACTGGGAAAAGAGGAGATCCCCCCTCCCTCCCCTCCCCCCTCCCCTCCCCCCTCCCCCCTTCCCCCCTCCCCTTCCCCCTCCCCTCCCCCCCTCCCTCCCCCTCCCCTCCTCCCTCCACACCTCCCTCCTCCCTCCCTCCCCCCCTCCCGGTTACAATGGAAACCCTATGAGGACGGGCCCAACGGGGAAAGAGGGGTACTGGGAAAAGGGTAGGTCCCCCTTCCCCCCTCAACCCCTTCATCCCCCCTCCTTCCCACCTCCATCCCCACTCCCTCCCCCCCTCCTCCCCCTCCCTCCCCAACTCCCTCCCCCCTCCCTCCCCACTCCCCCCTAACTCCCCCCTCCCTCCTTCCCTCCATCCCTCCCTCCCCAATCCCTACCCCCCTCCCTCCACCCTTCCATCCCTCTCCCCCCTCCTTGAAACCCTACGAGGACGGGCCCCAACGGGGAAAGAGGAGTACTGGGAAAAGGGGAGGTCCCCCCTCCCTCCCCCCTTCCCCCTTCCCTCCCCCCTCCCCTCTCCCTCCCCCTCCCTCCCCCTCCCCCCTACCCCCTCCCCTCCCCCCTCCCTCCCCTCCCCTCCTCCTTCCACACCTCCCTCCTCCCTCCCTCCCCCTTCCCGCCCTCCCCTCCTCCCGGTTACAATGGAAACCCTACGAGGACGGGCCCAACGGGGAAAGAGGGGTACTGGGAAAAGGGGAGGTCCCCCTCCCTCCCTCCCCCCTACCCACCTCCCTCCCCTCTCCCTCCCCCCTTCCCTCCTCCCTTCCCCCCTCCCCTCCCCCCCTCCCATCCCCCCCTCTCCCCCCTCCCTCCCCCCTACCCCCCTCCCTCCCCTCCTCCCTCCCCCTTCCCTCCCCCAACCCTCCCCCTTTCCTCCCCTCCCGGTTACAATGGAAACCCTACGAGGACGGGCCCAACGGGCCCACTCGGTCTAGTATAATACTAAAACTCTGCGGTCCAACATTCCGTATGTATATACGGAAGATTCCGTATGTATATACGGAAGATTCCGAAGATTTCTGTCCATAACTTACAAACCCTGCTCCTCCCAGACGGTACACCAAAGCGCTACGATTTTTGTACCGCCGTATTCACCATTGACATGGGCAACTATTGTAAGTACTTTCGTTCAAATTGAAGCTACCTTTTTAAAGCTAGAGAGATATTAAAGTTTAAATTTTCATTTCTAACACTTTTCTTGAAGGGGCCAAACCCTACTCCTCCCAGACGGTACACCAAAGCGCTACGATTTTTGTACCGCCGTATTCACCATTAACATGGGCAACTATTGTAAGTACTTTCGTTCAAATTGAAGCTACCTTATTAAAGCTAGAGAGATATTAAAGTATAAATTTTCATTTCTAACCCTTTTCTTGAAGGGGCTTCAGTGCGTGATGTCACAATGGCACCCGTGCACCAATGAGAGATCAGCTCGGTTTTAAATTTACATCTTCAGCTTGTGACGTCACAATGCTTGTGTGAGATTGTTGCAACATTGTTGCGAAAAGCAACTGCCAGTTTTTTAAAGTTGTGCGAGTCACTTAACATACACAGATCAGCATGGGGCCCCTATTCCCTCCCTCCCCCCCTTCCCCCCTCAACCCCTTCCTCCCCACTCCTTCCCACCTCCATCCCCACTCCCTCCCCCCCTCCTCCCCAACTCCCTCCCCACCTCCCTCACCCCTCCTCCCCTAACTCCCCCCCTCCCTCCTTCCCTCCATCCTCCCCCCTCCCTCCACCCTTCCATCCCTCTCCCCCTCCCCCCTCCTTCCACCCTCCCTCCCCCCCTTCTGGTTACAAAGGAAACCCTACGGGGACGGGCCCAACGGGGAAAGAGGGGTACTGGGAAAAGGGGAGGTCCCCCTCCCTCCCCTTCCCCCTCCCCTCCCCCCTCCCCCTCCCCCCTAACCCTCTCCCTCCCCCTCCCCTCCCCCCCTCCCCTCCTCCCTCCACACCTCCTCCTCCCTCCCTCCCCTCCTCCCGGTTACAATGGAAACCCTACGAGGACGGGCCCAACGGGGAAAGAGGGGTACTGGGAAAAGGGGAGGTCCCCCTCCCTCCCCCCTTCCCCCATCCCATCCCCCCTCCCTCCCCTCTCCCTCCCCCCCGTTCCCCCTCCCCTTCCCCCCTCCCTCCACACCTCTCTCCTCCCTCCCTCCCCTTCCCTCCCTCCCATCCTCCCAATGCTTGTTTGAGATGGGTGCTACATTGTTTCGAAAAGCACCACTAACAGATCGCAGTGAGAAGCACTATGTGACCGTGAATGTTTCAAAACAAGCACTTAAAAAGCACTTATCTTTTTTTAAAGTATGTTTTTTTATTGCAAGTCACTTATCATACACAGATCAGCATTGGGCCCCTATGCTCGTGGGCCACCGGGGCAAGTGTTTCGAAAAAAGCACTGAGAGTGTGTCTGGGGGAGAGAGAGAATGGGGGGGGGGGGTCTGAGAATGGGGACTGGGGAGGGGGACAACAGGGGTCGTTGCGGAGGGGGCTTGGTGGTGGGGGAAAGAGGGGTACTGGGAAAAGGGGAGGTCCCACTTCCCCCCTCAACCCCTTCCTCCCCCCTCCTTCTCACCTCCATCCCCACTCCCTCCCCCCTCCCTCCCCCCTCAATCCCAACCTCCTTCACCACTCAGCCCCTAACTCCCCCCCTCCCTCCTTCCCTCCATCCCACCCTCCCCCACTCCCTCCCCCCTCCCTCCACCATTCCATCCCTCTCCCCCTCCCCCTCCTTCCACCCTCCCTCCCCTCCTCCCGGTTACAATGGAAACCCTACGAGGACGGGCCCAATGGGGAAAGAGGGGTACTGGGAAAATGGGAGGTTCCCCTCCCTCCCCCCTCACTCCCCCCTCCCTCCCTTCTCCCTCCCCCCTCCCTCCCCCTCCCCTTCCCCCCTCCCTCCCCTCTCCCTCCCCCCCTTCCCCCCTCCCCTCCCCCCTCCCTCCCCCTCCCCTCCCCCTCCACACCTCCCTACTCCCTCCCTCGAAAAGCAACTGACAGAAGCACTAAGTAGCCGCGAATGTTTCAAAACCAGCACTTAACCGCGAATGTTTTTTAAAAAAGCACTTAACCGCGAATGTTTCAAAACAAGCAATTAAAAAGCACTTTTTTTTTTAAAGTATTTTTTTTTATTCCAAGAGAATGGGGGGGGTCTGAGAATGGGGACTGGGGAGGGGACAACAGGGGTCGTTGCGGTGGGGGCTTGGTGGTGGGAGAAAGAGGGGTACTGGGAAAAGGGGAGGTCCCACTTCCCCCTCAACCTCTTCCTCCCCCCTCCTTCCCACCTCCATCCCCACTCTCTCCCCCCTCAATCCCAACCTCCATCACCACTCAGCCCCTAACTCACCCCTCCCTCCTTCCCTCCATCCGACCCTCCCCCACTCCCTCCCCCCCTCCCTCCACCCTTCCACCCCTCTCCCCCTCCTTCCACCCTCCCTCCCCCCCTCCCGGTTACAATGGAAACCCTACGGGGACGGGCCCAACGGGGAAAGAGGGGTACTGGGAAAAGGGGAGTTCCCCTCCCTCCCCTCCTCCCTCCCCTCCCCCCTACCCCTCTTCCCCCCTCCCCCTCCCCTCCCCCCCTCCCTCCCCCTCCCCTCCTCCCTCCACACCTCCCTCCACACCTCCCTCCTCCCTCCCTCCCCCCCTCCCGGTTACAATGGAAACCCTACGAGGACGGGCCCAACGGGGAAAGAGGAGTACTGGGAAAAGGGGAGGTCCCCCTCCCTCCCCCCTTCCCCCTCCCCTCCCCCATCCCCTCTCCCTCCCCCTCCCTCCCCCTCCCCCCTACCCCCCTCCCTCCCCTCCCCCCTCCCTCCCCTCCCCTCCTCCCTCCACACCTCCCTCCTCCCTCCCTCCCTCCCCCTTCCCGCCCTCCCCTCCTCCCGGTTACAATGGAAACCCTACGAGGACGGGCCCAACGGGGAAAGAGGGGTAATGGGAAAAGGGGAGGTCCCCCTCCCTCCCTCTCCCCTACCCACCTCCCTCCCCTCTCCCTCCCCCCCTTCCCTCCTCCCTTCCCCCCTCCCCTCCCCCCTCCCATCCCCCAACACTCCCCCTTTCCTCCCCTCCCGGTTACAATGGAAACCCTACGAGGACGGGCCCAACGGGCCCACTCGGTCTAGTCTATCTATCTATCTATCTATATACTACTATAACTCTGCGGTCCAACATTCCGTATGTATGGATGTATATGTGTATGTACGCAAAGATTCCGAAGAGTTTCTGTCCATAACTTACAAACCCTACTCCTCCCTGACGGTACACCAAAGCGCTACGATTTTTGTACCGCCATATTCACCATTAACATGGGCAACTATTGTAAGTACGTTCGTTCAAATTGAAGCTGCCTTTTTAAAGCTAGAGAGATATTAAAGTTTAATTTTCATTTCTAACCCTTTTCTTGAAGGGGCTTCAGCGCGTGATGTCACAATGGCACCCGTGCACCAATGAGAGATCAGCTCGGTTTTAAATTTACATCTTCAGCTTGTGACGTCACAATGCTTGTGTGAGATTGTTGCAACATTGTTGCGAAAAGCAACTGCCAGTTTTTTAAAGTTGTGCAAGTCACTTAACATACACAGATCAGCATGGGGCCCCTATTCCCTCCCTCCCCCCCTTCCCCCCTCAACCCCTTCCTCCCCACTCCTTCCCACCTCCATCCCCACTCCCTCCCCCCCTCCTCCCCAACTCCCTCCCCACCTCCCTCACCCCTCCTCCCCTGACTCCCCCCACTCCCTCCTTCCCTCCATCCTTCCCCCCCTCCCTCCACCCTTCCATCCCTCTCCCCCTCCCCCCTCCTTCCACCCTCCCTCGCCCCCTTCTGGTTACAAAGGAAACCCTACGGGGACGGGCCCAACGGGGAAAGAGGGGTACTGGGAAAAGGGGAGGTCCCCCTCCCTCCCCTTCCCCCCTCCCCTCCCCCTCCCCCTCCCCCCTAACCCTCTCCCTCCCCCTTCCCCCCTCCCCTCCCCCCTACCCTCCTCCCTCCACACCTCCCTCCTCCCTCCCTCCCCCTTCCCGCCCTCCCCTCCTCCCGGTTACAATGGAAACCCTACGAGGACGGGCCCAACGGGGAAAGAGGGGTAATGGGAAAAGGGGAGGTCCCCCTCCCTCCCTCTCCCCTACCCACCTCCCTCCCCTCTCCCTCCCCCCCTTCCCTCCTCCCTTCCCCCCTCCCCTCCCCCCTCCCATCCCCCAACCCTCCCCCTTTCCTCCCCTCCCGGTTACAATGGAAACCCTACGAGGACGGGCCCAACGGGCCCACTCGGTCTAGTCTATCTATCTATCTATCTATATACTACTAAAACTCTGCGGTCCAACATTCCGTATGTATGGATGTATATGTGTATGTACGCAAAGATTCCGAAGAGTTTCTGTCCATAACTTACAAACCCTACTCCTCCCTGACGGTACACCAAAGCGCTACGATTTTTGTACCGCCATATTCACCATTAACATGGGCAACTATTGTAAGTACTTGCGTTCAAATTGAAGCTGCCTTTTTAAAGCTAGAGAGATATTAAAGTTTAATTTTCATTTCTAACCCTTTTCTTGAAGGGGCTTCAGCGCGTGATGTCACAATGGCACCCGTGCACCAATGAGAGATCAGCTCGGTTTTAAATTTACATCTTCAGCTTGTGACGTCACAATGCTTGTGTGAGATTGTTGCAACATTGTTGCGAAAAGCAACTGCCAGTTTTTTAAAGTTGTGCAAGTCACTTAACATACACAGATCAGCATGGGGCCCCTATTCCCTCCCTCCCCCCCTTCCCCCCTCAACCCCTTCCTCCCCACTCCTTCCCACCTCCATCCCCACTCCCTCCCCCCCTCCTCCCCAACTCCCTCCCCACCTCCCTCACCCCTCCTCCCCTGACTCCCCCCCCTCCCTCCTTCCCTCCATCCTTCCCCCCCTCCCTCCACCCTTCCATCCCTCTCCCCCTCCCCCCTCCTTCCACCCTCCCTCGCCCCCTTCTGGTTACAAAGGAAACCCTACGGGGACGGGCCCAACGGGGAAAGAGGGGTACTGGGAAAAGGGGAGGTCCCCCTCCATCCCCTTCCCCCCTCCCCTCCCCCTCCCCCTCCCCCCTAACCCGCTCCCTCCCCCTTCCCCCCTCCCCTCCCCCCTACCCTCCTCCCTCCACACCTCCCTCCTCCCTCCCTCCCCATCTCCCGGTTACAATGGAAACCCTACGAGGACGGGCCCAACGGGGAAAGAGGGGTACTGGGAAAAGGGGAGGTCCCCCTCCCTCCCCCCTTCCCCCATCCCATCCCCCCTCCCTCCCCTCTCCCTCCCCCTTCCCCCCGTTCCCCCCTCCCCTTCCCCCCTCCCTCCACACCTCTCTCCTCCCTCCCTCCCCTTCCCTCCCTCCCATCCTCCCAATGCTTGTTTGAGATGGGTGCTACATTGTTTCGAAAAGCACCACTAACAGATCGCAGTGAGAAGCACTATGTGACCGTGAATGTTTCAAAACAGGCACTTAAAAAGCACTTATCTTTTTTTAAAGTTTTTTTTTTAATTGCAAGTCACTTAACATACACAGATCAGCATTGGGCCCCTATGCTCGTGGGCCACCGGGGCAAGTGTTTCGAAAAAAGCACTGAGAGTGTGTCTGGGGGAGAGAGAGAATGGGGGGGGTCTGAGAATGGGGACTGGGGAGGGGGACAACAGGGGTCGTTGCGGAGGGGGCTTGGTGGTGGGGGAAAGAGGGATACTGGGAAAAGGGGAGGTCCCACTTCCCCCCTCAACCCCTTCCTCCCCCCTCCTTCCCACCTCCATCCCCACTCCCTCCCCCCCTCCCTCCCCCCTCAATTCCAACCTCCATCACCACTCAGCCCCTAACTCCCCCCCTCCCTCCTTCCCTCCATCCCACACTCCCCCACTCCCTCCCCCCTCCCTCCACCCTTCCATCCCTCTCCCCCTCCCCCCTCCTTCCACCCTCCCTCCCCCCCTCCCGGTTACAATGGAAACTCTACGGAGACGGGCCCAACGGGGAAAGAGGGGTACTGGGAAAAGGGGAGGTCCCCCTCCCTCCCCTTCCCCCCTCCCCCCTCCCCCTCTCCCTCCCTTCCCTCCACCCCCTCCCTCCAAAACTCCCTCCCCCATCCCTCAACACTCCCCACCTAACTCCCCCATCCCTCATTCCCACAATCCCTCCATCCACCAATCCCTCCCCCCTCCCTCCACCCCTCTCCCCCTCCACCCTCCTTCCACCCTCCCTCCCCCTCACGGTTACAATGGAAACCCTACGGGGACGGGACCAACGGGGAAAGAGGGGTACTGGGAAAAGGGGAGGTCCCCCTCCCTCCCACCTTCCCCCATCCCATCACCCATCTCTCCCCTCTCCCTTCCCCCTCCCCGCCTTCCCCCCTCCCCTTCCCCCCTCCCTCCCCTCCTCCCTCCACACCTCCCTCCTCCCTCCCTCCCCTTCCCTCCCTCCAAACCTCCAAATGCTTGTGTGAGATGGGTGCAAAATTGTTTCGAAAAGCACCACTAACAGATCGCAGTGAGAAGCACTATGTCACCGCGAATGTTTCAAAACGAGCACTTAAAAAGCACTTATCTTTTTTTAAAGTATTTTTTTTAATTGCAAGTCACTTAACATACACAGATCAGCATTGGGCCCCTATGCTCGTGGGCCACCGGGGCAAGTGTTTCGAAAAAAGCACTGAGAGTGTGTCTGGGGGAGAGAGAGAATGGGGGGGGGTCTGAGAATGGGGACTGGGGATGGGGACAACAGGGGTCGTTGCGGAGGGGGCTTGGTGGTGGAGGAAAGAGGGGTACTGGGAAAAGGGGAGGTCCCCTTCACCCCTCAACCCCTTCCTCCCCCTCCTTCCCATCTCCATCCCCACTCCCTCCCCCCTCCTCCCCCTCCCTCCCCATCCCTCTCCACCTCCCTCAACCCTCCCCCCTAACTCCCCCCCTCCCTCCTTCCCTCCATCCCTCCCTCCCCCACTCCCACCCCCCTCCCTCCACCCTTCCATCCCTCTCCCCCTCCCCCTCCCCCCTCCTTCCACCCTTCCTCCCCCCCTCCCGGTTACAATGGAAACCCTACGGGGACAGGCCCAACGAGGAAAGAGGGGTACTGGGAAAAGGGGAGGTCCCCCTCCCTCCCCCCCTTCTCCCTCCACTCCACCCTCCCCTCCCCCCTCCCTCTCCCCTGCTCCCTCCACACCTCCCTCCTCCCTCCCTCCCTCTTCCCTCCCTCCCATCCTCCCAGTTACAATGGAAACCCTACGAGGACGGGCCCAACGGGCCCACTCGGTCTAGTCTATCTATATACTACTAAAACTCTGCGGTCCAACATTCCGTATGTATGGATGTATATGTGTATGTACGCAAAGATTCCGAAGAGTTTCTGTCCATAACTTACAAACCCTACTCCTCCCTGACGGTACACCAAAGCGCTACGATTTTTGTACCGCCATATTCACCATTAACATGGGCAACTATTGTAAGTACTTTCGTTCAAATTGAAGCTACCTTTTTAAAGCTAGAGAGATATTAAAGTTTAATTTTCATTTCTAACCCTTTTCTTGAAGGGGCTTCAGCGCGTGATGTCACAATGGCACCCGTGCACCAATGAGAGATCAGCTCGGTTTTAAATTTACATCTTCAGCTTGTGACGTCACAATGCTTGTGTGAGATTGTTGCAACATTGTTGCGAAAGGCAACTGCCAGTTTTTTAAAGTTGTGCAAGTCACTTAACATACACAGATCAGCATGGGGCCCCTATTCCCTCCCTCCCCCCCCTTCCCCCCTCAACCCCTTCCTCCCCACTCCTTCCCACCTCCATCCCCACTCCCTCCCCCCCTCCTCCCCAACTCCCTCCCCACCTCCCTCACCCCTCCTCCCCTAACTCCCCCCCCCCCTCCTTCCCTCCATCCCTCCCCTCCTCCCTCCACCCTTCCATCCCTCTCCACCTCCCCCCTCCTTCCACCCTCCCTCCCCCCTTCTGGTTACAAAGGAAACCCTACGGGGACGGGCCCAACGGGGAAAGAGGGGTACTGGGAAAAGGGGAGGTCCCCCTCCCTCCCCTCCCCTCCCCCTCCCCCTCCCCCCTAACCCTCTCCCTCCCCCTTCCCCCCTCCCCTCCTCCCTCCACACCTCCCTCCTCCCTCCCTCCCCTCCTCCCGGTTACAATGGAAACCCTACGAGGACGGGCCCAACGGGGAAAGAGGGGTACTGGGAAAAGGGGAGGTCCCCCTCCCTCCCCCTTACACGCTCCCTCCCTCCCCCTCCCCCTCTCCCTCCCCCCTCCCCTCCCCCCTCCCTCCCCCTCCCCTCCTCCCTCCACACCTCCCTCCTCCCTCCCCCCTACCCCCCTCCCTCCCCTCTCCCTCCTCCCCCTTCCCCCTCCCTCCCCCTCCCCTCCTCCCTCCCCCTCCCCTCCTCCCTCCACACCTCCCTCCTCCCTCCCTCCCCCTTCCCTACCTCCCCTCCTCCCGGTTACAATGGAAACCCCTACGACGACGGGCCCAACGGGGAAAGAGGGGTACTGGGAAAACGGGTGGTCCCCCTCCCTCCCCCCTTCCCCCCTCCCTACCCCCTCCCTCCCCTCTCCCTCCCCCTTGCCCCTTCCCCCCTCCCCCTCCCCTCCCCCCTCCACACCTCCCTCCTCCCTTCCCTCCCCCCCACTCCCCTCCCGGTTACAATGGAAACCTTACGAGGACGGGCACAACGGGGAAAGAGGGGTACTGGGAAAAGGGGAGGTCCCCCTCCCTGCCCCTTCCACCCTCACCCCTTCCCCCCACCCCTCCCCCTCTCCCTCCCCCCTCCCTCCACCTCCCCCCCTTCCCCCCTCCCCCTCCCTCCCCCTCCCCTCCTCCCTCCACACCTCCCTCTTCCCTCCCTCCCCCCTCCCTCCCTGCCTCACGGTTACAATGGAAACCCTACGAGGACGGGCCCAACGGGGAAAGGGGTGTGCTGGGGAAAGGGGGGGGAGAGTAAGAGTGTATCTGGGGGAGAGAGAATGGGGGGGTCTGAGAATGGGGACTGGGGAGGGGGACAACAAGGGGCTTGGTGGTTTGGGAAAGAAGAGTACTGGGAAAAGGGGAGGTACCCCTCCCTCCCCACTCTCCTCCCTCCCTCATCCCTCCCTCCCTCCCGTCCCAGCAGCGCTGACCGCCGGGAGGTGTAGTCGCCGTCGCCTCTCCCGCTGTTTGATTTCATTTATAACAAAGACATTTATTTAAAATGAGGAATGTGATTTTCATTAAGTTTGATTTTATTTATTTTAAAAAAGCTGATGCTCTATAGTTAAGTTTATTTCCTTTTCAACAAAGAACGCTGTTTATTTTAAAGTAAAATAGACCCTCCCCCCACCCCCCTCCCTCCCCTCTCCCTCCCCATCCCCCTCCCCTCCTTCCCCCTCCCCTCCCCCCTCCACTCCACCCTCCCCTCCCCCCCTCCCTCCCACTTCCCTCCCTCCCATCCTCCCGGTTACAATGGAAACCCTACGAGGACGGGCCCAACGGGCCCACTCGGTCTAGTATACTACTAAAACTCTGCGGACCAACATTCCGTATGTATGGATGTATATGTGTATGTACGCAAAGATTCCGAAGAGTTTCTGTCCATAACTTACAAACCCTACTCCTCCCTAACGGTACACCAAAGCGCTACGATTTTTGTACCGCCATATTCACCATTAACATGGGCAACTATTGTAAGTACTTTCGTTCAAATTGAAGCTACCTTTTTAAAGCTAGAGAGATATTAAAGTTTAATTTTCATTTCTAACCCTTTTCTTGAAGGGGCTTCAGCGCGTGATGTCACAATGGCACCCGTGCACCAATGAGAGATCAGCTCGGTTTTAAATTTACATCTTCAGCTTGTGACGTCACAATGCTTGTGTGAGATTGTTGCAACATTGTTGCGAAAGGCAACTGCCAGTTTTTTAAAGTTGTGCAAGTCACTTAACATACACAGATCAGCATGGGGCCCCTATTCCCTCCCCCCTTCCCCCCTCAACCCCTTCCTCCCCACTCCTTCCCACCTCCATCCCCACTCCCTCCCCCCCTCCTCCCCAACTCCCTCCCCACCTCCCTCACCCCTCCTCCCCTAACTCCCCCCCCTCCCTCCTTCCCTCCATCCCTCCCCCCCTCCCTCCACCCTTCCATCCCTCTCCCCCTCCCCCCTCCTTCCACCCTCCCTCCCCCCTTCTGGTTACAAAGGAAACCCTACGGGGATGGGCCCAACGGGGAAAGAGGGGTACTGGGAAAAGGGGAGGTCCCCCTCCCTCCCCTCCCCTCCCCCCTCCCCCTCCCCCCTAACCCTCTCCCTCCCCCTTCCCCCCTCCCCTCCTCCCTCCACACCTCCCTCCTCCCTCCCTCCCCTCCTCCCGGTTACAATGGAAACCCTACGAGGACGGGCCCAACGGGGAAAGAGGGGTACTGGGAAAAGGGGAGGTCCCACTTCACCTCTCAACCCCTTCCTCCCCCTCCTTCCCACCTCCATCCCCACTCCCTCCCCCCCTCCCTCCCCCTCAATCCCAACCTCCATCACCACTCAGCCCCTAACTCCCCCCCTCCCTCCTTCCCTCCATCCCACCCTCCCCCACTCCCTCCCAACTCCCTCCACCCTTCCATCCCTCTCCCCCTCCCCCCTCCTTCCACCCTCCCTCCCCCCTCCCGGTTACAATGGAAACCCTACGGGGACGGGCCCAACGGGGAAAGAGGGGTACTGGGAAAAGGGGAGGTCCCCCTTCCCCCCTCAACCCCTTCCTTCCCACCTCCATCCGCACTCCCTCCCCCCTCCTCCCCCTCCCTCCCCAACTCCCTCCCCCCTCCCCCTCCCCCTAACTCCCCCCCTCCCTCCTTCCCTCCATCCCTCCCTCCCCAATCCCTCCCCCCTCCCTCCACCCTTCCATCCCTCTCCCCCCTCCTTCCACCCTCCCTCCCCCCTCCCGGTTACAATTGAAACCCTACGAGGACGGGCCCATCGGGGAAAGAGGGGTACTGGGAAAAGGGGAGGTCCCCCTCCCTTCCCCCTTCCCCCTCCCCTCCCCCCTCCCTCCCCCTCCCCCCTACCCCCTCCCTCCCCTCCCCTCCTCCCTCCACACCTCCCTCCTCCCTCCCTCCCCTTCCCTCCCTCCCCTCCTCCCGGTTACAATGGAAAACCTACGAGGACGGGCCCAACGGGGAAAGAGGGGTACTGGGAAAAGGGGAGGTCCCCCTCCCTCCCCCTTACACGCTCCCTCCCTCCCCCTCCCCCTCTCCCTCCCCCCTCCCCTCCCCCCTCCCTCCCCCTCCCCTCCTCCCTCCACACCTCCCTCCTCCCTCCCCCCTACCCCACTCCCTCCCCTCTCCCTCCTCCCCCTTCCCCCTCCCTCCCCCTCCCCTCCTCCCTCCCCCTCCCCATCTCCCTCCACACCTCCCTCCTCCCTCCCTCCCCCTTCCCTACCTCCCCTCCTCCCGGTTACAATGGAAACCCTACGACGACGGGCCCAACGGGGAAAGAGGGGTACTGGGAAAACGGGTGGTCCCCCTCCCTCCCCCCTTCCCCCCTCCCTACCCCCTCCCTCCCCTCTCCCTCCCCCTTGCCCCTTCCCCCCTCCCCCTCCCCTCCCCCCTCCACACCTCCCTCCTCCCTTCCCTCCCCCCCACTCCCCTCCCGGTTACAATGGAAACCTTACGAGGACGGGCACAACGGGGAAAGAGGGGTACTGGGAAAAGGGGAGGTCCCCCTCCCTCCCCCTTCCACCCTCACCCCTTCCCCCCACCCCTCCCCCTCTCCCTCCCCCCTCCCTCCACCTCCCCCCCTTCCCCCCTCCCCCTCCCTCCCCCTCCCCTCCTCCCTCCACACCTCCCTCTTCCCTCCCTCCCCCCTCCCTCCCTGCCTCACGGTTACAATGGAAACCCTACGAGGACGGGCCCAACGGGGAAAGGGGTGTGCTGGGGAAAGGGGGGGGAGAGTAAGAGTGTATCTGGGGGAGAGAGAATGGGGGGGTCTGAGAATGGGGACTGGGGAGGGGGACAACAGGGGGCTTGGTGGTTTGGGAAAGAAGAGTACTGGGAAAAGGGGAGGTACCCCTCCCTCCCCACTCTCCTCCCTCCCTCATCCCTCCCTCCCTCCCGTCCCAGCAGCGCTGACCGCCGGGAGGTGTAGTCGCCGTCGCCTCTCCCGCTGTTTGATTTCATTTATAACAAAGACATTTATTTAAAATGAGGAATGTGATTTTCATTAAGTTTGATTTTATTTATTTTAAAAAAGCTGATGCTCTATAGATAAGTTTATTTCCTTTTCAACAAAGAACGCTGTTTATTTTAAAGTAAAATAGACCCTCCCCCCACCCCCTTCCCTCCCCTCTCCCTCCCCATCCCCCTCCCCTCCTTCCCCCTCCCCTCCCCCCTCCACTCCACCCTCCCCTCCCCCCCTCCCTCCCACTTCCCTCCCTCCCATCCTCCCGGTTACAATGGAAACCCTACGAGGACGGGCCCAACGGGCCCACTCGGTCTAGTATAATACTAAAACTCTGCGGTCCAACATTCCGTATGTATATACGGAAGATTCCGTGTGTATATACGGAAGATTCCGAAGATTTCTGTCCATAACTTACAAACCCTACTCCTCCCAGACGGTACACCAAAGCGCTACGATTTTTGTACCGCCGTATTCACCATTAACGTGGGCAACTATTGTAAGTACTTTCGTTCAAATTGAAGCTACCTTTTTAAAGCTAGAGAGATATTAAAGTTAAAATTTCTCATTTCTAACCCTTTTCTTGAAGGGGCTTCAGCGCGTGATGTCACAATGGCACCCGTGCACCTATGAGAGATCAGCTCGCGATGGACAAGCAGCTGCTATTGGGTGTTTACTACTTTAAATTTACATAATTTTTTTCTGACTTTTTTTTCAAGGTCTTCAGCTTGTGACGTCACAATGCCCCTGTGAGATGAGCTCGAGCTGACCCCCCTCCCCTCCCCCCCGCTGTATTCTGCGTGTGACGTCACAATGGACAAGCAGCTGCTATTGAGTGTTTAATTCCCCCCTTCATCCCCCTTAAAACTCCCCCAAACCTGTGCTGCATTAACTTAAATTGGTTTCAGGTTTTTTTTTTACAAGCCCCACTCACCCACCCTCAACTCCTTATCATCCCCCCCCACAACCCACCCCCTTATCCTCTTCTCACCCACTCCATCCCCCAGCCCCATTACCTCCCCTCTCTTCCACCCTCCATTCACCCAATTCATCCCTTCTGAACCCCCTTTGAAACTCCCCCAAACCTCTTCTAATGCGCTCCCCCCGGACCTTTCACTAATGCGCTCCCCCGCCCCCCCCCCCGGACCTTTCACTAATGCGCTCCCCCGCTCCCCCCCCCCCCACGTGAGAGGATCGCCGACGCTCTTATTTGTACGACAGGGCGTGTCCCACTGAAAGCTCTCGCTGCTGCTGAACTGTCTGGTTCGTGCTGAGACGTCGAGCTTTGGCTGCTGCTGTGCAATACAAGATAAGCTTCATTTCCATTGATATTTTATTTAAAGCAAATCGCTTTGTTTAAACATAAAGTCCATTTCATTTTACCTTATTTACTTTCGTTTCTTTTTAGTTTTTACCTAGGGGAGGCTTTCTTTAGTTAGGGAGGTTTGCCGTTTTGTGCTCTAAATTTTTTTTGTCTTTTTAACATTACTTGCATTTCATTTTTCCTCATTTCCGATTGTTTTATTTCTATTTCATACTTCGGGGAGGGTTTTTTAGTGAGTGAGCGTTGCCTTTTTCTGTTCAGCTCCCACTTCGCACTCGACGCCCCATTGGTTGGTGTACCACGTGAGGGAGTAAAATAAAACGTCGCCTTCATTTATATTCCTTTCATTTTCAAAGAAAAACGCTTCATTTCAAAATGCATTGATTTCTTTTTTGTCAAAAAAGTACGTTTTCATAGGATTATTTCACTTTAAAAAACGATTTAAAGAAAAAAACACTTTGTTTTTTAAACATAAAAATAATTTCATTTTTCCTCATTTAGATTTGTTTCATTTGAGAACTCAACTCACTCTCTCAATCCCCCCTCCACCTCCCCACATTCATCCCCCCGAACCCCCATTAAAACTCCCAAAAAAACCTCTACTGCATTGGTCTAAAACCCTCCCCACACTCAGCCACTCCATCCCCACTCACGCACTCCATTCCCACCTCAATCTCCCGTTAACACCCCCAAACCTCTCCTGGATTAACTGAAATTTTGTTTAGGGTTTTTTCAGAGCCCCACTCTTGCACTCCATTCCCCCATCAATCCCCTTTAAAACTCCCCCAAGCCTGTGCTGCATTAACTTAAATTGGTTTCAGGTGTTTGTAAGAGACCCACTCCATTCACACCCCCTCAACCCCACTTATCATCCCACAACCCACCTCAACCTGCCTTATCGTCCCCTCACCCACTCCAACCTCCTCAGCCCCCTTATCCCCCCCTCCACTCACCCAATTCATCCCCCCTGAGCCCCCTTTAAAACTCCCCCAAACCTTCACTGCATTGGTCTAACACCCTCCTCTTACTCAGCCACTCCATTCCCACCTCAACCCCCTTCACTCAGGCACTCCATTCCCACCTAACCCCCCGCCCTTAAAACTCCCCCAAACCTCTCCTATATTAACTGAAATTGTGTTTAGGATTTTTTTCAGAGCCCCACTCACCTACTCCATCCATACTCCCTCAACCCCACTAATCATCCCCCCTGCAACCTACCTCAACCCTCTTATCCTCCCCTCAACAACTATCCTCCTTATCCTCTCTCCATCTCCCATTCCATTCCCCCTGAACCCCCTTTAAAACTCCCCCAAACCTCGACTGTATTGGTCTAACACCTCCCCTTACGCAGCCACCCCATCCCCCTCACTCAGGCACTCAATTCCCACCTCAACCCAACCCCCGCTTAAAACTCCCCCAAATCTTTCTTCAGAGCCCCATTCACGCACTCCATTCCCCCTTCAATCCCCCTTAAAACTCCCCAAACCTGTGCTGCATTAATTTAAATTGGTTTCAGTTTTTTGTTTAAGAGCCCCACTCCATCCACACCCCCCTCAACCCCACTTACCATCCCCCCTGCAACCCACCTCAACCCTCTTATCCTCCCCTCACCCACTCCAGCCCCCTTATACCCCCCTCCTCCACCCCATTCACCCAATTCATTCCCCCTGAACCCCCTTTAAAACTCCCCCAAACCTCCACTGCATTGGTCTAACACCCTCCCCTTACTCAACCACTCCATCCTTCCACTCACGCACCCCATTCCCCCCCACCCACCCCCCCATAAAACTCCCCCAAACCTCTCCTGCATTAACTGAAATTGTGTTTAGGATTTTTTTGAGAGCCCCACTCATGCTCTTCAATCCCCCTTAAAACTCCCCCAAACCTGTGCTGCATTAACTTAAATTGGTCTCAGATTTTTTTAAGAGCCCCACTTACGCACTCCATTCCCCCTTCAATCTCCCTTAAAACTCCCCCAAACCTGTGCTGCATTAACTTAAATTGGTTTCAGGGTTTTTTTAAGAGCTCCACTCACCCACTCCATCCACACCCCCCTCAACCCCACTTATCCCCTCCATAACCCACCTCAGCCCCCTTATCCTCTTCTCACCCACTCCAGCCCCCTTATCCCCCCCTCTTCCACACTCCATTCACCCATTTCATCGCTGCTGAACTCCCTTTGAAACTCCCCCAAACCGCTACTGCATTGGTCTAACACAGCCACTCCATCCCCCCTCTCCCCCACTCACACACTCCATTCCCACCTGAAACCCCCTTAACTCCCCCAAACCTGCATTAACTGAGATTGTGTTTAGGATTTTTTTGAGAACCCCACTCAGGCACTCCATACCCCCTTCAATCAATCTCCCTTAAAACTCCCCCAAACCTGTGCTGCATTTACTTAAATTGGTCTCAGATTTTTTTTAATAGCCCCACAATCCCACTCCATCCACACACCCTCAATCCCACTTATCATCCCCCGCACAACCCACCTCATCCCCCCTTATCCTCTTCTCATCCACTCCATCCCCCTCAGCCCCCTTATCCCCCCCCCTCTATTCACACAATTCATCCCCCCTGAACCCCCTTTGAAACTCCCCCAAACCTCTACTGCATTGGTCTAACACTCAGCCACTCCATCCCCCCCTCCCTCCACCACTCACACACTGCATTCCCACCTGAAACCCCTTATAACTCCCCCAAACCTCTGCTGCATTAACTGAAATTGTGTTTAAGATTTTACAGAGCTCCAGTCACGCACTCCATTCCCCCCTCAATCCCTCTTAAAACTCTCCCAAATCTGTGCTGCATTTACTTAAATTGGTTTCATTTTTTTTTTAAGAGCCCCACTCACCCACTCCATCCACACCCCCTCAACCCCACTTATCACCCCCCCCCCCACAACCCAAATCAATTCCCCTTATCCTCCAATCACACACTCCCATCTCCCTCAGCCCCCTTATCCCCCCTCCTCCACCCCATTCACCCAATTCATTCCCCCTGAACCCCGTTTAAAACTCCCCCAAACCTCCACTGCATTGGTCTAACACCCTCCCCTTACTCAACCACTCCATCCTTCCATTCACGCACCCCATTCCCCCCCACCCACCCCCCATAAAACTCCCCTAAACCTCCTGCATTAGCTGAAATTGTGTTTAGGATTTTTTTGAGAGCCCCACTCACGAACTCCATTCCCCCCTCAATCCCCCTTAAAACTGCCCCAAACCTGTGCTGCATTAACTTAAATTGGTTTCAGATTTTTTTTTAAGAGCCCCACTCTCCACTCCATTGACCCGTCAACCCGTTATCATCCTCTCCGCCCCCCCACAACCCACCTCTCACTCTTATCCTCCATCCCCCGCAACCCCCTTTATCCCCCCTCCTTCACCCACCCACTCACCCAATCCATCCACCCCTGATCCCTCCTTGAAAGCCCCCCAAACCTCTCCTGCATTGGTCTAACACCCTTCCTCACTCACCCTCTGTATCCCTCAACTCCCACCCCCCCCCCCCACCTGATCAATATCTGTTTGTTTTTAACATCATGCCAAGAAGAGGGAGAAAACGAGGTGCAGGATGGTCAACGAACATTAGCAGACGTCAACAGGCAGAAATTAGAAGGCAGCAAGAAAAAACGGGACATCTCAAGGAAGGCCAAAAAAGACAACGAAAGAGAGCGCAAGAGAGTAGTAGTGAAGAAATGCCAGAAACGAGTACTAAACGTCTCAGGGATAACCAAAAAGGAATGCAACACAGAAGAGAAGAAGAGACGCAACAAGAAACGACTGAGCATCTTCGAAAGAGAGCGCAAGAGAGTAGTAGTGAAGAAATGCAACAAACGAGTACTAAACGTCTCAGGGATAACCAAAAAGGTATGCAACACAGAAGAGAAGAAGAGACGCAACAAGAAACGACTGAGCATCTCAAGCATCTCCGAAAGAGAGCGCAAGAGAGTAGTAGTGAAGAAACACAACAAGCAAGAACTAAACGTCTCAGGGATGAGCAAACAAGAATGCAACACAGCAGAGAACAAGAGACGCAACAAGAAACGACTGAGCGTCTCAAGCATCTCCGAAAGAGTGCACAAGATAGAAGGAGTGAAGAAACTCGACAAGTAAGAACTGAACGTCTCAGAGATAACCAAAAAAGAATACAACACAGAAGAGAACAAGAGATGCAACAAGAAACGCCTGAGCATCTCAAGCATCTCCAAAAGAGAGCGCAAGAGAGTAGTAGTGAAGAAACACAACAAGCAAGAACTAAACATCTCAGGGATGAGCAAAAAAGAATGCAACACATAAGAGAACAAGAGACGCAACAAGAAACGACTGAGCGTCTCAAGAATCTCCAAAAGAGTGCACAAGATAGAAGGAGTGAAGAGACTCGACAAGTAAGAACTGGACGTCTCAGGGATAACCAAAAAAGAATACAACACAGAAGAGAACAAGAGATGCAACAAGAAATGACTGAGAGTGTTGAGGATCAACTTGAGAGCACGCAAAACAAAAGGAGACAAGAGATGGGAGATGAAAGAACTAGAAGAGTGGCTGAAGAGCGGGCCAGGAAAAGAAGAAGAAATGTACAAATCGCAAGGAGAAATCTATCTGCTGATGTTGGTGAAATGACCAAGATTTGCCCTCAGTGTCGAGCGTACCGTTTCTCTGGAGAAACTGCAAACTTTTGCTGCATGCAGGGTAAGGTAAACATTGCTCCTCTCTGCACACTACCTGATGAATTGATGAAATTGTACACAATTGACACACCACAAGCAAAAGAGTTCAGAAAGAATATTAGACAATACAACTGCCTCTTTCAAATGACGTCATTCGGTGCCAAGGAAGTTGTGCCACCAAGACCTGGATGGAGTCCTTCAGTCATCATTCAAGGGCAGATTCATCATTACATTGGTCCATTGATGCCTGACCTAGACCAGCCAAGTCAATTCTTGCAGATCTATTTTATGGACCCTCAAGATAGTGTTGAATTGCGAATGGGTATACTGCAAGATGCTGGTATTCAAAGGGAAATTGTTGAGATGCTTGAAAACTTGATGAGACTAAACAACCCTTACATTAATTCAATTAAAGTGGCAAAGGATAGAATTCGAGATTTACCAGAGGCATCCATCGTCATTGATCCAGATCGTCGGCCACCATTTGAACATGAAAGGAGATTTAACAGACAAATTGCCAATGAAGTTGCTGTCATAATACCAAACAATAATGAACCTGAGGCAACATCACGTCACATTATCTTGAAAGAAAGAGGAGGAGGCCTGCGGATCATTTCAGAGTCTCACAGGTCGTATGATAGTCTTCAATATGTTCTTTTCTTTCCGCTTGGAGATGATGGATGGCATTACCAACTCAAAATGCGTAACAGCAGGAAGTTGACAGCGATGCGATATTATGCGTATAAGATCATGAATCGTGATAATGAATTTAACCAACTTTTGAGAGGAGGACGACTCTTTCAACAATATGTCGTCGACATGGCTGCTAAGATTGAGAACGATAGGCTCAATTATATTCGCCTAAATCAAGCATCTTTGAGATCAACAACTTACAAAGGCCTGACGGATGCCTTAAATGATAATGACGATTTGGATAACATTGGAAAGCGCATAATCCTCTCCTCAACATTTGTCGGTGGACCGAGATACATGATGGAACGATGCCAGGACGCCATGATGTATGTTCGGAAGTACGGCACTGCTTCGTTTTTCATTACGATGACTTGCAATCCGAAGTGGAGCGAAATCCAACGCTGCCTCTTTTTGAATCAGCAGCCATGTGATAGACCAGACTTGATTACAAGGGTCTTCGATCTGAAAAGAAAACTCTTCATCAAGTGCCTTACTGGACCGGATGGCCTCTTTGGAAATTGTATAGCTTTTGTCTTGACTGTGGAATATCAGAAGAGAGGACTGCCTCATTTGCACTGTCTGCTGTGGCTTGACGAAGCGAATAAGCCACGGCCACGAGATGTTGACAGATTTGTGCAAGCTGAAATACCAGACCCGCAGTTAGATCCCGAGCTGCATGGATTGGTACTAAAGCACATGATTCATGGACCGTACTGCAAACACACCTCTCAGTGTTGGAAGAATGGAAGATGCAATAAAAGATTCCCGAAGCCATTTATCGAGAGCACAAGGTGTGGAGATGATTCATATCCTATGTACAGGAGAAGATCTCCGGATATGGGAGGATTTCAAGGACATCAAGAACGACGCCGGCATCGACCTATTACTTCTGAATGGGTTGTGCCCTATAATGCTCAACTCTTGAAGTTGTTCCAATGTCACTTGAATGTTGAGATATGCTCCTCTGTCAAGTCGGTCAAATACGTCATCAAGTACACCTTGAAGGGGAGTGATCAAGCAGTTTTTGGACTTAACAGGGATGACGAGATTATACAGTACTTGACTGGAAGATACATTGGTCCATCAGAAGCAGTGGGATCAATCCTTGGATTTACAACTCATGAGAGATACCCTCCTGTCATTCGACTCCAGGTACATCTACCAGAAGAACAACGAGTCGTTATCACAGCCGATGCTGTTCAGCGGGTTAGAAATGATGATTTCGCGAGAACAACTTTAACTGCATTCATGGAATTGTGTTCTCGAGATCAATTTGCACGGACTTTGTATTACGCTGATGTTCCCCGGTTTTACACGTGGAACAATAAGAAATGGCAAAGAAGGAAGGTTGGAAAGATAGTGGAGGATTTTCCAGGTTTTTTTGAAGTCAACGTTCTGGGACGTGTGTATACAGTTTCTCCAAGATGTGGTGATCTGTACTACTTGAGACTGCTTCTCCATCACGTAAAAGGGCCAGTATCCTTTGATTCATTAAGGACACATGATGGACATATTCTTTCTTCATTCAAAGACGTCTGCATAGAAAGAGGTTTGTTGCAAGATGATGACCATTGGCGACAGACGATGGAAGATGCTGAGAAGACAAAGCTCCCTGGTGCAATAAGAGATTTATTTGTCGTTTTGCTGATGAACGACGAGGTCAACAATCCTCGACAACTATGGGATCGCTTCAAAAATTCCATGTCTGAGAATTTCCTTGAAAAAGAATCGACACTAAGCAGTCATCAAAATATCATGATTGATGAGAGGCATCATGATCAAGCTCTGTTGTATATTCAAGACAAGCTTGCGAATTATAACAAGACCCTGGGATACTTTCATTTGCCCAAACCAAGAAATGGAAGGATGAACATTGTTGACAATCCAGAATTGCTGCATGAGTTGCAGTATAGTGTGCCTGAACAACAGCAGTTTGTTGCAGAGAAGGAGCCGATGCTGAATGCTGAGCAAAGAGTCGTGTATGACCATGTGTGCGGCTGCTTGGATAGGAATGTTCCTTCAATGATTTTCATTGATTCCCCAGCAGGAACGGGAAAGACATTTCTCACAAATTTGATCCTCTCCAAAGTTAGAGGTAAAGGTGATGTTGCTTTTGCTGTAGCATCCTCTGGGATAGCTGCTACATTGATGCCTGGTGGAAGAACTGCACATTCTCGCTTCAAGATACCCATCGAAGTGAGCGAGAATGCAATGTGCAACATTGAAAAGAATTCCTACACGGCACAGTTGATCAGGCAAGTGAGACTGATTGTTTGGGATGAGTGTCCGATGATTAGGAGGGAGAGCTTCGAAGCTGTGGATAGAACTCTTCGGGATATATGCACCAAGGATGAGCCTTTTGGCGGTATTATTACCGTTTGTTGTGGTGATTTTAGACAACTCCTTCCTGTTGTGAAAAGGGGAAACGATGCTGATATTGAAAATTCATGCATCAAGAAATCCTACTTGTGGAGGACTTTCACCATGTTCAACTTGAAGAGGAATATGCGATTGGGAGATGGAGAAGACGACTATTCTCAATTTTTGCTGAATGTTGGAGAAGACAGGATTTTGAAAAATGAAGACGATGAGATTGAAATCCCACAAGACATGGTTCTAGCTGGAAGATCACTGGAGGATTGCATGGATTTTATATATCCCACCTTCGACAATCCTGCCGAATTATTCTCTAACAATTGTATCTTGGTTCCGCTGAATGACATTATGAGGAGCATCAATTCTAGATGTATCAGATGCTTCCCAGGGATCATGAAGACATACCTTTCGTTCAATGCTGTGACTGAGGGAACTAATGCTACTCACTTCCCAACAGAATTCCTCGATTCAGTGGAGATCTCTGGATTACCACCGCACAAATTGGAGTTGAAAAAGGGATCTCCGATCATTTTAATGAGGAATTTGGCACCACCAAGACTATGCAACGGAACGAGGATGATTGTGGAACAGCTACACAATAACTTGATCGTTGCAAAAATCACCATTGGAGCCTTCAGAAATGAAATTGTGATGATTCCTAGGATACCGCTTACTTTGACAGAAGGCGAAGACATTCCCTTTCAGCGGAGACAATTCCCCGTTCAGACGTGTTTTGCTATGACAATCCACAGAGCACAAGGACAAACCATGGAAAAAGTGTTGATATACCTGGAGAAACCGGTATTTCAGCATGGTCAATTGTATGTGGCTCTTAGCCGAGGAAAGGCTAGGGAAAATGTCAAAGTTTTCCTGAAGGATACGATATCAACGAAGAATGTTGTCATTCGAAGCGTGCTTCGCTGAGCAATGACTCCCCAAGTGGGACCTGGACCAATGAGGCGTCGAGCGGGAGGTCAGAGCATATTAATCGGCCGCACGTGTGGAGGAGCGGCAGGAGCCAATCAGAATGCACCACGTGGAACCCGGACCAATTAGGCGTTGAGCGTCACGCACAGAACCAGCGGCCTTTTAACGTAAGTAGTAGATCAACGGGCACCGACTTTAGAGGCGCGGATCCGTTGGGTTCACATTGTAACGTCACACACGGATGACGGGCACTGGAGATGGAAAAGTCCTTCTAACGTAAGTATTAGATCAATTGAGGAAGGATATTCTTGCTATGGAGGGCGTGCAGTGTAGGTTCACTAGGTTAATTCCCGGAATGGCGGGACTGTCGTATGTTGAAAGGCTGGAGCGATTGGGCTTGTATACACTGGAATTGTCTATTGTCTATAATTGGCCCCAACTGCACAGGCGCAGACCCGTTGGGTTCGCATTGAGTCACCAACAGCAAAGAGACATCGAGTAGCAGCGAGGACTAGAATGAGGGGGTATGGGGAGAACGAGGGGGTATAGGGAGTAGGCAGGAACGGGGTACTGATTGAGAGTGATCAGCCATCATCGCATTGAATGGCGGTGCTGGCTCGAAGGGCTGAATGGCCTACTCCTGCACCTATTGTCTATTGATATTTCAATGTTTTTGAGATCATGCCAAGAGGAGGGAGCAAACAATTCACAGCTTGGTCAAGGAAGGAACGACACAAAGAGACATCGAAACACAGTGAGGAGCAGAAGGGAACAAGAGGAGCAACAACAAATAACTGGACGTGTGAGGATCTAATGCTTTTGTGCCAGGAGGAGGGAGCAAACAATTCACAGCTTGGTCAAGGAAGGAACGACGCGAGGAGACATCGAAAGGGAGTGAGTAGCAGAAGAGACATCGAGAGGCAGTGAGGGACAGAATGGAACAAGAGGAGCAACAATAAATAACGGGACGTGTGAGGATCAACGAGAACGGACGCAAAACAGAAAGTGACAGGTACTAAAGAACTTTTTTGAGGTTTATTTTATTTCAAGAAAAAGAAATTGCCATTTTGATCTAATGATTTTGTGTTCATTAATAAGTAGGTTTTTATTTAGAATTTATAAATATATACATCGTAATATTTCTATATTTTTTAGATTATGCCAAGAGGAGGGAGCAAACAATTCACAGCTTGGTCAAGGAAGGAACGACACAAAGAAACATCGAAAGACTGAGGAGCAGAAGGGAACAAGAGGAGCAACAACAAATAACTGGACGTGTGAGGATCAATGAGAAAGAAAGCAAACAGAAAGTGACAGGTACTAAAGAAACTTTTTCTTTGAGGTTTATTTTATTTCAAGAAGAAAAATGCCATTTTGATCTAATGCTTTCGTGTTCATTAGTAAGTAGGTTTTTATTTAGAATTGATAAAAATATACATCCTGATATTTCTATACTTTTTAGATCATGCCAAGGGGAGGAAGCAAACAAGTCACAGCATGGTCAAGGAAGGAATGACGCAAGGAGACATCGAGAGGGAGTGAGTAGCAGAAGAGACATCGAAAGGCAGTGAGGGACAGAATGGAACAAGAGGAGCAACAATAAATAACGGAACGTGTGAGGATCAACGATAACGAGCGCAAAACAGAAAGTGACAGGTACTAAAGAACCTTTTTGAGGTTTATTTTATTTCAAGAAAAAGAGATTGCCATTTTGATCTAATGATTTCGTGTTCATTAATAAGTAGGTTTTTATTTAGAATTTATAAATATATACATCGTGATATTTCTATATTTTTTAGATTATGCCAAGAGGAGACATCGAAAGGGAGTGAGTAGCAGAAGAGACATTGAGAGGCAGTGAGGGACAGAATGGAACAAGAGGAGCAACAATAAATGACGGAACGTGTGAGGATCAACGAGAAAGACGCAAAACGGAAAGTGACAGGCACTAAAAAACCTTTTTGATTGAGATTTATTTTATTTCAAGAAAAAAAAAGCCATTTTGAGCTAATGCTTTCATGTTCATTAGTAAGTAGGTTTTTATTTAGAATTTATAAAAATATACATCCTGATATTTCTATACTTTTTAGATCATGCCAAGGGGAGGGAGCAAACAATTCACAGCTTGGTCAAGGAATGAACGACGCGAGGAGACATCGAAAGGGAGTGAGTAGCAGAAGAGACATCGAGAGGCAGTGAGGGACAGAATGGAACAAGAGGAGCAACAATAAATGATGGAACGTGTGAGGATCAACGAGAAAGACGCAAAACAGAAAGTGACAGGCACTAAAGAACCCTTTTGATTGAGATTTATTTTATTTCAAGAAAAAAAGCCATTTTGAGCTAATGCTTTCGTGTTCATTAGTAAGTAGGTTTTTATTTAGAATTTATAAAAATATACATCCTGATATTTCTATACTTTTTAGATCATGCCAAGGGGAGGAAGCAAACAAGTCACAGCATGGTCAAGGAAGGAATGACGCAAGGAGACATCGAGAGGGAGTGAGTAGCAGAAGAGACATCGAGAGGCAGTGAGGGACAGAATGGAACAAGAGGAGCAACAATAAATAACGGAACGTGTGAGGATCAACGAGAACGAACGCAAAACAGAAAGTGACAGGTACTAAAGAAACTTTTTGAGGTTTATTTTATTTCAAGAAAAAGAGATTGCCATTTTGATCTAATGATTTTGTGTTCATTAATAAGTAGGTTTTTATTTAGAATTTATAAATATATACATCGTGATATTTCTATATTTTTTAGATTATGCCAAGAGGAGGGAGCAAACAATTCACAGCTTGGTCAAGGAAGGAACGACGCAAAGAGACATCGAAAGGCAGTGAGGAGCAGAAGGGAACAAGAGGAGCAACAACAAATAACTGAACGTGTGAGGATCAATGAGAAAGAAAGCAAACAGAAAGTGACAGGTACTAAAGAAACTTTTTCTTAGAGGTTTATTTTATTTCAAGAAAAAAAAATGCCATTTTGATCTAATGCTTTCGTGTTCATTAGTAAGTAGGTTTTTATTTAGAATTTATAAAAATATACATCCTGATATTTCTATGCTTTCTAGATCATGCCAGGAGGAGGGAGCAAACAATTCACAGCTTGGTCAAGGAAGGAACGACGCGAGGAGACATCGAAAGGGAGTGAGGAGCAGAAGAGACATCGAGAGGCAGTGAGTGGCAGAATGAAACAAGAGGAGCAACAATAGATAACGGAACGTGTGAGGATCAACGAGAAAGAATGCAAAACAGAAAGTGACAGGTACTAAAGAGAGCTGGATAGAGCTCTTAAGGATAGCGGAGTGAGGGGGTATGGGGAGAAGGCAGGAACGGGGTACTGATTGAGAGTGATCAGCCATCATCGCATTGAATGGCGGTGCTGGCTCGAAGGGCTGAATGGCCTACTCCTGCACCTATTGTCTATTGTCTATTGATATTTCAATATTTTTGAGATCATGCCAAGAGGAGGGAGCAAACAATTCACAGCTTGGTCAAGGAAGGAACGACACAAAGAGACATCGAAACACAATGAGGAGCAGAAGGGAACAAGAGGAGCAACAACAAATAACTGGACGTGTGAGGATCTAATGCTTTTGTGCCAGGAGGAGGGAGCAAACAATTCACAGCTTGGTCAAGGAAGGAACGACGCGAGGAGACATCGAAAGGGAGTGAGTAGCAGAAGAGACATCGAGAGGCAGTGAGGGACAGAATGGAACAAGAGGAGCAACAATAAATAACGGGACGTGTGAGGATCAACGAGAACGGACGCAAAACAGAAAGTGACAGGTACTAAAGAACTTTTTTGAGGTTTATTTTATTTCAAGAAAAAGAAATTGCCATTTTGATCTAATGATTTTGTGTTCATTAATAAGTAGGTTTTTATTTAGAATTTATAAATATATACATCGTAATATTTCTATATTTTTTAGATTATGCCAAGAGGAGGGAGCAAACAATTCACAGCTTGGTCAAGGAAGGAACGACACAAAGAGACATCGAAAGACTGAGGAGCAGAAGGGAACAAGAGGAGCAACAACAAATAACTGGACGTGTGAGGATCAATGAGAAAGAAAGCAAACAGAAAGTGACAGGTACTAAAGAAACTTTTTCTTTGAGGTTTATTTTATTTCAAGAAGAAAAATGCCATTTTGATCTAATGCTTTCGTGTTCATTAGTAAGTAGGTTTTTATTTAGAATTGATAAAAATATACATCCTGATATTTCTATACTTTTTAGATCATGCCAAGGGGAGGAAGCAAACAAGTCACAGCATGGTCAAGGAAGGAATGACGCAAGGAGACATCGAGAGGGAGTGAGTAGCAGAAGAGACATCGAAAGGCAGTGAGGGACAGAATGGAACAAGAGGAGCAACAATAAATAACGGAACGTGTGAGGATCAACGATAATGAGCGCAAAACAGAAAGTGACAGGTACTAAAGAACCTTTTTGAGGTTTATTTTATTTCAATTTTAAAAAAATTGCCATTTTGATCTAATGATTTCGTGTTCATTAATAAGTAGATTTTTATTTAGATTTTATAAATATAGACATCGTGATATTTCTATATTTTTTAGATTATGCCAAGAGGAGGGAGCAAACAATTCACAGCTTGGACAAGGAAGGAACGACGCAAAGAGACATCGAAAGACAGTGAGGAGCAGAAGGGAACAAGAGGAGCAACAATAAATAACGGAACATATGAGGATCAACGAGAAAGAACGCAAAACAGAAAGTGACAGGTACTAAAGAACCTTTTTGAGGTATATTTTATTTCAAGAAAAATAAATTGCCATTCGGATCTAATGATTTACGTGCTCATTAATAAGTAGGTTTTTATTTAGAATTTATTATAAATATATACATCCTGATATTTCTATACTTTCTAGATCATGCCAAGAGGAGGGAGCAAACAAGTCACAGCTTGGTCAAGGAAGGAACGACGCAAAGAGACATCGACAGACAGTGAGGAGCAGAAGGGAACAAGAGGAACAACAACAAATAACTGAACGTGAAGGATCATCGAGAAAGAAAGCATAACATAGAGGGACAAGGTATGCAACAACAAAAAACTGAGGGTCAACGAGAAAGTATGCATAACAGAAGGCAATAAAAGACCCAAGAAGAAAGGACTCAATGTCTCGATGATCAACGAAGAAGCAAGCAAAAGAGAAACTGACAAGTTAATAAAATAGATCTTTAATGTTCAAATTGTTATGTTTTGAGTTATTCGCATTTTTTTAACTTTAATAAATTCCTTTTCCACCTGCTTAATCGTCCTCAGCGTGTGACATCTCAATGCACGCCTTTAATTGCGCTCCCTCTCCCCTTTCCCCCCTCCTCACCCACCCCTCCCCTCTCCAACCCCCCCCCCCCCCACCTCACCGTCCCCCCCAATTGAGATTCTTTTTTTTAACAGACAATTTATTTAACAGACAATTTATTTTAAAGAAAAAAGCAATTTCCCCAGGTCGCAATGGAAACCCTACGAGGACGGGCCCAACGGGCCCACTCGGTCTAGTATAATACTAAAACTCTGCGGTCCAACATTCCGTATGTATATACGGAAGATTCCGTATGTATATACGGAAGATTCCGTATGTATATACGGAAGATTCCGAAGATTTCTGTCCATAACTTACAAACCCTGCTCCTCCCAGACGGTACACCAAAGTGCTACGATTTTTGTACCGCCGTATTCACCATTGACATGGGCAACTATTGTAAGTACTTTCGTTCAAATTGAAGCTACCTTTTTAAAGCTAGAGAGATATTAAAGTTTAAATTTTCATTTCTAACACTTTTCTTGAAGGGGCCAAACCCTACTCCTCCCAGACGGTACACCAAAGCGCTACGATTTTTGCACCGCCGTATTCACCATTAACATGGGCAACTATTGTAAGTACTTTCGTTCAAATTGAAGCTACCTTTTTAAAGCTAGAGAGATATTAAAGTATAAATTTTCATTTCTAACCCTTTTCTTGAAGGGGCTTCAGTGCGTGATGTCACAATGGCACCCGTGCACCAATGAGAGATCAGCTCGGTTTTAAATTTACATCTTCAGCTTGTGACGTCACAATGCTTGTGTGAGATTGTTGCAACATTGTTGCGAAAAGCAACTGCCAGTTTTTTAAAGTTGTGCAAGTCACTTAACATACACAGATCAGCATGGGGCCCCTATTCCCTCCCCACTCCTTCCCACCTCCATCCCCACTCCCTCCCCCCCTCCTCCCCAACTCCCTCCCCACCTCCCTCACCCCTCCTCCCCTAACTCCCCCCCCCTCCCTCCTTCCCTCCATCCTCCCCCCCTCCCTCCACCCTTCCATCCCTCTCCCCCTCCCCCCTCCTTCCACCCTCCCTCCCCCCCTTCTGGTTACAAAGGAAACCCTACGGGGACGGGCCCAACGGGGAAAGAGGGGTACTGGGAAAAGGGGAGGTCCCCCTCCCTCCCCTTCCCCCCTCCCCTCCCCCTCCCCCTCCCCCCTAACCCTCTCCCTCCCCCTCCCCTCCCCCCCTCCCCTCCTCCCTCCACACCTCCTCCTCCCTCCCTCCCCTCCTCCCGGTTACAATGGAAACCCTACGAGGACGGGCCCAACGGGGAAAGAGGGGTACTGGGAAAAGGGGAGGTCCCACTCCCTCCCCCCTTCCCCCATCCCATCCCCCCTCCCTCCCCTCTCCCTCCCCCCCGTTCCCCCTCCCCTTCCCCCCTCCCTCCACACCTCTCTCCTCCCTCCCTCCCCTTCCCTCCCTCCCATCCTCCCAATGCTTGTTTGAGATGGGTGCTACATTGTTTCGAAAAGCACCACTAACAGATCGCAGTGAGAAGCACTATGTGACCGTGAATGTTTCAAAACAAGCACTTAAAAAGCACTTATCTTTTTTTAAAGTATTTTTTTTTATTGCAAGTCACTTATCATGCACAGATCAGCATTGGGCCCCTATGCTCGTGGGCCACCGGGGCAAGTGTTTCGAAAAAAGCACTGAGAGTGTGTCTGGGGGAGAGAGAGAATGGGGGGGGGGGGGGGTCTGAGAATGGGGACTGGGGAGGGGGACAACAGGGGTCGTTGCGGAGGGGGCTTGGTGGTGGGGGAAAGAGGGGTACTGGGAAAAGGGGAGGTCCCACTTCCCCCCTCAACCCCTTCCTCCCCCCTCCTTCTCACCTCCATCCCCACTCCCTCCCCCCTCCCTCCCCCCTCAATCCCAACCTCCTTCACCACTCAGCCCCTAACTCCCCCCCTCCCTCCTTCACTCCATCCCACCCTCCCCCACTCCCTCCCCCCTCCCTCCACCATTCCATCCCTCTCCCCCTCCCCCCTCCTTCCACCCTCCCTCCCCTCCTCCCGGTTACAATGGAAACCCTACGAGGACGGGCCCAATGGGGAAAGAGGGGTACTGGGAAAATGGGAGGTTCCCCTCCCTCCCCCCTCAATCCCCCCTCCCTCCCTTCTCCCTCCCCCCCTCCCTCCCCCTCCCCTTCCCCCCTCCCTCCCCTTCCCCCCTCCCTCCCCCTCCCCCCTACCCCCTTCCCTCCCCTCTCCCTCCCCCCCTTCCCCCCTCCCCTCCCCCCTCCCTCCCCCTCCCCTCCCCCCTCCACACCTCCCTACTCCCTCCCTCGAAAAGCAACTGACAGAAGCACTAAGTAGCCGCGAATGTTTCAAAACCAGCACTTAACCGCGAATGCTTTTTTAAAAAGCACTTAACCGCGAATGTTTCAAAACAAGCAATTAAAAAGCACTTTTTTTAAAAAAGTTTTTTTTTTTATTCCAAGAGAATGGGGGGGGTCTGAGAATGGGGACTGGGGAGGGGGACAACAGGGGTCGTTGCGGTGGGGGCTTGGTGGTGGGAGAAATAGGGGTACTGGGAAAAGGGGAGGTCCCACTTCCCCCTCAACCTCTTCCTCCCCCCTCCTTCCCACCTCCATCCCCACTCTCTCCCCCCTCAATCCCAACCTCCATCACCACTCAGCCCCTAACTCACCCCTCCCTCCTTCCCTCCATCCGACCCTCCCCCACTCCCTCCCCCCCTCCCTCCACCCTTCCACCCCTCTCCCCCTCCTTCCACCCTCCCTCCCCCCTCCCGGTTACAATGGAAACCCTACGGGGACGGGCCCAACGGGGAAAGAGGGGTACTGGGAAAAGGGGAGTTCCCCTCCCTCCCCTCCTCCCTCCCCTCCCCCCTACCCCTCTTCCCCCCTCCCCCTCCCCTCCCCCCGTCCCTCCCCCTCCCCTCCTCCCTCCACACCTCCCTCCACACCTCCCTCCTCCCTCCCTCCCCCCCTCCCGGTTACAATGGAAACCCTACGAGGACGGGCCCAACGGGGAAAGAGGAGTACTGGGAAAAGGGGAGGTCCCCCTCCCTCCCCCCTTCCCCCTCCCCTCCCCCATCCCCTCTCCCTCCCCCTCCCTCCCCCTCCCCCCTACCCCCCTCCCTCCCCTCCCCCCTCCCTCCCCTCCCCTCCTCCCTCCACACCTCCCTCCTCCCTCCCTCCCCCTTCCCGCCCTCCCCTCCTCCCGGTTACAATGGAAACCCTACGAGGACGGGCCCAACGGGGAAAGAGGGGTACTGGGAAAAGGGGAGGTCCCCCTCCCTCCCTCCCCCTACCCACCTCCCTCCCCTCTCCCTCCCCCCCTTCCCTCCTCCCTTCCCCCCTCCCCTCCCCCCTCCCATCCCCCCCTCTCCCCCCTCCCTCCCCCCTACCCCCCTCCCTCCCCTCTCCCTCCCCCCCTCCCCTCCCCCCCTCCCTCCCCTCCTCCCTCCCCCTTCCCTCCCCCAACCCTCCCCCTTTCCTCCCCTCCCGGTTACAATGGAAACCCTACGAGGACGGGCCCAACGGGCCCACTCGGTCTAGTCTATCTATCTATATACTATTAAAACTCAGATCTTGTATCTATATATATATATCCCACTGATGTCGGCTGAAGACGGCAATTCCGGCAAAACGGTGAACCGTAGCGCCACGATTTTTGTACCGCCTTAATCAGCATGCGGTTCGCTGCTGGAAAATGATATTTTTATTTAATGTGGACGCATATTTTTTAAGTTACAGAGGTTTAAAAGTGCTGCCCCCCCTGATTTATCGAAGTTTTGACAGAAGGGGGGCGCTGCGGTGCGGATTGTGATGTCACAATGCCCCTGTGAGATGAACTCGAGCTGACCCCCCTTCCCCCCCCCAGCGGTATTCAGCGTGTGACGTCACAATGCCCCTGTGCTACATTGTTGCGAAGAGCTGTCAAGTCAAGTCCATTTTATTTGTATAGCACATTTAAAAACAACCCACGTTGACCAAAGTGCTGTACATCTGATTAGGTACTAAGGAAAAAAATGAAACATACAGTGGCACGCAAACAGTTCACAGCGCCTCCTCAATGAGCCTCAAACGCTAGGGAGTAGAAATAGGTTTTGAGCCTGGACTTAAAGGAGTCGATGGAGGGGGCAGTTCTGATGGGGAGAGGGATGCTCTTTCCACCCTCCCCCTCTCTCCCTCCCCCCCTCCCCCCTCCCCCCTTTCCCCCCTCCCCCCCTTTCCGCCCTCCCCTTCCCCTCCTCCCTCCTCCCTCCCTCCCCCTTCCCTCCCTCCCCTCCTCCCGGTTACAATGGAATCCCTACGAGGACGGGCCCAACGGGGAAAGTGGGGTACTGGGAAAAGGGGAGAGCCCCCTCCCTCCCCCCTTCCCCCTCCCTCCCCCCTACCCCCCCTCCCCTCTCCCCCTCCCTCCCCCCTCCCTCCCCTACCCCCTCACTCCCCCCTTCCCCCCCTCCCCTCCCCCCCTCCCTCCCCCTCCCCACCTCCCTCCTCCCTCCCTCCCCCTTCCCTCCCTCCCCTCCTCCCGGTTACAATGGAAACCCTACGAGGACGGGCCCAACGGGGAAAGAGAGGTACTGGGTAAAGGGGAGGTCCCCCTCCTCCCCCTTCCCCTCCCCCTCCCTCCCCCTACCCCCCTCCCTCCCTCCCCTCTCCCTCCCCCTACCCCCTCCCCTCCCCCCTCCTTCCCCATCTCCCTCCACACCTCCCTCCTCCCTCCACACCTCCCTCCTCCCTCCCTCACCCTTCCCTCCCTCCCGTCCTCCCGGTTACAATGGAAACCCTACGAGGACAGGCCCAACGGGGAAAGAGGGGAACTGGGAAAAGGGGAGGTCCCCCTCCTTCCCCCCTTCCCCCCTCCCCTCCCCTCCCAAACAGTTCACAGTACCTCCTCAATTAGCCTCAAAAGCTAGGGAGTAGAAATAGGTTTTGAGCCTGGACTTAAAGGAGACGATGGAGGAGGCAGTCCTGATGGGGAGAGGGATGCTCTTTCAACCCTCCCCCTCTCTCCCTCCCCCCTTCCCCCCCCTCCCCCCTTTCCGCCCTCCCCTTCCCCCCCTCCCTCCTCCCTCCCTCCCTCCCTCCCCTCCTCCCGGTTACAATGGAAACCCTACAAGGACGGGCACAACGGGGAAAGAGGGGTACTGGGAAAAGGGGAGGTCCTCCTCCCTCCCCCCCTTCCCTCTCCCCTTCCCCCCTCCCCCTTCCCCCTCCCCTCCCACCCCTTCCCCCTCCCCTCCCCCCCCTCCATCCCCCTCCCCCCTCCCTCCCCGCCTCCCAGTTACAATGGAAACCTTACGGGGACGGGCCCAACGGGGAAAGAGGGGTACTGGGAAAAGGGGAGGTCCCCCTCCCTCCCCCTATCCCCCTCCCTCCCCCCATCCACCCTCCCGCCACCCCTCACCCTCCCCTCCTCCCTCCACACCTCCCTCCTCCCTCCCTCCCCCTTCCCTCCCTCCCCTCCTCCCGGTTACAATGGAAACCTTACGAGGACTGGCCCAACGGGGAAAGAGGGGTACTGGGAAAAGTGGAGGTACCCCTCCCTCCCCCCTTCCCCCTCCCCCCCTCCCTCCCCTCTCCCTCCCCCCTCCCCCCTCCCCTCCCCATCCCTCCCCCTCCCCTACCCCACTCCCTCCCCTCTCCCTCCCCCCTTCCCCCCTTCTCGCCTCCTCCTCCCTCCCCCTCCCCTGCCCTCCTCCCTCCCTCCCCCTTCCCTCCCCCGCACTCCCCTCCCGGTTACAATGGAAACCCTACGAGGACGGGCCCAACGGGCACACTTGAGATGGGTGCTACAGTGAGAAGCACTATGTGACCGCGAATGTTTCAAAACAAGCACTTAAAAAGCACTTATCTCTTTTTAAAGTATTTTTTTTTATTGCAAGTCACTTAACATACACAGATCAGCATTGGGCCCATATGCTCGTGGGCCACCGGGGCAAGTGTTTCGAAAAAAGCACTGAGAGTGTGTATGGGGAGAGAGAGAATGGGGGGAGGGGTCTGTGAATGGGGACTGGGGACAACAGGGGTCGTTGCGGAGGGGGCTTGGTGGTGGGGGAAAGAGGGGTACTGGGAAAAGTGGAGGTCCCACTTCCCCCCTCAACCCCTTCCTCCCCCCTCCTTCCCACCTCCATCCCCACTCCCTCCCCCCCTCCCTC
Source organism: Rhinoraja longicauda (assembly GCF_053455715.1). NCBI lineage: Eukaryota > Metazoa > Chordata > Chondrichthyes > Rajiformes > Arhynchobatidae > Rhinoraja > Rhinoraja longicauda. The sequence continues at coordinate 230,529 of NW_027601339.1, read as the reverse complement.
CCCCCTCAATCCCAACCTCCATCACCACTCAGCCCCTAACTCCCCCCCTCCCTCCTTCCCTCCATCCCACCCTCCCCCACTCCCTCCCCCTTCCCTCCACCATTCCATCACTCTCCCCCTCCCCCCTCCTTCCACCATCCCTCCACCCCTCCCGGTTACAATGGAAACCCTACAGGGACGGGCCCAACGGGGAAAGAGGGGTACTGGGAAAAGGGGAGATCCCCCTCCCTCCCTCCCCCCTCACTCCCCCTTACCTCCCCCCTACCCCCCTCCCTCCCCTCTCCCTCCCTCCTCCCCCCTTCCCCCCTCCCCCCTCCCCTCCCCCTCCCCTCCCCTCCTCCCTCCACACCTCCCTCCTCCCTCCCTCCCCCTCCCCTCCCTCCCCTCCTCCCGGTTACAATGGAAACCCTACGAGCACGGGCCCAATGGGGAAAGAGGGGTACTGGGAAAAGGGGAGGTCCCCCTCCCTCCCCCCTCACTCCCTTCTCCCTCCCCCCTCCCTCCCCCTCCCCTTCCCCCCTCCCTCCCCTTCCCCCCTCCCCTCCCTCCCCCTCCCCCCTACCCCCTTCCCTCCCCTCTCCCTCCCTTCCCCCCTCCCCTCCCCCCTCCCTCCCCCTCCCCTCCCCCCTCCACACCTCCCTACTCCCTCCCTCCCCCTTCCCTACCCCCACTCCCCTCCCGGTTACAATGGAAACCCTACGAGGACGGGCCCAACGGGCACACTTGTTCTAGTATACTACTAAAACTCTGCGGTCCAACATTCCGTATGTATGGATGTATATGTGTATGTACGCAAAGATTCCGAAGAGTTTCTGTCCATAACTTACAAACCCTACTCCTCCCTGACGGTACACCAAAGCGCTACGATTTTTGTACCGCCATATTCACCATTAACATGGGCAACTATTGTAAGTACTTTCGTTCAAATTGAAGCTACCTTTTTAAAGCTAGAGAGATATTAAAGTTTAATTTTCATTTCTAACCCTTTTCTTGAAGGGGCTTCAGCGCGTGATGTCACAATGGCACCCGTGCACCAATGAGAGATCAGCTCGGTTTTAAATTTACATCTTCAGCTTGTGACGTCACAATGCTTGTGTGAGATTGTTGCAACATTGTTGCGAAAGGCAACTGCCAGTTTTTTAAAGTTGTGCAAGTCACTTAACATACACAGATCAGCATGGGGTCCCTATTCCCTCCCTCCCCCCCTTCCCCCCTCAACCCCTTCCTCCCCACTCCTTCCCACCTCCATCCCCACTCCCTCCCCCCCTCCTCCCCAACTCCCTCCCCACCTCCCTCACCCCTCCTCCCCTAACTCCCCCCCTCCCTCCTTCCCTCCATCCCTCCCACCCTCCCTCCACCCTTCCATCCCTCTCCCCCTCCCCCCTCCTTCCACCCTCCCTCCCCCTTCTGGTTACAAAGGAAACCCTACGGGGACGGGCCCAACGGGGAAAGAGGGGTACTGGGAAAATGGGAGGTCCCCCTCCCTCCCCTCCCCTCCCCCCTCCCCCTCCCCCCTAACCCTCTCCCTCCCCCTTCCCCCCTCCCCTCCTCCCTCCACACCTCCCTCCTCCCTCCCTCCCCTCCTCCCGGTTACAATGGAAACCCTACGAGGACGGGCCCAACGGGGAAAGAGGGGTACTGGGAAAAGGGGAGGTCCCCCTCCCTCCCCCTTACACGCTCCCTCCCTCCCCCTCCCCTCCCCCTCTCCCTCCCCCCCTCCCCTCCCCCCTCCCTCCCCCTCCCTCCTCCCTCCACACCTCCCTCCTCCCTCCCCCCTACCCCCCTCCCTCCCCTCTCCCTCCTCCCCCTTCCCCATCCCTCCCCCTCCCCTCCTCCCTCCCCTTCCCCTCCTCCCTCCACACCTCCCTCCTCCCTCCCTCCCCCTTCCCTACCTCCCCTCCTCCCGGTTACAATGGAAACCCTACGACGACGGGCCCAACGGGGAAAGAGGGGTACTGGGAAAACGGGTGGTCCCCCTCCCTCCCCCCTTCCCCCCTCCCTACCCCCTCCCTCCCCTCTCCCTCCCCCTTGCCCCTTCCCCCTCCCCCTCCCCTCCCCCCTCCACACCTCCCTCCTCCCTTCCCTCCCCCCCACTCCCCTCCCGGTTACAATGGAAACCTTACGAGGACGGGCACAACGGGGAAAGAGGGGTACTGGGAAAAGGGGAGGTCCCCCTCCCTCCCCCTTCCACCCTCACCCCTTCCCCCCACCCCTCCCCCTCTCCCTCCCCCCTCCCTCCACCTCCCCCCTTCCCCCCTCCCCCTCCCTCCCCCTCCCCTCCTCCCTCCACACCTCCCTCTTCCCTCCCTCCCCCCTCCCTCCCTGCCTCACGGTTACAATGGAAACCCTACGAGTACGGGCCCAACGGGGAAAGGGGTGTGCTGGGGAAAGGGGGGGGGGAGAGTAAGAGTGTATCTGGGGGAGAGAGAATGGGGGGGTCTGAGAATGGGGACTGGGGAGGGGGACAACAGGGGGCTTGGTGGTTTGGGAAAGAAGAGTACTGGGAAAAGGGGAGGTACCCCTCCCTCCCCACTCTCCTCCCTCCCTCATCCCTCCCTCCCTCCCGTCCCAGCAGCGCTGACCGCCGGGAGGTGTAGTCGCCGTCGCCTCTCCCGCTGTTTGATTTCATTTATAACAAAGACATTTATTTAAAATGAGGAATGTGATTTTCATTAAGTTTGATTTTATTTATTTTAAAAAAGCTGATGCTCTATAGATAAGTTTATTTCCTTTTCAACAAAGAACGCTGTTTATTTTAAAGTAAAATAGACCCTCCCCCCACCCCCCTCCCTCCCCTCTCCCTCCCCATCCCCCTCCCCTCCTTCCCCCTCCCCTCCCCCCTCCACTCCACCCTCCCCTCCCCCCCTCCCTCCCACTTCCCTCCCTCCCATCCTCCCGGTTACAATGGAAACCCTACGAGGACGGGCCCAACGGGCCCACTCGGTCTAGTCTATATACTACTAAAACTCTGCGGTCCAACATTCCGTGTGTATGTACGCAAACATTCCGTGTGTATGTACGGAAGATTCCGAAGATTTCTGTCCATAACTTACAAACCCTACTCCTCCCAGACGGTACACCAAAGCGCTACGATTTTTGTACCGCCATATTCACCATTAACATGGGCAACTATTGTAAGTACTTTCGTTCAAATTGAAGCTACCTTTTTAAAGCTAGAGAGATATTAAAGTTAAAATTTCTCATTTCTAACCCTTTTCTTGAAGGGGCTTCAGCGCGTGATGTCACAATGGCACCCGTGCACCAATGAGAGATCAGCTCGGTTTTAAATTTACATAATTTTTTTTCTGACCTTTTTTTTCAAGGTCTTCAGCTTGTGACGTCACAATGCTTGTGTGAGATGGTTTGCAACATTGTTGCGAAAAGCAACTGCCAGTTTTTTAAAGTTGTGCGAGTCACTTAACATACACAGATCAGCATGGGGCCCCTATTCCCTCCCCCCCCCCCTTCCCCCCTCAACCCCTTCCTCCCCACTCCTTCCCACCTCCATCCCCACTCCCTCCCCCCTCCTCCCCAACTGCCTCCCCACCTCCCTCACCCCTCCTCCCCTAACTCCCCCCCCTCCCTCCTTCCCTCCATCCCTCCCCCCCTCCCTCCACCCTTCCATCCCTCTCCCCCTCCCCCCTCCTTCCACCCTCCCTCCCCCCCTTCTGGTTACAAAGGAAACCCTACGGGGACGGGCCCAACGGGGAAAGAGGGGTACTGGGAAAAGGGGAGGTCCCCCTCCCTCCCCTTACCCCTCCCCCATCCCCCTCCCCCCTAACCCTCTCCCTCCCCCTTCCCCCCTCCCCTCCCCCCCTCCTCCCTCCACACCTCCCTCCTCCCTCCCTCCCCTCCTCCCGGTTACAATGGAAACCCTACGAGGACGGGCCCAACGGGGAAAGAGGGGTACTGGGAAAAGGGGAGGTCCCCCTCCCTCCCCCCTTCCCCCATCCCATCCCCCCTCCCTCCCCTCTCCCTCCCCCTTCCCCCCGTTCCCCCCTCCCCTTCCCCCTCCCTCCCCTCCTCCCTCCACACCTCTCTCCTCCCTCCCTCCCCTTCCGTCCCTCCCATCCTCCCAATGCTTGTTTGAGATGGGTGCTACATTGTTTCGAAAAGCACCACTAACAGATCGCAGTGAGAAGCACTAAATGACCGTGGTCGTGAGAAGCACTAAATGACCGCGAATGTAGCAAAAACAGCACTTTAAACCACTTTAAACCACTGTTTTCAAGTAGTCTTTTTTATTGCAAGTCACTTAACATACACAGATCAACATGGGGCCTCTATGCTCGTGGGCCACCGGGGCAAGTGTTGCGAAACAGCACTTGGAGTGTGTCTGGGGGAGAGAGAGAATGGGGGGGGGGGTCTGAGAATGGGGACTGGGGAGGGGGACAACAGGGGTCGTTGCGGAGGGGGCTTGGTGGTGGGGGAAAGAGGGGTACTGGGAAAATGGGAGGTCCCCCTTCACCCCTCAACCCCTTCCTTCCCACCTCCATCCCCACTCCCTCCCCCCCTCCTCCCCCTCCCTCCCCAACTCCCTCCCCCTCCCTCCCCACCTCCCTCAAACCTCCCCCCTATCTCCCCCCTCCCTCCTTCCCTCCATCCCTCCCTCCCCCAATCAATCCACCCTTCCATCCCTCTCCCCCTCCCCCCTCCTTCCATCCTCCCTCCCCCCTCCCGGTTACAATAGAAACCCTACGGGGACGGGCCCAACGGGGAAAGATGGGTACTGGGAAAAGGGGAGGTCCCCCTCCCTCCCCTCCCCCCTACCCCCTCCCCCCTCCCCCCTTCCCCCTCCCCTTCCCCCCTCCCCTCCCCCCCTCCCCTCCTCCCACCACACCTCCCTCCACACCTCCCTCCCCCCCTCCCGGTTACAATGGAAACCCTATGAGGACGGGCCCAACGGGGAAAGAGGGGTACTGGGAAAAGGGGAGGTCCCCCTTCCCCCCTCAACCCCTTCATCCCCCCTCCTTCCCACCTCCATCCCCACTCCCTCCCCCCCTCCTCCCCCTCCCTCCCCAACTCCCTCCCCCCTCCCCCCTAACTCCCCCCTCCCTCCATCCCTCCCTCCCCAATCCCTCCCCCCCTCCCTCCACCCTTCCATCCCTCTCCACCCTCCCTCCCCCCCTCCCGGTTACAATTGAAACCCTACGAGGACGGGCCCAACGGGGAAAGAGGAGTACTGGGAAAAGGGGAGGTCCCCCTCCCTCCCCCCTTCCCCCATCCCATCCCCCCTCCCTCCCCTCTCCCTCTCCCTCCCCCTTCCCCCCTTCCCCCTCCCCTTCCCCCCCTCCCCCCTTCCTCCCCTCCTCCCTCCACACCCTCCTCCCTCCCTCCCCCTTCCCGCCCTCCCCTCCTCCCGGTTACAATGGAAACCCTACGAGGACGGGCCCAACGGGGAAAGAGGGGTACTGGGAAAAGGGGAGGTCCCCCTCCCTCCCTCCCCCCTACCCACCTCCCTCCCCTCTCCCTCCCCCCCTTTCCTCCTCCCTCCCCCCCTCCCCTCCCCCCTCCCATCCCCCCCTCTCCCTCCCCCCTACCCCACTCCCTCCCCCCTCCCTCCCCCTCCCCTCCCCCCCTCCCTCCCCTTCCCTCCCCCAACCCTCCCCCTTTCCTCCCCTCCCGGTTACAATGGAAACCCTACGAGGACGGGCCCAACGGGCCCACTTGGTCTAGTCTATATACTACTAAAACTCTGCGGTCCAACATTCCGTATGTATATGTGTATGTACGCAAAGATTCCGAAGAGTTTCTGTCCATAACTTACAAACCCTACTCCTCCCTGACGGTACACCAAAGCGCTACGATTTTTGTACCGCCATATTCACCATTAACATGGGCAACTATTGTAAGTACTTTCGTTCAAATTGAAGCTGCCTTTTTAAAGCTAGAGAGATATTAAAGTTTAATTTTCATTTCTAACCCTTTTCTTGAAGGGGCTTCAGCGCGTGATGTCACAATGGCACCCGTGCACCAATGAGAGATCAGCTCGGTTTTAAATTTACATCTTCAGCTTGTGACGTCACAATGCTTGTGTGAGATTGTTGCAACATTGTTGCGAAAGGCAACTGCCAGTTTTTTAAAGTTGTGCAAGTCACTTAACATACACAGATCAGCATGGGGCCCCTATTCCCTCCCTCCCCCCCCTTCCCCCCTCAACCCCTTCCTCCCCACTCCTTCCCACCTCCATCCCCACTCCCTCCCCCCCTCCTCCCCAACTCCCTCCCCACCTCCCTCACCCCTCCTCCCCTAACTCCCCCCCCACCCTCCTTCCCTCCATCCCTCCCCCCCTCCCTCCACCCTTCCATCCCTCTCCCCCTCCCCCCTCCTTCCACCCTCCCTCCCCCCTTCTGGTTACAATGGAAACCCTACGGGGACGGGCCCAACGGGGAAAGAGGGGTACTGGGAAAAGGGGAGGTCCCCCTCCCTCCCCTCCCCTCCCCCTCCCCCCTAACCCTCTCCCTCCCCCTTCCCCCTCCCCTCCTCCCTCCACACCTCCCTCCTCTCTCCCTCCCCTCCTCCCGGTTACAATGGAAACCCTACGAGGACGGGCCCAACGGGGAAAGAGGGGTACTGGGAAAAGGGGAGGTCCCCCTCCCTCCCCCCTTCCCCCATCCCATCCCCCCTCCCTCTCCTCTCCCTCCCCCTTCCCCCCGTTCCCCCCTCCCCTTCCCCCCTCCCTCCACACCTCTCTCCTCCCTCCCTCCCCTTCCCTCCCTCCCATCCTCCCAATGCTTGTTTGAGATGGGTGCTACATTGTTTCGAAAAGCACCACTAACAGATCGCAGTGAGAAGCACTATGTGACCGCGAATGTTTCAAAACAAGCACTTAAAAAGCACTTATCTTTTTTTAAAGTATTTTTTTTTATTGCAAGTCACTTAACATACACAGATCAGCATTGGGCCCCTATGCTCGTGGGCCACCGGGGCAAGTGTTTCCCGGTTACAATGGAAACCCTACGGGGACGGGCCCAACGGGGAAAGAGGGGTACTGGGAAAAGGGGAGATCCCCCTCCCTCCCCTCCCCCCTACTCCCTCCCCCCTTCCCCCCTTCCCCCTCCCCTCCCCCCTCCCTCCCCCTCCCCTCCTCCCTCCACACCTCCCTCCCTCCCCCCTCCCGGTTACAATGGAAACCCTATGACGGGCCCAACGGGGAAAGAGGGGTACTGGGAAAAGGGGAGGTCCCCCTTCCCCCCTCAACCCCTTCATCCCCCCTCCTTCCCACCTCCATCCCCACTCCCTCCCCCCCTCCTCCCCCTCCCTCCCCAACTCCCTCCCCCCTCCCCCCTAACTCCCCCCTCCCTCCTTCCCTCCCTCCCCAATCCCTCCCCCCCCTCCCTCCACCCTTCCATCCCTCTCCCCCCTCCTTCCACCCTCCCTCCCCCCCTCCCGGTTACAATTGAAACCCTACGAGGACGGGCCCAACGGGGAAAGAGGAGTACTGGGAAAAGGGGAGGTCCCCCTCCCTCCCCCCTTCCCCTCCCCCCTACCCCCCTCCCTCCCCTCCCCCCTCCCTCCCCTCCCCTCCTCCCTCCACACCTCCCTCCTCCCTCCCTCCCCCTTCCCGCCCTCCCCTCCTCCCGGTTACAATGGAAACCCTACGAGGACGGGCCCAACGGGGAAAGAGGGGTACTGGGAAAAGGGGAGGTCCCCCTCCCTCCCCCCTACCCACCTCCCTCCCCTCTCCCTCCCCCCTTTCCCTCCTCCCTTCCCCCCTCCCCTCCCCCTCCCATCCCCCCCTCTCCCCCTCCCTCCCCCCTACCCCCTCCCTCCCCTCTCCCTCCCCCCTCCCCCCCTCCCCTCCCCCCCTCCCCTCCCCTCCTCCCTCCCCCTTCCCTCCCCCAACCCTCCCCCTTTCCTCCCCTCCCGGTTACAATGGAAACCCTACGAGGACGGGCCCAACGGGCCCACTCGGTCTAGTATACTACTAAAACTCTGCGGTCCAACATTCCGTATGTATGGATGTATATGTGTATGTACGGAAGATTCCGAAGAGTTTCTGTCCATAACTTACAAACCCTACTCCTCCCAGACGGTACACCAAAGCGCTACGATTTTTGTACCGCCATATTCACCATTAACGTGGGCAACTATTGTAAGTACTTTCGTTCAAATTGAAGCTACCTTTTTAAAGCTAGAGAGATATTAAAGTTTAAATTTTCATTTCTAACCCTTTTCTTGAAGGGGCTTCAGCGCGTGATGTCACAATGGCACCCGTGCACCAATGAGAGATCAGCTCGGTTTTAAATTTACATCTTCAGCTTGTGACGTCACAATGCTTGTGTGAGATTGTTGCAACATTGTTGCGAAAAGCAACTGCCAGTTTTTTAAAGTTGTGCAAGTCACTTAACATACACAGATCAGCATGGGGCCCCTATTCCCTCCCTCCCCCCCTTCCCCCCTCAACCCCTTCCTCCCCACTCCTTCCCACCTCCATCCCCACTCCCTCCCCCCCTCCTCCCCAACTCCCTCCCCACCTCCCTCACCCCTCCTCCCCTAACTCCCCCCCCTCCCTCCTTCCCTCCATCCTCCCCCCCCTCCCTCCACCCTTCCATCCCTCTCCCCCTCCCCCCTCCTTCCACCCTCCCTCCCCCCCTTCTGGTTACAAAGGAAACCCTACGGGGACGGGCCCAACGGGGAAAGAGGGGTACTGGGAAAAGGGGAGGTCCCCCTCCCTCCCCTTCCCCCCTCCCCTTCCCCCCTCCCCTCCCCCTCCCCCTCCCCCCTCCACACCTCCCTCCTCCCTCCCTCCCCTCCTCCCGGTTACAATGGAAACCCTACGAGGACGGGCCCAACGGGGAAAGACGGGTACTGGGAAAAGGGGAGGTCCCCCTCCCTCCCCCCTTCCCCCATCCCTTCTCCCATCCCATCCCCCCTCCCTCCCCTCTCCCTCCCACTTCCCCCCGTTCCCCCCTCCCCTTCCCCCCTCCCTCCACACCTCTCTCCTCCCTCCCTCCCCTTCCCTCCCTCCCATCCTCCCAATGCTTGTTTGAGATGGGTGCTACATTGTTTCGAAAAGCACCACTAACAGATCGCAGTGAGAAGCACTATGTGACCGCGAATGTTTCAAAACAAGCACTTAAAAAGCACTTATCTTTTTTTAAATATTTTTTTTTATTGCAAGTCACTTAACATACACAGATCAGCATTGGGCCCCTATGCTCGTGGGCCACCGGGGCAAGTGTTTCGAAAAAAGCACTGAGAGTGTGTCTGGGGGAGAGAGAGAATGGGGGGGGGGGGGGTCTGAGAATGGGGACTGGGGAGGGGGACAACAGGGGTCGTTGCGGAGGGGGCTTGGTGGTGGGGGAAAGAGGGGTACTGGGAAAAGGGGAGGTTCCACTTCCCCCCTCAACCCCTTCCTCCCCCCTCCTTCCCACCTCCATCCCCACTCGCTCCCCCCCTCCCTCCCCCCTCAATCCCAACCTCCATCACCACTCAGCCCCTAACTCCCCCCCTCCCTCCTTCCCTCCATCCCACCCTCCCCCACTCCCTGCCCCCTCCCTCCACCCTTCCATCCCTCTCCCCCTCCCACCTCCTTCAACCCTCCCTCCCCCCCTCCCGGTTACAATGGAAACCCTACGGGGACGAGCCCAACGGGGAAAGAGGGGTACTGGGAAAAGGGGAGATCCCCCTCCCTCCCCTCCCCCTACCCCCTTCCCCCCTCCCCTTCCCCCCTCCCCTCCCTCCCCCTCCCCCCACACCTCCCTCCTCCCTCCCTCCCCCCCTCCCGGTTACAATGGAAACCCTATGAGGACAGGCCCAACGGGGAAAGAGGGGTACTGGGAAAAGGGGAGGTCCCCCTTCCCCCCTCAACCCCTTCATCCCCCCTCCTTCCCACCTCCATCCCCACTCCCTCCCCCCCTCCTCCCCCTCCCTCCCCAACTCCCTCCCCCCTCCCCCCTAACTCCCCCCTCCCTCCTTCCCTCCCTCCCCAATCCCTCCCCCCCTCCCTCCACCCTTCCATCCCTCTCCCCCCTCCTTCCACCCTCCCTCCCCCCCCCGGTTACAATGGAAACCCTACGAGGACGGGCCCAACGGGGAAAGAGGAGTACTGGGAAAAGGGGAGGTCCCCCTCCCTCCCCCCTTTCCCCTCCCCTCCCCCCTCCCCTCTCCCTCCCCCTCCCTCCCCCTCCCCCCTACCCCCCTCCCTCCCCTCCCCCCTCCCTCCCCTCCCCTCCTCCCTCCACACCTCCCTCCTCCCTCCCTCCCCCTTCCCGCCCTCCCCTCCTCCCGGTTACAATGGAAACCCTACGAGGACGGGCCCAACGGGGAAAGAGGGGTACTGGGAAAAGGGGAGGTCCCCCTCCCTCCCCCCTACCCACCTCCCTCCCCTATCCCTCCCCCCTTCCCTCCTTCCTTCCCCCCTCCCCTCCCCCCTCCCATCCCCCCTCTCCCCCCTCCCTCCCCCTACCCCCCTCCCTCCCCTCTCCCTCCCCCTCCCCCCCTCCCCTCCCCCCCTCCCTCCCCTCCTCCCTCCCCCTTCCCTCCCCCATCCTTCCCCCTTTCCTCCCCTCCCGGTTACAATGGAAACCCTACGAGGACGGGCCCAACGGGCCCACTCGGTCTAGTATAATACTAAAACTCTGCGGTCCAACATTCCGTATGTATATACGGAAGATTCCGTATGTATATACGGAAGATTCCGAAGATTTCTGTCCATAACTTACAAACCCTGCTCCTCCCAGACGGTACACCAAAGCGCTACGATTTTTGTACCGCCGTATTCACCATTAACATGGGCAACTATTGTAAGTACTTTCGTTCAAATTGAAGCTACCTTTTTAAAGCTAGAGAGATATTAAAGTATAAATTTTCATTTCTAACCCTTTTCTTGAAGGGGCTTCAGTGCGTGATGTCACAATGGCACCCGTGCACCAATGAGAGATCAGCTCGGTTTTAAATTTACATCTTCAGCTTGTGACGTCACAATGCTTGTGTGAGATTGTTGCAACATTGTTGCGAAAAGCAACTGCCAGTTTTTTAAAGTTGTGCAAGTCACTTAACATACACAGATCAGCATGGGGCCCCTATTCCCTCCCTCCCCCCCTTCCCCCCTCAACCCCTTCCTCCCCACTCCTTCCCAGCTCCATCCCCACTCCCTCCCCCCTCCTCCCCAACTCCCTCCCCACCTCCCTCACCCCTCCTCCCCTAACTCCCCCCCCTCCCTCCTTCCCTCCATCCCTCCCCCCCTCCCTCCACCCATCCATCCCTCTCCCCCTCCCCCCTCCTTCCACCCTCCCTCCCCCCCTTCTGGTTACAAAGGAAACCCTACGGGGACGGGCCCAACGGGGAAAGAGGGGTACTGGGAAAAGGGGAGGTCCCCCTCCCTCCCCTTCCCCCCTCCCCTCCCCCCTCCCCCTCCCCCCTAACCCTCTCCCTCCCCCTCCCCTCCCCCCCTCCCCTCCTCCCTCCACACCTCCTCCTCCCTCCCTCCCCTCCTCCCGGTTACAATGGAAACCCTACGAGGACGGGCCCAACGGGGAAAGAGGGGTACTGGGAAAAGGGGAGGTCCCCCTCCCTCCCCCCTTCCCCCATCCCATCCCCCCTCCCTCCCCTCTCCCTCCCCCCCGTTCCCCCTCCCCTTCCCCCCTCCCTCCACACCTCTCTCCTCCCTCCCTCCCCTTCCCTCCCTCCCATCCTCCCAATGCTTGTTTGAGATGGGTGCTACATTCTTTCGAAAAGCACCACTAACAGATCGCAGTGAGAAGCACTATGTGACCGTGAATGTTTCAAAACAAGCACTTAAAAAGCACTTATCTTTTTTTAAAGTATTTTTTTTTATTGCAAGTCACTTATCATACACAGATCAGCATTGGGCCCCTATGCTCGTGGGCCACCGGGGCAAGTGTTTCGAAAAAAGCACTGAGAGTGTGTCTGGGGGAGAGAGAGAATGGGGGGGGGGGGTCTGAGAATGGGGACTGGGGAGGGGGACAACAGGGGTCGTTGCGGAGGGGGATTGGTGGTGGGGGAAAGAGGGGTACTGGGAAAAGGGAGGTCCCACTTCCCCCCTCAACCCCTTCCTCCCCCCTCCTTCTCACCTCCATCCCCACTCCCTCCCCCCTCCCTCCCCCCTCAATCCCAACCTCCTTCACCACTCAGCCCCTAACTCCCCCCCTCCCTCCTTCCCTCCATCCCACCCTCCCCCACTCCCTCCCCCCTCCCTCCACCATTCCATCCCTCTCCCCCTCCCCCCTCCTTCCACCCTCCCTCCCCTCCTCCCGGTTACAATGGAAACCCTACGAGGACGGGCCCAATGGGGAAAGAGGGGTACTGGGAAAATGGGAGGTTCCCCTCCCTCCCCCCTCACTCCCCCCTCCCTCCCTTCTCCCTCCCCCCCTCCCTCCCCCTCCCCTTCCCCCCTCCCTCCCCTTCCCCCCTCCCCCTCCCTCCCCCTCCCCCCTACCCCATTCCCTCCCCTCTCCCTCCCCCCCTTCCCCCATCCCCTCCCCCCTCCCTCCCCCTCCCCTCCCCCCTCCACACCTCCCTACTCCCTCCCTCGAAAAGCAACTGACAGAAGCACTAAGTAGCCGCGAATGTTTCAAAACCAGCACTTAACCGCGAATGTTTTTTAAAAAAGCACTTAACCGCGAATGTTTCAAAACAAGCAATTAAAAAGCACTTTTTTTTAAAAAGTTTTTTTTTTTATTCCAAGAGAATGGGGGGGGTCTGAGAATGGGGACTGGGGAGGGGGACAACAGGGGTCGTTGCGGTGGGGGCTTGGTGGTGGGAGAAAGAGGGGTACTGGGAAAAGGGGAGGTCCCACTTCCCCCTCAACCTCTTCCTCCCCCCTCCTTCCCACCTCCATCCCCACTCTCTCCCCCCTCAATCCCAACCTCCATCACCACTCAGCCCCTAACTCACCCCTCCCTCCTTCCCTCCATCCGACCCTCCCCCACTCCCTCCCCCCCTCCCTCCACCCTTCCACCCCTCTCCCCCTCCTTCCACCCTCCCTCCCCCCCTCCCGGTTACAATGGAAACCCTACGGGGACGGGCCCAACGGGGAAAGAGGGGTACTGGGAAAAGGGGAGTTCCCCTCCCTCCCCTCCTCCCTCCCCTCCCCCCTACCCCTCTTCCCCCCTCCCCCTCCCCTCCCCCCCTCCCTCCCCCTCCCCTCCTCCCTCCACACCTCCCTCCACACCTCCCTCCTCCCTCCCTCACCCCCTCCCGGTTACAATGGAAACCCTACGAGGACGGGCCCAACGGGGAAAGAGGAGTACTGGGAAAAGGGGAGGTCCCCCACCCTCCCCCCTTCCCCCTCCCCTCCCCCATCCCCTCTCCCTCCCCCTCCCTCCCCCTCCCCCCTACCCCCCTCCCTCCCCTCCCCCTCCCTCCCCTCCCCTCCTCCCTCCACACCTCCCTCCTCCCTCCCTCCCCCTTCCCGCCCTCCCCTCCTCCCGGTTACAATGGAAACCCTACGAGGACGGGCCCAACGGGGAAAGAGGGGTACTGGGAAAAGGGGAGGTCCCCCTCCCTCCCTCCCCCCTACCCACCTCCCTCCCCTCTCCCTCCCCCTTCCCTCCTCCCTTCCCCCCTCCCCTCCCCCCTCCCATCCCCCCCTCTCCCCCCTCCCTCCCCCCTACCCCCCTCCCTCCCCTCTCCCTCCCCCCCTCCCCTCCCCCCCTCCCTCCCCTCCTCCCTCCCCCTTCCCTCCCCCAACCCTCCCCCTTTCCTCCCCTCCCGGTTACAATGGAAACCCTACGAGGACGGGCCCAACGGGCCCACTCGGTCTAGTATAATACTAAAACTCTGCGGTCCAACATTCCGTATGTATATACGGAAGATTCCGTATGTATATACGGAAGATTCCGAAGATTTCTGTCCATAACTTACAAACCCTGCTCCTCCCAGACGGTACACCAAAGCGCTACGATTTTTGTACCGCCGTATTCACCATTAACATGGGCAACTGTTGTAAGTACTTTCGTTCAAATTGAAGCTACCTTTTTAAAGCTAGAGAGATATTAAAGTTTAAATTTTCATTTCTAACACTTTTCTTGAAGGGGCCAAACCCTACTCCTCCCAGACGGTACACCAAAGCGCTACGATTTTTGTACCGCCGTATTCACCATTAACATGGGCAACTATTGTAAGTACTTTCGTTCAAATTGAAGCTACCTTTTTAAAGCTAGAGAGATATTAAAGTATAAATTTTCATTTCTAACCCTTTTCTTGAAGGGGCTTCAGTGCGTGATGTCACAATGGCACCCGTGCACCAATGAGAGATCAGCTCGGTTTTAAATTTACATCTTCAGCTTGTGACGTCACAATGCTTGTGTGAGATTGTTGCAACATTGTTGCGAAAAGCAACTGCCAGTTTTTTAAAGTTGTGCAAGTCACTTAACATACACAGATCAGCATGGGGCCCCTATTCCCTCCCTCCCCCCCTTCCCCCCTCAACCCCTTCCTCCCCACTCCTTCCCACCTCCATCCCCACTCCCTCCCCCCCTCCTCCCCAACTCCCTCCCCACCTCCCTCACCCCTAACTCCCCCCACCTCCCTCCTTCCCTCCATCCTCCCCCCCTCCCTCCACCCTTCCATCCCTCTCCCCCTCCCCCCTCCTTCCACCCTCCCTCCCCCCCTTCTGGTTACAAAGGAAACCCTACGGGGACGGGCCCAACGGGGAAAGAGGGGTACTGGGAAAAGGGGAGGTCCCCCTCCCTCCCCTTCCCCCCTCCCCTCCCCCCTCCCCCTCCCCCCTAACCCTCTCCCTCCCCCTCCCCTCCCCCCCTCCCCTCCTCCCTCCACACCTCCTCCTCCCTCCCTCCCCTCCTCCCGGTTACAATGGAAACCCTACGAGGACGGGCCCAACGGGGAAAGAGGGGTACTGGGAAAAGGGGAGGTCCCCCTCCCTCCCCCCTTCCCCATCCCATCCCCCCTCCCTCCCCTCTCCCTCCCCCCCGTTCCCCCTCCCCTTCCCCCCTCCCTCCACACCTCTCTCCTCCCTCCCTCCCCTTCCCTCCCTCCCTTCCTCCCAATGCTTGTTTGAGATGGGTGCTACATTGTTTCGAAAAGCACCACTAACAGATCGCAGTGAGAAGCACTATGTGACCGTGAATGTTTCAAAACAAGCACTTAAAAAGCACTTATCTTTTTTTAAAGTATTTTTTTTTATTGCAAGTCACTTAACATACACAGATCAGCATTGGGCCCCTATGCTCGTGGGCCACCGGGGCAAGTGTTTCGAAAAAAGCACTGAGAGTGTGTCTGGGGGAGAGAGAGAATGGGGGGGGGGGTGTCTGAGAATGGGGACTGGGGAGGGGGACAACAGGGGTCGTTGCGGAGGGGGCTTGGTGGTGGGGGAAAGAGGGGTACTGGGAAAAGGGGAGGTCCCACTTCCCCCTCAACCCCTTCCTCCCCCCTCCTTCCCACCTCCATCCCCACTCCCTCCCCCCTCCCTCCCCCCTCAATCCCAACCTCCTTCACCACTCAGCCCCTAACTCCCCCCCTCCCTCCTTCCCTCCATCCCACCCTCCCCCACTCCCTCCCCCTCCCTCCACCATTCCATCCCTCTCCCCCTCCCCCCTCCTTCCACCCTCCCTCCCCTCCTCCCGGTTACAATGGAAACCCTACGAGGACGGGCCCAATGGGGAAAGAGGGGTACTGGGAAAATGGGAGGTTCCCCTCCCTCCCCCCTCACTCCCCCCTCCCTCCCTTCTCCCTCCCTCCCTCCCTCCCCCTCCCCTTCCCCCCTCCCTCCCCTTCCCCCTCCCCCCTCCCTCCCCCTCCCCCCTACCCCCTTCCCTCTCCTCTCCCTCCCCCCCTTCCCCCTCCCCTCCCCCTCCCTCCCCCTCCCCTCCCCCCTCCACACCTCCCTACTCCCTCCCTCGAAAAGCAACTGACAGAAGCACTAAGTAGCCGCGAATGTTTCAAAACCAGCACTTAACCGCGAATGTTTTTTAAAAAAGCACTTAACCGCGAATGTTTCAAAACAAGCAATTAAAAAGCACTTTTTTTTAAAAAGTATTTTTTTTTATTCCAAGAGAATGGGGGGGGTCTGAGAATGGGGACTGGGGAGGGGGACAACAGGGGTCGTTGCGGTGGGGGCTTGGTGGTGGGAGAAAGAGGGGTACTGGGAAAAGGGGAGGTCCCACTTCCCCCTCAACCTCTTCCTCCCCCCTCCTTCCCACCTCCATCCCCACTCTCTCCCCCCTCAATCCCAACCTCCATCACCACTCAGCCCCTAACTCACCCCTCCCTCCTTCCCTCCATCCGACCCTCCCCCACTCCCTCCCCCCCTCCCTCCACCCTTCCACCCCTCTCCCCCTCCTTCCACCCTCCCTCCCCCCCTCCCGGTTACAATGGAAACCCTACGGGGACGGGCCCAACGGGGAAAGAGGGGTACTGGGAAAAGGGGAGTTCCCCTCCCTCCCCTCCTCCCTCCCCTCCCCCTACCCCTCTTCCCCCCTCCCCCTCCCCTCCCCCCTCCATCCCCCTCCCCTCCTCCCTCCACACCTCCCTCCACACCTCCCTCCTCCCTCCCTCCCCCCCTCCCGGTTACAATGGAAACCCTACGAGGACGGGCCCAACGGGGAAAGAGGGGTACTGGGAAAAGGGGAGGTCCCCCTCCCTCCCCCCTTCCCCCTCCCCTCCCCATCCCCTCTCCCTCCCCCTCCCTCCCCCTCCCCCCTACCCCCCTCCCTCCCCTCCCCCCTCCCTCCCCTCCCCTCCTCCCTCCACACCTCCCTCCTCCCTCCCTCCCCCTTCCCGCCCTCCCCTCCTCCCGGTTACAATGGAAAACCTACGAGGACGGGCCCAACGGGGAAAGAGGGGTACTGGGAAAAGGGGAGGTCCCCCTCCCTCCCTCCCCCCTACCCACCTCCCTCCCCTCTCCCTCCCCCCCTTCCCTCCTCCCTTCCCCCCTCCCCTCCCCCCTCCCATCCCCCCTCTCACCCCTCCCTCCCCCCTACCCCCCTCCCTCCCCTCTCCCTCCCCCCCTCCCCTCCCCCCCTCCCTCCCCTCCTCCCTCCCCTCCTCCCTCCCCCTTCCCTCCCCCAACCCTCCCCCTTTCCTCCCCTCCCGGTTACAATGGAAACCCTACGAGGACGGGCCCAACGGGCCCACTCGGTCTAGTATACTACTAAAACTCTGCGGTCCAACATTCCGTATGTATGTGTGTATATACGGAAGATTCCGAAGATTTCTGTCCATAACTTACAAACCCTGCTCCTCCCAGACGGTACACCAAAGCGCTACGATTTTTGTACCGCCATATTCACCATTAACCTGGGCAACTATTGTAAGTACTTTCGTT
Source organism: Rhinoraja longicauda (assembly GCF_053455715.1). Lineage (NCBI taxonomy): Eukaryota > Metazoa > Chordata > Chondrichthyes > Rajiformes > Arhynchobatidae > Rhinoraja > Rhinoraja longicauda. The sequence goes on along the minus strand of NW_027601339.1, from coordinate 213,278 downwards.
CAAATTGAAGCTACCTTTTTAAAGCTAGAGAGATATTAAAGTTTAAATTTTCATTTCTAACACTTTTCTTGAAGGGGCCAAACCCTACTCCTCCCAGACGGTACACCAAAGCGCTACGATTTTTGTACCGCCGTATTCACCATTAACATGGGCAACTATTGTAAGTACTTTCGTTCAAATTGAAGCTACCTTTTTAAAGCTAGAGAGATATTAAAGTTTAAATTTTTCATTTCTAACCCTTTTCTTGAAGGGGCTTCAGCGCGTGATGTCACAATGGCACTCGTGCACCAATGAGAGATCAGCTCGCGATGGACAAGCGGCTGCTATTGGGTGTTTACTACTTTAAATTTACATAATTTTTTTTTGGACCTTTTTTTTCAAGGTCTTCAGCTTGTGACGTCACAATGCTTGTGTGAGATGGTTGCAACATTGTTGCGAAAAGCAACTGCCAGTTTTTTAAAGTTGCGCGAGTCACTTAACATACACAGATCAGCATGGGGCCCCTATTCCCTCCCTCCCCCCCCTTCCCCCCTCAACCCCTTCCTCCCCACTCCTTCCCACCTCCATCCCCACTCCCTCCCCCCCTCCTCCCCAACTCCCTCCCCACCTCCCTCACCCCTCCTCCCCTAACTCCCCCCTCCCTCCTTCCCTCCATCCCTCCCCCCCGCCCTCCACCCTTCCATCCCTCTCCCCCTCCCCCCTCCTTCCACCCTCCCTCCCCCCCTTCTGGTTACAAAGGAAACCCTACGGGGACGGGCCCAACGGGGAAAGAGGGGTACTGGGAAAAGGGGAGGTCCCCCTCCCTCCCCCCTTCCCCATCCCATCCCCCCTCCCTCCCCTCTCCCTCCCCCTTCCTCCGTTCCCCCCTCCCCTTCCCCCCTCCCTCCCCTCCTCCTTCCACATCTCTCTCCTCCCTCCCTCCCCTTCCCTCCCTCCCATCCTCCCAATGCTTGTTTGAGATGGGTGCTACATTGTTTCGAAAAGCACCACTAACAGATCGCAGTGAGAAGCACTATGCGACCGCGAATGTTTCAAAACAAGCACTTAAAAAGCACTTATCTTTTTTTAAAGCATTTTTTTTTATTGCAAGTCACTTAACATACACAGATCAGCATTGGGACCCTATGCTCGTGGGCCACCGGGGCAAGTGTTTCGAAAAAAGCACTGAGAGTGTGTCTGGGGGAGAGAGAGAATGGGGGGGGGGGTCTGAGAATGGGGACTGGGGAGGGGGACAACAGGGGTCGTTGCGGAGGGGGCTTGGTGGTGGGGGAAAGAGGGGTACTGGGAAAAGGGGAGGTTCCACTTCCCCCCTCAACCCCTTCCTCCCCCCTCCTTCCCACCTCCATCCCCACTCGCTCCCCCCCTCCCTCCCCCCTCAATCCCAACCTCCATCACCACTCAGCCCCTAACTCCCCCCCTCCCTCCTTCCCTCCATCCCACCCTCCCGCACTCCCTCCCCCCTCCCTCCACCCTTCCATCCCTCTCCCCCTCCCCCCTCCTTCCACCCTCCCTCCCCCCTCCCGGTTACAATGGAAACCCTACGGGGACGGGCCCAACGGGGAAAGAGGGGTACTGGGAAAAGGGGAGATCCCCCTCCCTCCCCTCCCCCCTCCCCCCTTCCCCCTCCCCTTCCCCCCTCCCCTCCCCCCCTCCCTCCCCCTCCCCTCCTCCCTCCACACCTCCCTCCTCCCTCCCTCCCCCCCTCCCGGTTACAATGGAAACCCTATGAGGACGGGCTCAACGGGGAAAGAGGGGTACTGGGAAAAGGGGAGGTCCTCCTTCCCCCCTCAACCCCTTCATCCCCCCTCCTTCCCACCTCCATCCCCACTCCCTCCCCCCTCCTCCCCCTCCCCAACACCCTCCCCCTCCCTCCCCCCTCCCCCCTAACTCCCCCCTCCCTCCTTCCCTCCATCCCTCCCTCCCCAATCCCTCCCCCCCTCCCTCCACCCTTCCATCCCTCTCCCCCCTCCTTCCACCCTCCCTCCCCCCCTCCCGGTTACAATTGAAACCCTACGAGGACGGGCCCAACGGGGAAAGAGGAGTACTGGGAAAAGGGGAGGTCCCCCTCAATACCCTCCTCCCTCCCCTCTCCCTCCCCCTCCCTCCCCCTCCCCCCCTCCCCCCTCCCTCCCCTCCCCTCCTCCCTCCACACCTCCCTCCCTCCCCCTTCCCGCCCTCCCCTCCTCCCGGTTACAATGGAAACCCTACGAGGACGGGCCCAACGGGGAAAGAGGGGTACTGGGAAAAGGGGAGGTCCCCTTCCCTCCCTCCCCCCTACCCACCTCCCTCCCCTCTCCCTCCCCCCCTTCCCTCCTCTCTTCACCCCTCCCCCCTCCCATCCCCCCCTCTCCCCCCTCCCTCCCCCCTACCCCCCTCCCTCCCCTCTCCCTCCCCCCCCTCCCCTCCCCCCTCCCTCCCCTCCTCCCTCCCCCTTCCCTCCCCCAACCCTCCCCCTTTCCTCCCCTCCCGGTTACAATGGAAACCCTATGAGGACGGGCCCAACGGGCCCACTCGGTCTAGTATACTACTAAAACTCTGCGGTCCAACATTCCGTATATACGGAAGATTCCGTGTGTATATACGGAAGATTCCGAAGATTTCTGTCCATAACTTACAAACCCTACTCCTCCCAGACGGTACACCAAAGCGCTACGATTTTTGTACCGCCGTATTCACCATTAACCTGGGCAACTATTGTAAGTACTTTCGTTCAAATTGAAGCTACCTTTTTAAAGCTAGAGAGATATTAAAGTTTAAATTTTCATTTCTAACACTTTTCTTGAAGGGGCCAAACCCTACTCCTCCCAGACGGTACACCAAAGCGCTACGATTTTTGTACCGCCGTATTCACCATTAACATGGGCAACTATTGTAAGTACTTTCGTTCAAATTGAAGCTACCTTTTTAAAGCTAGAGAGATATTAAAGTTTAAAATTTTCATTTCTAACCCTTTTCTTGAAGGGGCTTCAGCGCGTGATGTCACAATGGCACCCGTGCACCAATGAGAGATCAGCTCGCGATGGACAAGCGGCTGCTATTGGGTGTTTACTACTTTAAATTTACATAATTTTTTTTCAGACCTTTTTTTTCCAAGGTCTTCAGCTTGTGACGTCACAATGCTTGTGTGAGATGGTTGCAACATTGTTGCGAAAAGCAACTGCCAGTTTTTTAAAGTTGTGCTAGTCACTTAACATACACAGATCAGCATGGGGCCCCTATTCCCTCCCTCCCCCCCCCTTCCCCCCTCAACCCCTTCCTCCCCACTCCTTCCCACCTCCACCCCCCCTCCCTCCCCCCCTTCCCCCCTCCCCTCCCCCCTCCCTCCCCCTCCACCATCCACACCTCCCTCCCTCCCCCTTCCCTCCCTCCCCTCCTCCCGGTTACAATGGAAACCCTACGAGGACGGGCCCAACGGGGAAAGAGGGGTACTGGGAAAAGGGGAGGTCCGCCTCCCTCCCCTTCCCCCTCCCCTCCCCCCTACCCCTCTCCCTCCCCCCTCACCCCCCTCCCCCCCTCCCTCCCCCTCTCCCTCCCCCCTCCCTCCCCTTCCCCCCTCCCCTCCCCCCTCACTCCCCCTCCCCTCCCTCCACACCTCCCTCCTCCCTCCCTCCCCCTTCCCTCCCTCCCCTCCTCCCGGTTACAATGGAAACCCTACGAGGACGGGCCCAACGGGGAAAGAGGGGTACTGGGAAAAGGGGAGGTCCCCCTCACTCCCCCCTTCCCCATCCCATCCCCCCTCCCTCCCCTCTCCCGCCCCCTTCCCCCCTCCCCTTCCCCCCTCCCTCCCCTCCTCCCTCCACACCTCCCTCCTCCCTCCCTCCCCTTCCCCCCCTCCCATCCTCCCAATGCTTGTGTGAGATGGTTGCAACATTGTTTCGAAAAGCAACTGACAGAAGCACTAAGTAGCCGCGAATGTTTCAAAACCAGCACTTAACCGCGAATGTTTTTTAAAAAAGCACTTAACCGCGAATGTTTCAAAACAAGCAATTAAAAAGCACTTATTTTTTTTTAAGTATTTTTTTTTATTCCAAGAGAATGGGGGGGGTCTGAGAATGGGGACTGGGGAGGGGGACAACAGGGGTCGTTGCGGTGGGGGCTTGGTGGTGGGGGAAAGAGGGGTACTGGGAAAAGGGGAGGTCCCACTTCCCCCCTCAACCTCTTCCTCCCCCCTCCTTCCCACCTCCATCCCCACTCTCTCCCCCCTCAATCCCAACCTCCATCACCACTCAGCCCCTAACTCACCCATCCCTCCTTCCCTCCATCCGACCCTCCCCCACTCCCTCCCCCCCTCCCTCCACCCTTCCACCCCTCTCCCCCTCCCCCCTCCTTCCACCCTCCCTCCCCCCCCTCCCGGTTACAATGGAAACCCTACGGGGACGGGCCCAACGGGGAAAGAGGGGTACTGGGAAAAGGGGAGGTCCCCCTCCCTCCCCCCTCCCTCCCCCCTTCCCCCTCCCCTCCCCCCTCCCCTCTCCCTCCCCCTCCCTCCCCCTCCCTCCCCCTCCCCCCTAACCCCCTCCCTCCCCTCCCCCCTCCCTCCCCTCCCCTCCTCCCTCCACACCTCCCTCCTCCCTCCCTCCCCCTTCCCGCCCTCCCCTCCTCCCGGTTACAATGGAAACCCTACGAGGACGGGCCCAACGGGGAAAGAGGGGTACTGGGAAAAGGGGAGGTCCCCCTCCCTCCCCCCTACCCACCTCCCTCCCCTCTCCCTCCCCCCCACCCTCCTCCCTTCCCCCCTCCCCCCTCCCATCCCCCCCTCTCCCCCCTCCCTCCCCCCTACCCCCCTCCCTCCCCTCTCCCTCCCCCCTCCCCCCCTCCCCTCCCCCCCTCACCTCCCCCCCTCCCTCCCCTCCTCCCTCCCCCTTCCCTCCCCCAACCCTCCCCCTTTCCTCCCATCCCGGTTACAATGGAAACCCTACGAGGACGGGCCCAACGGGCCCACTCGGTCTAGTATACTACTAAAACTCTGCGGTCCAACATTCCGTATGTATATACGGAAGATTCCGTATGTTTGTACGGAAGATTCCGAAGATTTCTGTCCATAACTTACAAACCCTACTCCTCCCAGACGGTACACCAAAGCGCTACGATTTTTGTACCGCCATATTCACCATTAACATGGGCAACTATTGTAAGTACTTTCGTTCAAATTGAAGCTACCTTTTTAAAGCTAGAGAGATATTAAAGTTAAAATTTCTCATTTCTAACCCTTTTCTTGAAGGGGCTTCAGCGCGTGATGTCACAATGGCACCCGTGCACCAATGAGAGATCAGCTCGGTTTTAAATTTACATAATTTTTTTTCTGACCTTTTTTTTCAAGGTCTTCAGCTTGTGACGTCACAATGCTTGTGTGAGATGGTTTGCAACATTGTTGCGAAAAGCAACTGCCAGTTTTTTAAAGTTGTGCGAGTCACTTAACATACACAGATCAGCATGGGGCCCCTATTCCCTCCCTCCCCCCCTCCTCCCCTCAACCCCTTCCTCCCCACTCCTTCCCACCTCCATCCCCACTCCCTCCCCCCCTCCTCCCCAACTCCCTCCCCACCTCCCTCACCCCTCCTCCCCTAACTCCCCCCCCCTCCCTCCTTCCCTCCATCCCTCCCCCCCTCCCTCCACCCTTCCATCCCTCTCCCCCTCCCCCCTCCTTCCACCCTCCCTCCCCCCCTTCTGGTTACAAAGGAAACCCTACGGGGACGGGCCCAACGGGGAAAGAGGGGTACTGGGAAAAGGGGAGGTCCCCCTCCCTCCCCTTACCCCCTCCCCCATCCCCCTCCCCCCTAACCCTCTCCCTCCCCCTTCCCCCTCCCCTCCCCCCCTCCCCTCCTCCCTCCACACCTCCCTCCTCCCTCCCTCCCCTCCTCCCGGTTACAATGGAAACCCTACGAGGACGGGCCCAACGGGGAAAGAGGGGTACTGGGAAAAGGGGAGGTCCCCCTCCCTCCCCCCTTCCCCCATCCCATCCCCCCTCCCTCCCCTCTCCCTCCCCCTTCCCCCCGTTCCCCCCCTCCCCTTCCCCCTCCCTCCCCTCCTCCCTCCACACCTCTCTCCTCCCTCCCTCCCCTTCCGTCCCTCCCATCCTCCCAATGCTTGTTTGAGATGGGTGCTACATTGTTTCGAAAAGCACCACTAACAGATCGCAGTGAGAAGCACTAAATGACCGTGGTCGTGAGAAGCACTAAATGACCGCGAATGTAGCAAAAACAGCACTTTAAACCACATTAAACCACTGTTTTCAAGTAGTCTTTTTTATTGCAAGTCACTTAACATACACAGATCAACATGGGGCCTCTATGCTCGTGGGCCACCGGGGCAAGTGTTGCGAAACAGCACTTGGAGTGTGTCTGGGGGAGAGAGAGAATGGGGGGGGGGTCTGAGAATGGGGACTGGGGAGGGGGACAACAGGGTTCGTTGCGGAGGGGGCTTGGTGGTAGGGGAAAGAGGGGTACTGGGAAAATGGGAGGTCCCCCTTCACCCCTCAACCCCTTCCTTCCCACCTCCATCCCCACTCCCTCCCCCCCTCCTCCCCCTCCCTCCCCAACTCCCTCCCCCTCCCTCCCCACCTCCCTCAAACCTCCCCCCTATCTCCCCCCCTCCCTCCTTCCCTCCATCCCTCCCTCCCCCAATCAATCCACCCTTCCGTCCCTCTCCCCCTCCCCCCTCCTTCCATCCTCCCTCCCCCCTCCCGGTTACAATAGAAACCCTACGGGGACGGGCCCAACGGGGAAAGAGGGGTACTGGGAAAAGGGGAGGTCCCCCTCCCTCCCCTCCCCCCTACCCCTCCCCCCTTCCCCCTCCCCTTCCCCCCTCCCCTCCCCCCCTCCCCTCCTCCCTCCACACCTCCCTCCACACCTCCCTCCCCCCCCTCCCGGTTACAATGGAAACGCTATGAGGACGGGCCCAACGGGGAAAGAGGGGTACTGGGAAAAGGGGAGGTCCCCCTTCCCCCCTCAACCCCTTCATCCCCCCTCCTTCCCACCTCCATCACCACTCCCTCCCCCCCTCCTCCCCCTCCCTCCCCAACTCCCTCCCCCCTCCCCCCTAACTCCCCCCTCCCTCCATCCCTCCCTCCCCAATCCCTCCCCCCCTCCCTCCACCCTTCCATCCCTCTCCACCCTCCCTCCCCCCCTCCCGGTTACAATTGAAACCCTACGAGGACGGGCCCAACGGGGAAAGAGGAGTACTGGGAAAAGGGGAGGTCCCCCTCCCTCCCCCCTTCCCCCATCCCATCCCCCCTCCCTCCCCTCTCCCTCTCCCTCCCCCTTCCCCCCTTCCCCCTCCCCTTCCCCCCCCTCCCCCCTCCCTCCCCTCCCCTCCTCCCTCCACACCTCCCTCCTCCCTCCCTCCCCCTTCCCGCCCTCCCCTCCTCCCGTTTACAATGGAAACCCTACGAGGACGGGCCCAACGGGGAAAGAGGGGTACTGGGAAAAGGGGAGGTCCCCCTCCCTCCCTCCCCCCTACCCACCTCCCTCCCCTCTCCCTCCCCCCCTTCCCTCCTCCCTCCCCCCCTCCCCTCCCCCCTCCCATCCCCCCCTCTCCCTCCCCCCTACCCCCCTCCCTCCCCTCTCCCTCCCCCTCCCCTCCCCCCCTCCCTCCCCTCCTCCCTCCCCCTTCCCTCCCCCAACCCTCCCCCTTTCCTCCCCTCCCGGTTACAATGGAAACCCTACGAGGACGGGCCCAACGGGCCCACTCGGTCTAGTATACTACTAAAACTCTGCGGTCCAACATTCCGTGTGTATGTACGCAAACATTCCGTGTGTATGTACGGAAGATTCCGAAGCGTCTTTGCTTGACTCTTAACTTACAAACCCTACTCCTCCTAGACGGTACGCCAAAGCGCTACGATTTTTGTACCGCCATATTCACCATTAACATGGGCAACTATTGTAAGTACTTTCGTTCAAATTGAAGCTACCTTTTTAAAGCTAGAGAGATATTAAAGTTTAAATTTTCATTTCTAACCCTTTCTTGAAGGGGCTTCAGTGCGTGATGGTCACAATGGGCACCCGTGCACCAATGAGAGATCAGCTCGGTTTTAAATTTACATCTTCAGCTTGTGGACGTCACAATGCTTGTGTGAGATTGTTGCAACATTGTTGCGAAAAGCCAGTTTTTTAAAGTTGTGCGAGTCACTTAACATACACAGATCAGCAATGGGGCCCCTATTCCCTCCCTCCCCCCCCTTCCCCCCTTCCCCCCTCAACCCCTTCCTCCCCCACTCCTTCCCACCTCCATCCCCACTCCCTCCCCCCCTCCTCCCCAACTCCCTCCCCACGTCCCTCACCCCTCCTCCCCTAACTCCCCCCCTTCCCTCCTTCCCTCCATCCTCCCCCCCTCCCTCCACCCTTCCATCCCTCTCCCCCTCCCCCCTCCTTCCACCCTCCCTCCCCCCCTTCTGGTTACAAAGGAAACCCTACGGGGACGGGCCCCAACGGGGAAAGAGGGGTACTGGGAAAAGGGGAGGTCCCCCTCCCTCCCCTTCCCCCCTCCCCTCCCCCCTCCCCTCCCCCCTCCCCCCTCCCCCCTAACCCTCTCCCTCCCCTTCCCCCTCCCCCTCCCCCCTCCCCTACTCCCTCCACACCTCCCTCCTCCCTCCCTCCCCTCCTCCCGGTTACAATGGAAAACCCTACGAGGACGGGCCCAACGGGGAAAGAGGGGGACTGGGAAAAGGGGAGGTCCCCCCTCCCTCCCCCCTTCCCCCCCTCCCCCCTTCCCCCCTCCCTCCCCTCTCCCTCCCCCTTCCCCCCGTTCCCCCCTCCCCTTCCCCCCCTCCCTCCACACCTCTCTCCTCCCTCCCTCCCCTTCCCTCCCCTCCCATCCTCCCAATGCTTGTTTGAGATGGGTGCTACATTGTTTCGAAAAGCACCACTAACAGATCGCAGTGAGAAGCACTATGTGACCGCGAATGTTTCAAAACAAGCACTTAAAAAGCACTTATCTTTTTTTTAAGTATTTTTTTTTTATTGCAAGTCACTTAACATACACAGATCAGCATTGGGCCCCTATGCTCGTGGGCCACCGGGGCAAGTGTTTCGAAAAAAGCACTGAGAGTGTGTCTGGGGGAGAGAGAGAATGGGGGGGGGGGTGTCTGAGAATGGGGGACTGGGGAGGGGGGACAACAGGGGTCGTTGCGGAGGGGGCTTGGTGGTGGGGGGAAAGAGGGGTACTGGGAAAAGGGGAGGTTCCACTTCCCCCCTCAACCCCTTCCTCCCCCCTCCTTCCCACCTCCATCCCCACTCGCTCCCCCCCTCCCTCCCCCCTCAATCCCAACCTCCATCACCACTCAGCCCCTAACTCCCCCCCTCCCTCCTTCCCTCCATCCCACCCTCCCCCACTCCCTCCCCCCTCCCCTCCACCCTTCCATCCCTCTCCCCTCCCCCCTCCTTCCACCCTCCCCTCCCCCCCTCCCGGTTACAATGGAAACCCTACGGGGACGGGCCCAACGGGGAAAGAGGGGTACTGGGAAAAGGGGAGATCCCCCTCCCTCCCCCTCCCCCCCTACCCCCTCCCCCCTTCCCCCTCCCCTTCCCCCTCCCCTCCCCCCCTCCCTCCCCCTCCCCTCCTCCCTCCACACCTCCCTCCTCCCTCCCTACCCCCCTCCCGGTTACAATGGAAACCCTATGAGGACGGGCCCAACGGGGAAAGAGGGGTACTGGGAAAAGGGGAGTTCCCCCTTCCCCCCCTCAACCCCCTTCATCCCCCCCTCCTTCCCACCTCCATCCCCACTCCCTCCCCCCCTCCTCCCCCCTCCCTCCCCAATCCCTCCCCCCCTTCCTCCACCCTTCCATCTCTCTCCCCCCTCCTTCCACCCTCCCTCCCCCCCTCCCGGTTACAATGGAAACCCTACGGGGACGGGCCCAACGGGGAAAGAGGGGTACTGGGAATAGGGGAGATCCCCCCTCCCTCCCCTCCCCCCTACCCCCTCCCACATTCCCCCTCCCCTTCCCCCCCTCCCCTCCCCCCTCCCTCCCCCTCCCCCTCCTCCCTCCACACCTCCCTCCACACCTCCCTCCTCCCTCCCTCCCCCCCCTCCCGGTTACAATGGAAAACCCTATGAGGACGGGCCCCAACGGGGAAAGAGGGGTACTGGGAAAAGGGGAGGTCTCCCTTCCCCCCTCAACCCCTTCATCCCCCCTCCTTCCCACCTCCATCCCCACTCCCTCCCCCCTCCACTCCCTCCCCCCCTCCTCCCCCTCCCTCCCCAACTCCCTTCCCCCTCCCCCTAACTCCCCCCTCCCTCCTTCCCTCCATCCCTCCCTCCCTCCACCCATCCCTCTCCCCCCTCCTTCCACCCTCCCTCCCCCCTCCCGGTTACAATTGAAACCCTACGAGGACGGGCCCAACGGGGAAAGAGAGTACTGGGAAAAGGGGAGGTCCCCCTCCTTCCCCCCCTTCCCCCATCCCATCCCCCCTCCCTCCCCTCCTCCCTCCCCCTTCCCCACCTTCCCCCCCCCCCCTTCCCCCCCTCCCCCCTCCTCCCCTCCCCTCCTCCCTCCACACCTCCCTCCTCCCTCCCTCCCCCTTCCCGCCCTCTCCCCTCCTCCCGGTTACAATGGAAACCCTACGAGGACGGGCCCAACGGGGAAAGAGGGGTACTGGGAAAAAGGGGAGGTCCCCCTCCCTCCCTCCCCCCTACCCACCTCCCTCCCTCCCCCCTACCCACCTCCCTCCCCCTCACCCTCCCCCCTTCCCTCCTCCCTTCCCCCCTCCCCTCCCCCCTCCCATCCACCCCTCTCCCCCCTCCCTCCCCCCCTACCCCCCTCCCTCCCCTCTCCCTCCCCCCTCCCCCCCTCCCCTCCCCCCCTCCCTCCCCTCCTCCCTCCCCCCTTCCCTCCCCCAACCCTCCCCTCCTCCCGGTTACAATGGAAACCCTACGAGGACGGGCCCAACGGGGAAAGAGGGGTACTGGGAAAAGGGGAGGTTACACTTCCCCCCTCAACCCCTTCCTCCCCCCCTCCTTCCCACCTCCATCCCCACTCGCTCCCCCCCCTCCCTCCCCCCTCAATCCCAACCTCCATCACCACTCAGCCCCTAACTCCCCCCCCTCCCCTCCTTCCCTCCATCCCACCCCTCCCCCACTCCCTGCCCCCTCCCTCCACCCTTCCATCCTTCTCCCCCCCCCCTCCTTCCACCCTCCCTCCCCCCCTCCCGGTTACAATGGAAACCCTACGGGGACGAGCCCAACGGGGAAAGTGGGGTACTGGGAAAAGGGGAGATCCCCCTCCCTCCCCTCCCCCTACCCCCTCCCCCCCTACCCCCTTCCCCCATCCCCTTCCCCCCTCCCCTTCCCCCCTCCCCTCCCCCCCCTCCCTCCCCCCTCCCCTCCTCCCTCCACACCTCCCTCCTCCCTCCCTCCACCCCTCCCGGTTACAATGGAAACCCTATGAGGACAGGCCCAACGGGGAAAGAGGGGTACTGGGAAAAGGGGAGGTCCCCCTTCCCCCCCTCAACCCCCTTCATCCCCCCTCCTTCCCACCTCCATCCCCACTCCCTCCCCCCCTCCTCCCCCTCCCTCCCCAACTCCCTCCCCCCTCCCCCCTAACTCCCCCCCTCCCTCCCCAATCCCTCCCCCCTCCCTCCACCCTTCCATCCCTCTCCCCCCTCCTTCCACCCTCCCTCCCCCCCTCCCGGTTACAATTGAAACCCTACGAGGACGGGCCCAACGGGGAAAGAGGAGTACTGGGAAAAGGGGAGGTCCCCCTCCCTCCCCCCTTCCCCCTCCCCTCCCCCCTCCCCCCTCCCCCTCTCCCTCCCCCTCCCTCCCCCTCCCCCCTAACCCCCTCCCTCCCCTCCCCCCTCCCTCCCCTCCCCTCCTCCCTCCACACCTCCCTCCTCCCTCCCTCCCCCTTCCCGCCCTCCCCTCCTCCCGGTTACAATGGAAAACCCTACGAGGACGGGCCCAACGGGGAAAGAGGGGTACTGGGAAAAGGGGAGGTCCCCCTCCCTCCCTCCCCCCTACCCACCTCCCTCCCCTCTCCCTCCCCCCCTTCCCTCCTCCCTTCCCCCCTCCCCCCCTCCCATCCCCCCCCCTCCCCCCCTCCCACCCCCCTACCCCCCCTCCCTCCCCTCTCCCTCCCCCCCTCCCCCCCTCCCCTCCCCCCCTCCCTCCCCTCCTCCCTCCCCCTTCCCTCCCCCAACCCTCCCCCTTTCCTCCCCTCCCGGTTACAATGGAAAACCCTACGAGGACGGGCCCAACGGGCCCACTCGGTCTAGTCTATCTATCTATCTATCTATATACTACTAAAACTCAGATCTTGTACCGTTTTTGTATATATATTCCACTGATGTCGGCTGAAGGCAATTCCGGCAAAAACGGTGAACCGCAGCGCCACGATTTTTGTACCGCCTTAATCAGCATGCGGTTCGCTGCTGGAAAATGATATTGTTATTTAATTCGGACGCATATTTTTTAAGTTACAGAGGTTTAAAAGTGCTGCCCCCCCTGATTTATCGAAGTTTTGACAGAAGGGGGGCGCTGCGGTGCGGATTGTGATGTCCACAATGCCCCTGTGAGATGAAACTCGAGCTGACCCCCCTTCCCCCCCCCAGCGGTATTCAGCGTGTGACGTCACAATGCCCCTGTGCTACATTGTTGCGAAGAGCTGTCAAGTCAAGTCCATTTTATTTGTACAGCACATTTAAAAACAACCCACGTTGACCAAAGTGCTGTACATCTGATTAGGTACTAAGGAAAAAAAATGAAACATACAGTGGCACGCAAACAGTTCACAGCGCCTCCTCAATGAGCCTCAAACGCTAGGGAGTAGAAATAGGTTTTGAGCCTGGACTTAAAGGAGTCGATGGAGGGGGCAGTTCTGATGGGGAGAGGGATGCTCTTTCCACCCTCCCCCTCTCTCCCTCCCCCCCTCCCCCCTCCCCCCTCCCCCCCTCCCCCCCTTTCCGCCCTCCCCTTCCCCCCCTCCCTCCCCTCCTCCCTCCTCCCCTCCCTCCCCCTTCCCTCCCTCCCCTCCTCCCGGTTACAATGGAATCCCTATGAGGACGGGCCCAACGGGGAAAAGTGGGGTACTGGGAAAAGGGGAGAGCCCCCTCCCTCCCCCCTTCCCCCTCCCTCCCCCCTCCCTCCCCCTCCCCCCTACCCCCCCTCCCCTCTCCCCCTCCCTCCCCCCCTCCCTCCCCCCTACCCCCCTCACTCCCCCCCTTCCCCCCTCCCCTCCCCCCCTCCCTCCCCCTCCCCTCCTCCGTCCCACACCTCCCTCCTCCCTCCCTCCCCCTACCCTCCCTCCCCTCCTCCCGGTTACAATGGAAAACCCTACGAGGACGGGCCCAACGGGGAAAGAGTGGTACTGGGAAAAGGGGAGAGCCCCCTCCCTCCCCCCCTTCCCCCTCCCATCCCCCCTCCCTCCCCCCTCCCTCCCCCTCCCTGCCCCTCCCTCCCCCTTCCCCCCTCCCCCTCCCCTACCTCCCCCCTCCCTCCCCCTCCCCCCCTTCCCTCTCCCTCCCCCCCTCCCCCCCTTCCCCCTCCCTCCCCCTCCCCCCCCTACCCCCCTCCCCTCTCCCCCCTCCCTCCCCCCTCCCTCCCCCCTCCCTCCCCCTCCCTCCCCCTCACCACTACCCCCTCACTCCCCCTCCCCCCTCCCCCCCTTCCCCCCTCCCCTCCCCCCTCCCTCCCCCTCCCCTCCTCCCTCCTCCCTCCCTCCCCCTTCCCTCCCTCCCCTCCTCCCGGTTACAATGGAAACCCTACGAGGACGGGCCCAACGGGGAAAGAGTGGTACTGGGAAAAGGGGAGAGCCCCCTCCCTCCCCCCTTCCCCCTCCCATCCCCCCCTCCCTCCCCCTCCCTCCCCCTCCCTCCCCCTCCCCCCCTACCCCCCCTCCCCTCTCCCCATCCCTCCCCCCTCCCCCCTACCCCCCTCACTCCCCCCTCCCCCCCTTCCCCCCCTCCCCTCCCTCCCCCCTCCCCTCCTCCCTCCACACCTCCCTCCTCCCTCCCTCCCCCTTCCCTCCCTCCCCTCCTCCCGGTTACAATGGAAACCCTACGAGGACGGGCCCAACGGGGAAAGAGGGGTACTGGGAAAAGGGGAGGTCCCCCCTCCCCCCTTCCCCCCTCCCTCCCACCCCCTCCCCCCCCTCCCCCTCCCCCCTCCACTCCCCTCTCCCTCCCCTTCTCCCCACCTCTGCCCCCTTCCTCCCCCCCTCCTCTCCACCCATCCTCTCCCCCCCCTCCTCTCCCCCCTCTCCTCTCCCCTCTCCTCTCCCCCCTCTCCCTCTCCCCCCCTCTCCTCTCCCCCTCTCCTCTCCCCCCCCTCTCCTCTCCCCCCCTCTCCTCTCCCCCTTCCCTCCCCCCTCCCCCTCCCTTCCCCCCTCCCTTTCCCCTCCCTTCCCCCCCTTCCCCCCTCCCCCTTACACCCTCCCTCCCCCTCTCCTCCCCTCTCCCCCCTCCCTCCCTCCCCACTCTCCTCTCCTCCCTACCTCATCCCTCCCTCCCTCCCTTCCCCGCAGCGCTGACCGCCGGGAAGTGTAGGTCGCCGTCGCCCTCTCCCGCTTCTGCTCTATAGATAAGATTAATTTCTTTTTCAACAAAGAATGCTGTTTATTTTAAAGTAAAATAGACACCTCTCCTCTCTCCCCCCCCTCTCCTCTCCTCCCCCCTCTCCTCTCCTCTCCCCCCTCTCCTCTCCCCCCTCTCCTCTCCCCCCCCTCCCCTCTCCTCTCCCCCCTCTCCTCTCCCCCTCCACTCTTTCCTCTCCCCTCTCCTCTCCCCTCCCCCCCTCTCCTCTCCCCCCTCTCCTCTCCCCCCTCCTCTCCCCCCTCCTCCCCCCCCCCCTCCTCCTCTCCCCCCTCCTCCTCTCCCCCCTCCTCCTCTCCCCCTCCCTCCTCCTCCCCCTCCCTCCTCCCCCACTCCCCCTCCTCCCCCCTTCCCCCCCTCCCACCCCTCCCCCCTCCCCCCCTCTCCTCTCCCCCTCCTCCTCTCCCCGAAGCGGAAGTGTAGTCGCCGTCGCCTCTCCCGCTTCTGCTCTATAGATAAGATTAATTTCTTTTTTCAACAAAGAATGCTGTTTATTTTAAAGTAAAATAGACACCTCTCCTCTCTCCCCCCTCTCCTCTCCTCTCTCCCCCCCCTCTCCTCTCCTCTCCCCCCCTCTCCTCTCCCCCCTCTCCTCTCCCCCCTCTCCTCTCCCCCCTCTCCCCTCTCCTCTCCCCCTCTCCTCTCCCCCTCCACTCTTTCCTCTCCCCTCTCCTCTCCCCTCCCCCCCTCTCCTCTCCCCCCCCTCTCCTCTCCCCCCTCTCCTCTCCCCCCTCCTCTCCTCCCTCCTCCCCCCTCCCTCCCTCCCTCCTCCCCCCTTCCCCCCTCCCCCCCTCCCACCCCTCCCACCCCTCCCCCCCCTCCCACCCCTCCCCCCCTCCCCCCCTCCCCCCCTCCTCTCCCCCCCCTCCTCCCCCCCCCCCTCCTCTCCCCCTCCTCCTCTCCCCGAAGCGGAAGTGTAGTCGCCGTCGCCTCTCCCGCTGTTTGATTTCATTTATAACAAAGACATTTATTTAAAATGAGGAATGTGATTTTCATTAAGTTTTGATTTTTATTTATTTAAAAAAAGCTGCTGCTCTATAGATAAGTTTTATTTCCTTTTCAACAAAGAAACGCTGTTTATTTTAAAGTAAAAACGCGGTTTTTTGTCATTGGGTTTTCATCCTCCCTGTTAGCGCCCGATTGGTTGGGTCCTTTACGTGGGGTACAGTGATTGGCTCTACCATCCCTGTTAGCACCCGATTGGCTGGGTCTGTACGTGGGGTGCAGTGATTGCTTCCACCCTCCCTGTTAGCGCCCGATTGGCTGGGTCTCTACGTGGGGTGCAGTGATTGGCTCCAACCTCACACTTGATGTGGGTGGAGCAGTTGATTTGAACTGACACCAACTGCCGTAACCAACAGTCCACCGCGCTGCTGCTGGTTGAGGACAGGCTCCAGCATCGCTCAGGAGGGCAGTTTAATCCAAATACAGAAAGAATATTTATAGATAAGTTTCTTATCATTTCCAACAGAAAAATTACATTTATTTTAAAACGGTACGAGATTTCCATTGCATTTAATTTTATTTTAAAAAAAAGATAAAAGACAGAGATTTCATAGATAAGTTTACTTTCTTTTTTAACAAAAGAACATTTATTTCACATAAGTTTAATTTCATTTATAACAAAAACATAAGCTGCTGCTCTATAAATAAGTTTAATTTCTTTTTCAACAAAGGATGCTGTTTATTTTAAAGTAAAATAGGCACCTCTCCTCTCTCCCCCACTCTCCTCTCCTCTCTCCCCCCTCTCCTCTCCTCTCCCCCCTCTCCTCTCCTCTCCCCCTCTCCTCTCCCCCCTCTCCCCTCTCCTCTCCCCTCTCCTCTCCCCCCTCTCCTCTCCCCCCTCTCCTCTCCCCCCTCTCCTCCTCCCCTCTCTCCTCTCCCCTCTCCTCTCCCCCCTCTCCCCGCCCCCCCTCTCCTCTCCCCCCTCTCCTCTCCCCTCCCTCCCCCTCCCTCCCCCTCCCCCCTACCCCCCCTCCCCTCTCCCCTCCCTCCCCCTTCCCTCCCCCCTCCCTCCCCCTCACCCCTACCCCCTCACTCCCCCCTCCCCCTTCCCCCCTCCCCTCCCCCCCTCCCTCCCCCTCCCCTCCTCCCTCCACACCTCCCTCCTCCCTCCCTCCCCCTTCCCTCCCTCCCCTCCTCCCGGTTACAATGGAAACCCTACGAGGACGGGCCCAACGGGGAAAGAGGGGTACTGGGAAAAGGGGAGGTCCCCCTCCCTCCCTCCCCCCTACCCACCTCCCTCCTCTCTCCCTCCCCCCCTTCCCTCCTCCCTTCCCCCCTCCCCTCCCCCTCCCATCCCCCCTCCCTCCCACCTACCCCCCTCCCTCCCCTCTCCCTCCCCTCTCCCTCCCCCCTCCCCTCCCCCCCTCCCTCCCCTCCTCCCTCCCCCAACCCTCCCCCTTTCCTCCCCTCCCGGTTACAATGGAAACCCTACGAGGACGGGCCCAACGGGCCCACTTGGTCTAGTATACTACTAAAACTCTGCGGTCCAACATTCCGTATGTATGTATGTATATGTGTATGTACGGAAGATTCCGAAGAGTTTCTGTCCATAACTTACAAACCCTACTCCTCCCTGAAGGTACACCAAAGAGCTACGATTTTTGTACCGCCATATTCACCATTAACCTGGGCAACTATTGTAAGTACTTTCGTTCAAATTGAAGCTACCTTTTTAAAGCTAGAGAGATATTAAAGTTTAAATTTTCATTTCTAACCCTTTTCTTGAAGGGGCTTCAGCGCGTGATGTCACAATGGCACCCGTGCACCAATGAGAGATCAGCTCGGTTTTAAATTTACATCTTCAGCTTGTGACGTCACAATGCTTGTGTGAGATTGTTGCAACATTGTTGCGAAAAGCAACTGCCAGTTTTTTAAAGTTGTGCAAGTCACTTAACATACACAGGTCAGCATGGGGCCCCTATTCACTCCCTCCCCCCCTTCCCCCCTCAACCCCTTCCTCCCCACTCCTTCCCACCTCCATCCCCACTCCCTCCCCCCCTCCCCAACTCCCTCCCCACCTCCCTCACCCCTCCTCCCCTAACTCCCCCCCTCCCTCCTTCCCTCCATCCCACCCCCCCGCCCTCCACCCTTCCATCCCTCTCCCCCTCCCCCCTCCTTCCACCCTCCCTCCCCCCCTTCTGGTTACAAAGGAAACCCTACGGGGACGGGCCCAACGGGGAAAGAGGGGTACTGGGAAAAGGGGAGGTCCCCCTCCCTCCCCTTCCCCCCTCCCCTCCCCCCTCCCCCTCCCCCCTAACCCTCTCCCTCCCCCTTCCCCCTCCCCTCCCCCCCTCCCCTCCTCCCTCCACACCTCCCTCCTCCCTCCCTCCCCTCCTCCCGGTTACAATGGAAACCCTACGAGGACGGGCCCAACGGGGAAAGAGGGGTACTGGGAAAAGGGGAGGTCCCCCTCCCTCCCCCTTCCCCCATCCCATCCCCCCTCCCTCCCCTCTCCCTCCCCTTCCCCCCGTTCCCCCCTCCCCTTCCCCCCTCCCTCCACACCTCTCTCCTCCCTCCCTCCCCTTCCCTCCCTCCCATCCTCCC
This sequence comes from Rhinoraja longicauda, assembly GCF_053455715.1. Classification (NCBI taxonomy): domain Eukaryota; kingdom Metazoa; phylum Chordata; class Chondrichthyes; order Rajiformes; family Arhynchobatidae; genus Rhinoraja; species Rhinoraja longicauda. The sequence goes on along the minus strand of NW_027601339.1, from coordinate 195,206 downwards.
AATGCTTGTTTGAGATGGGTGCTACATTGTTTCGAAAAGCACCACTAACAGATCGCAGTGAGAAGCACTATGTGACCGCGAATGTTTCAAAACAAGCACTTAAAAAGCACTTATCTTTTTTTAAAGTATTTTTTTTTATTGCAAGTCACTTAACATACACAGATCAGCATTGGGCCCCTATGCTCGTGGGCCACAGGGGCAAGTGTTTCGAAAAAAGCACTGAGAGTGTGTCTGGGGGAGAGAGAGAATGGGGGGGGGGGTCTGAGAATCGGGACTGGGGAGGGGGACAACAGGGGTCGTTGCGGAGGGGGCTTGGTGGTGGGGGAAAGAGGGGTACTGGGAACAGGGGAGGTTCCACTTCCCCCCTCAACCCCTTCCTCCCCCCTCCTTCCCACCTCCATCCCCACTCGCTCCCCCCCTCCCTCCCCCCTCAATCCCAACCTCCATCACCACTCAGCCCCTAACTCCCTCCTTCCCTCCATCCCACCCTCCCCCACTCCCTCCCCCCTCCCTCCACCCTTCCATCCCTCTCCCCCTCCCCCCTCCTTCCACCCTCCCTCCCCCCCTCCCGGTTACAATGGAAACCCTACGGGGACGGGCCCAACGGGGAAAGAGGGGTACTGGGAAAAGGGGAGATCCCCCTCCCTCCCCTCCCCCCTCCCCTCCCCCCTACCCCCTCCCCTACCCCCTCCCCCCTTCCCCCCTCCCCTTCCCCCCTCCCCTCCCCCCTCCATCCCCCTCCCCTCCTCCCTCCACACCTCCCTCCTCCCTCCCTCCCTCCCCCCCCTCCCGGTTACAATGGAAACCCTATGAGGACGGGCCCAACGGGGAAAGAGGGGTACTGGGAAAAGGGGAGGTCTCCCTTCCCCCCTCAACCCCTTTATCCCCCCTCCTTCCCACCTCCATCCCCCCCTCCCTCCTCAACTCCCTCCCCCCTCCCTCCCCCCTCCCCCCTAACTCCCCCCTCCCTCCTTCCCTCCATCCCTCCCTCCCCAAACCCTCCCCCCTCCCTCCCCAAACCCTCCCCCCCTCCCTCCAACCTTCCATCCCTCTCCCCCCTCCTTCCACCCTCCCTCCCCCCCTCCCGGTTACAATTGAAACCCTACGAGGACGGGCCCAACGGGGAAAGAGGAGTACTGGGAAAAGGGGAGGTCCCCCTCCCTCCCCCCTTCCCCTCCCCCCTCCCCACTCCCTCCCCCTCCCTCCCCCTCCCCCTACCCCCCTCCCTCCCCTCCCCCCTCCCTCCCCTCGCCTCCTCCCTCCACACCTCCCTCCTCCCTCCCTCCCCCTTCCCGCCCTCCCCTCCTCCCGGTTACAATGGAAACCCTACGAGGACGGGCCCAACGGGGAAAGAGGGGTACTGGGAAAAGGGGAGGTCCCCCTCCCGCCCTCCCCCCTACCCACCTCCCTCCCCTCTCCCTCCCCCCCTTCTCTCCTCCCTTCCCCCCTCCCCCCCCCCTCCCATCCCCCCCTCTCCCCCCTCCCTCCCCCTACCCCCCTCCCTCCCCTCTCCCTCCCCCCTCCCCCTCCCCTCCCCCCCTCCCTCCCCTCCCCTCCCCCCCTCCCTCCCCTCCTCCCTCCCCATTACCTCCCCCATCCCTCCCCCTTTCCTCCCCTCCCGGTTACAATGGAAACCCTACGAGGACGGGCCCAACGGGCCCACTCGGTCTAGTATACTACTAAAACTCTGCGGTCCAACATTCCGTATGTATATACGGAAGATTCCGTATGTTTGTACGGAAGATTCCGAAGATTTCTGTCCATAACTTACAAACCCTACTCCTCCCAGACGGTACACCAAAGCGCTACGATTTTTGTACCGCCATATTCACCATTAACATGGGCAACTATTGTAAGTACTTTCGTTCAAATTGAAGCTACCTTTTTAAAGCTAGAGAGATATGAAAGTTAAAATTTCTCATTTCTAACCCTTTTCTTGAAGGGGCTTCAGCGCGTGATGTCACAATGGCACCCGTGCACCAATGAGAGATCAGCTCGGTTTTAAATTTACATAATTTTTTTTCTGACCTTTTTTTTCAAGGTCTTCAGCTTGTGACGTCACAATGCTTGTGTGAGATGGTTTGCATCATTGTTGCGAAAAGCAACTGCCAGTTTTTTTAAAGTTGTGCGAGTCACTTAACATACACAGATCAGCATGGGGCCCCTATTCCCTCCCTCCCCCCCTTCCCCCCTCTACCCCTTCATCCCCACTCCTTCCCACCTCCATCCCCACTCCCTCCCCCCCTCCTCCCCAACTCCCTCCCCACCTCCCTCACCCCTCCTCCCCTAACTCCCCCCCCTCCCTCCTTCCCTCCATCCCTCCCCCCCTCCCTCCACCCTTCCATCCCTCTCCCCCTCCCCCCTCCTTCCACCCTCCCTCCCCCCTTCTGGTTACAAAGGAAACCCTACGGGGACGGGCCCAACGGGGAAAGAGGGGTACTGGGAAAAGGGGAGGTCCCCCTCCCTACCCTTACCCCCTCCCCCATCCCCCTCCCCCCTAACCCTCTCCCTCCCCCTTCCCCCTCCCCTCCCCCCCTCCCCTCCTCCCTCCACACCTCCCTACTCCCTCCCTCCCCTCCTCCCGGTTACAATGGAAACCCTACGAGGACGGGCCCAACGGGGAAAGAGGGGTACTGGGAAAAGGGGAGGTCCCCCTCCCTCCCCCCTTCCCCATCCCATCCCCCCCTCCCTCCCCTCTCCCTCCCCCTTCCCCCCGTTCCCCCCTCCCCTTCCCCCTCCCTCCCCTCCTCCCTCCACACCTCTCTCCTCCCTCCCTCCCCTTCCCTCCCTCCCATCCTCCCAATGCTTGTTTGAGATGGGTGCTACATTGTTTCAAAAAGCACCACTAACAGATCGCAGTGAGAAGCACTAAACGACCGTGGTCGTGAGAAGCACTAAATGACCGCGAATGTAACAAAAACAGCACTTTAAACCACTTTAAACCACTGTTTTCAAGTAGTCTTTTTTATTGCAAGTCACTTAACACACACAGATCAACATGGGGCCTCTATGCTCGTGGGCCACCGGGGCAAGTGTTGCGAAACAGCACTTGGAGTGTGTCTGGGGGAGAGAGAGAATGGGGGGGGGGTCTGAGAATGGGGACTGGGGAGGGGGACAACAGGGGTCGTTGCGGAGGGGGCTTGGTGGTGGGGGAAAGAGGGGTACTGGGAAAATGGGAGGTCCCCCTTCACCCCTCAACCCCTTCCTTCCCACCTCCATCCCCACTCCCTCCCCCCCTCCTCCCCCTCCCTCCCCAACTCCCTCCCCCTCCCTCACCACCTCCCTCAAACCTCCCCCCTAACTCCCCCCCTCCCTCCTTCTCTCCATCCCTCCCTCCCCCAAACAATCCACCCTTCCATCCCTCTCCCCCTCCCCCCTCCTTCCATCCTCCCTCCCCCCTCCCGGTTACAATAGAAACCCTACGGGGACGGGCCCAACGGGGAAAGAGGGGTACTGGGAAAAGGGGAGGTCCCCCTCCCTCCCCTCCCCCCTACCCCTCCCCCCTTCCCCCTCCCCTTCCCCCCTCCCCTCCCCCCCTCCCTCCCCCTCCCCTCCTCCCTCCACACCTCCCTCCACACCTCCCTCCCCCCCTCCCGGTTACAATGGAAACCCTATGAGGACGGGCCCAACGGGGAAAGAGGGGTACTGGGAAAAGGGGAGGTCCCCCTTCCCCCCTCAACCCCTTCATCCCCCCTCCTTCCCACCTCCATCCCCACTCCCTCCCCCCCTCCTCCCCCTCCCTCCCCAACTCCCTCCCCCCTCCCCCCCTAACTCCCCCCTCCCTCCATCCCTCCCTCCCCAATCCCTCCCCCCCTCCCTCCACCCTTCCACCCCTCTCCCCCCTCCTTCCACCCTCCCTCCCCCCCTCCCGGTTACAATTGAAACCCTACGAGGACGGGCCCAACGGGGAAAGAGGAGTACTGGGAAAAGGGGAGGTCCCCCTCCCTCCCCCCTTCCCCCATCCCATCCCCCCTCCCTCCCCTCTCCCTCTCCCTCCCCTTCCCCCCTTCCCCCTCCCCTTCCCCCCCTCCCCCCTCCCTCCCCTCCCCTCCTCCCTCCACACCTCCCTCCTCCCTCCCTCCCCCTTCCCGCCCTCCCCTCCTCCCGGTTACAATGGAAACCCTACGAGGACGGGCCCAACGGGGAAAGAGGGGTACTGGGAAAAGGGGAGGTCCCCCTCCCTCCCTCCCCCCTACCCACCTCCCTCCCCTCTCCCTCCCCCCCTTCCCTCCTCCCTCCCCCCCTCCCCTCCCCCCTCCCATCCCCCCCTCTCCCCCCTCCGTCCCCCCTACCCCCCTCCCTCCCCTCTCCCTCCCCTCCCCTCCCCCCCTCCCTCCCCTCCTCCCTCCCCCTTCCCTCCCCCAACCCTCCCCCTTTCCTCCCCTCCCGGTTACAATGGAAACCCTACGAGGACGGGCCCAACGGGCCCACTCGGTCTAGTCTATCTATCTATCTATCTATCTATATACTACTAAAACTCTGCGGTCCAACATTCCATATGTATGGATGTATATGTGTATGTACGCAAAGATTCCGAAGAGTTTCTGTCCATAACTTACAAACCCTACTCCTCCCTGACGGTACACCAAAGCGCTACGATTTTTGTACCGCCATATTCACCATTAACATGGGCAACTATTGTAAGTACTTTCGTTCAAATTGAAGCTACCTTTTTAAAGCTAGAGAGATATTAAAGTTTAATTTTCATTTCTAACCCTTTTCTTGAAGGGGCTTCAGCGCGTGATGTCACAATGGCACCCGTGCACCAATGAGAGATCAGCTCGGTTTTAAATTTACATCTTCAGCTTGTGACGTCACAATGCTTGTGTGAGATTGTTGCAACATTGTTGCGAAAGGCAACTGCCAGTTTTTTAAAGTTGTGCAAGTCACTTAACATACACAGATCAGCATGGGGCCCCTATTCCCTCCCTCCCCCCCTTCCCCCTCAACCCCTTCCTCCCCACTCCTTCCCACCTCCATCCCCACTCCCTCCCCCCCTCCTCCCCAACTCCCTCCCCACCTCCCTCACCCCTCCTCCCCTAACTCCCCCCCCTCCCTCCTTCCCTCCATCCCTCCCCCCCTCCCTCCACCCTTCCATCCCTCTCCCCCTCCCCCCTCCTTCCACCCTCCCTCCCCCCTTCTGGTTACAAAGGAAACCCTACGGGGATGGGCCCAACGGGGAAAGAGGGGTACTGGGAAAAGGGGAGGTCCCCCTCCCTCCCCTCCCCTCCCCCCTCCCCCTCCCCCCTAACCCTCTCCCTCCCCCTTCCCCCCTCCCCTCCTCCCTCCACACCTCCCTCCTCCCTCCCTCCCCTCCTCCCGGTTACAATGGAAACCCTACGAGGACGGGCCCAACGGGGAAAGAGGGGTACTGGGAAAAGGGGAGGTCCCACTTCACCTCTCAACCCCTTCCTCCCCCCTCCTTCCCACCTCCATCCCCACTCCCTCCCCCCCCTCCCTCCCCCTCAATCCCAACCTCCATCACCACTCAGCCCCTAACTCCCCCCCTCCCTCCTTCCCTCCATCCCACCCTCCCCCACTCCCTCCCAACTCCCTCCACCCTTCCATCCCTCTCCCCCTCCCCCCTCCTTCCACCCTCCCTCCCCCCTCCCGGTTACAATGGAAACCCTACGGGGACGGGCCCAACGGGGAAAGAGGGGTACTGGGAAAAGGGGAGGTCCCCCTTCCCCCCTCAACCCCTTCCTTCCCACCTCCATCCGCACTCCCTCCCCCCTCCTCCCCTCCCTCCCCAACTCCCTCCCCCCTCCCCCTCCCCCTAACTCCCCCCCTCCCTCCTTCCCTCCATCCCTCCCTCCCCAATCCCTCCCCCCTCCCTCCACCCTTCCATCCCTCTCCCCCCTCCTTCCACCCTCCCTCCCCCCTCCCGGTTACAATGGAAACCCTACGAGGACGGGCCCAACGGGGAAAGAGGGGTACTGGGAAAAGGGGAGGTCCCCCTCCCTCCCCCTTACACGCTCCCTCCCTCCCCCTCCCCCTCTCCCTCCCCCCTCCCCTCCCCCCTCCCTCCCCCTCCCCTCCTCCCTCCACACCTCCCTCCTCCCTCCCCCCTACCCCCCTCCCTCCCCTCTCCCTCCTCCCCCTTCCCCCTCCCTCCCCCTCCCCTCCTCCCTCCCCCTCCCCTCCTCCCTCCACACCTCCCTCCTCCCTCCCTCCCCCTTCCCTACCTCCCCTCCTCCCGGTTACAATGGAAACCCTACGACGACGGGCCCAACGGGGAAAGAGGGGTACTGGGAAAACGGGTGGTCCCCCTCCCTCCCCCATTCCCCCCTCCCTACCCCCTCCCTCCCCTCTCCCTCCCCCTTGCCCCTTCCCCCCTCCCCCTCCCCTCCCCCCTCCACACCTCCCTCCTCCCTTCCCTCCCCCCCACTCCCCTCCCGGTTACAATGGAAACCTTACGAGGACGGGCACAACGGGGAAAGAGGGGTACTGGGAAAAGGGGAGGTCCCCCTCCCTCCCCCTTCCACCCTCACCCCTTCCCCCCACCCCTCCCCCTCTCCCTCCCCCCTCCCTCCACCTCCCCCCCTTCCCCCCTCCCCCTCCCCTCCTCCCTCCACACCTCCCTCTTCCCTCCCTCCCCCCTCCCTCCCTGCCTCACGGTTACAATGGAAACCCTACGAGGACGGGCCCAACGGGGAAAGGGGTGTGCTGGGGAAAGGGGGGGGAGAGTAAGAGTGTATCTGGGGGAGAGAGAATGGGGGGGTCTGAGAATGGGGACTGGGGAGGGGGACAACAGGGGGCTTGGTGGTTTGGGAAAGAAGAGTACTGGGAAAAGGGGAGGTACCCCTCCCTCCCCACTCTCCTCCCTCCCTCATCCCTCCCTCCCTCCCGTCCCAGCAGCGCTGACCGCCGGGAGGTGTAGTCGCCGTCGCCTCTCCCGCTGTTTGATTTCATTTATAACAAAGACATTTATTTAAAATGAGGAATGTGATTTTCATTAAGTTTGATTTTATTTATTTTAAAAAAGCTGATGCTCTATAGATAAGTTTATTTCCTTTTCAACAAAGAACGCTGTTTATTTTAAAGTAAAATAGACCCTCCCCCCACCCCCCTCCCTCCCCTCTCCCTCCCCATCCCCCTCCCCTCCTTCCCCCTCCCCTCCCCCCTCCACTCCACCCTCCCCTCCCCCCCTCCCTCCCACTTCCCTCCCTCCCATCCTCCCGGTTACAATGGAAACCCTACGAGGACGGGCCCAACGGGCCCACTCGGTCTAGTATAATACTAAAACTCTGCGGTCCAACATTCCGTATGTATATACGGAAGATTCCGTATGTATATACGGAAGATTCCGAAGATTTCTGTCCATAACTTACAAACCCTGCTCCTCCCAGACGGTACACCAAAGCGCTACGATTTTTGTACCGCCGTATTCACCATTAACATGGGCAACTATTGTAAGTACTTTCGTTCAAATTGAAGCTACCTTTTAAAGCTAGAGAGATATTAAAGTTTAAATTTTCATTTCTAACACTTTTCTTGAAGGGGCCAAACCCTACTCCTCCCAGACGGTACACCAAAGCGCTACGATTTTTGTACCGCCGTATTCACCACTAACATGGGCAACTATTGTAAGTACTTTCGTTCAAATTGAAGCTACCTTTTTAAAGCTAGAGAGATATTAAAGTATAAATTTTCATTTCTAACCCTTTTCTTGAAGGGGCTTCAGTGCGTGATGTCACAATGGCACCCGTGCACCAATGAGAGATCAGCTCGGTTTTAAATTTACATCTTCAGCTTGTGACGTCACAATGCTTGTGTGAGATTGTTGCAACATTGTTGCGAAAAGCAACTGCCAGTTTTTTAAAGTTGTGCAAGTCACTTAACATACACAGATCAGCATGGGGCCCCTATTCCCTCCCTCCCCCCCTTCCCCCCTCAACCCCTTCCTCCCCACTCCTTCCCACATCCATCCCCACTCCCTCCCCCCCTCCTCCCCAACTCCCTCCCCACCTCCCTCACACCTCCTCCCCTAACTCCCCCCCCCTCCCTCCTTCCCTCCATCCTCCCCCCCTCCCTCCACCCTTCCATCCCTCTCCCCCTCCCCCCTCCTTCCACCCTCCCTCCCCCCCTTCTGGTTACAAAGGAAACCCTACGGGGACGGGCCCAACGGGGAAAGAGGGGTACTGGGAAAAGGGGAGGTCCCCCTCCCTCCCCTTCCCCCCTCCCCTCCCCCCTCCCCCTCCCCCCTAACCCTCTCCCTCCCCCTCCCCTCCCCCCCTCCCCTCCTCCCTCCACACCTCCTCCTCCCTCCCTCCCCTCCTCCCGGTTACAATGGAAACCCTACGAGGACGGGCCCAACGGGGAAAGAGGGGTACTGGGAAAAGGGGAGGTCCCCCTCCCTCCCCCCTTCCCCCATCCCATCCCCCCTCCCTCCCCTCTCCCTCCCCCCGTTCCCCCTCCCCTTCCCCCCTCCCTCCACACCTCTCTCCTCCCTCCCTCCCCTTCCCTCCCTCCCATCCTCCCAATGCTTGTTTGAGATGGGTGCTACATTGTTTCGAAAAGCACCACTAACAGATCGCAGTGAGAAGCACTATGTGACCGTGAATGTTTCAAAACAAGCACTTAAAAAGCACTTATCTTTTTTTAAAGTATTTTTTTTTATTGCAAGTCACTTAACATACACAGATCAGCATTGGGCCCCTATGCTCGTGGGCCACCGGGGCAAGTGTTTCGAAAAAAGCACTGAGAGTGTGTCTGGGGGAGAGAGAGAATGGGGGGGGGGTCTGAGAATGGGGACTGGGGAGGGGGACAACAGGGGTCGTTGCGGAGGGGGCTTGGTGGTGGGGGAAAGAGGGGTACTGGGAAAAGGGGAGGTCCCACTTCCCCCCTCAACCCCTTCCTCCCCCCTCCTTCTCACCTCCATCCCCACTCCCTCCCCCCTCCCTCCCCCCTCAATCCCAACCTCCTTCACCACTCAGCCCCTAACTCCCCCCCTCCCTCCTTCCCTCCATCCCACCCTCCCCCACTCCCTCCCCCCTCCCTCCACCATTCCATCCCTCTCCCCCTCCCCCCTCCTTCCACCCTCCCTCCCCTCCTCCCGGTTACAATGGAAACCCTACGAGGACGGGCCCAATGGGGAAAGAGGGGTACTGGGAAAATGGGAGGTTCCCCTCCCTCCCCCCTCACTCCCCCCTCCCTCCCTTCTCCCTCCCCCCCTCCCTCCCCCTCCCCTTCCCCCCTCCCTCCCCTTCCCCCCTCCCCCCTCCCTCCCCCTCCCCCCTACCCCCTTCCCTCCCCTCTCCCTCCCCCCCTTCCCCCCTCCCCTCCCCCCTCCCTCCCCCTCCCCTCCCCCCTCCACACCTCCCTACTCCCTCCCTCGAAAAGCAACTGACAGAAGCACTAAGTAGCCGCGAATGTTTCAAAACCAGCACTTAACCGCGAATGTTTTTTAAAAAAGCACTTAACCGCGAATGTTTCAAAACAAGCAATTAAAAAGCACTTTTTTAAAAAAAGTATTTTTTTTTATTCCAAGAGAATGGGGGGGTCTGAGAATGGGGACTGGGGAGGGGGACAACAGGGGTCGTTGCGGTGGGGGCTTGGTGGTGGGAGAAAGAGGGGTACTGGGAAAAGGGGAGGTCCCACTTCCCCCTCAACCTCTTCCTCCCCCCTCCTTCCCACCTCCATCCCCACTCTCTCCCCCCTCAATCCCAACCTCCATCACCACTCAGCCCCTAACTCACCCCTCCCTCCTTCCCTCCATCCGACCCTCCCCCACTCCCTCCCCCCCTCCCTCCACCCTTCCACCCCTCTCCCCCTCCTTCCACCCTCCCTCCCCCCTCCCGGTTACAATGGAAAACCTACGGGGACGGGCCCAACGGGGAAAGAGGGGTACTGGGAAAAGGGGAGTTCCCCTCTCTCCCCTCCTCCCTCCCCTCCCCCCTACCCCTCTTCCCCCCTCCCCCTCCCGTCCCCCCCTCCCTCCCCCTCCCCTCCTCCCTCCACACCTCCCTCCACACCTCCCTCCTCCCTCCCTCCCCCCCTCCCGGTTACAATGGAAACCCTACGAGGACGGGCCCAACGGGGAAAGAGGAGTACTGGGAAAAGGGGAGGTCCCCCTCCCTCCCCCCTTCCCCCTCCCCTCCCCCATCCCCTCTCCCTCCCCCTCCCTCCCCCTCCCCCCTACCCCCCTCCCTCCCCTCCCCCCTCCCTCCCCTCCCCTCCTCCCTCCACACCTCCCTCCTCCCTCCCTCCCCCTTCCCGCCCTCCCCTCCTCCCGGTTACAATGGAAACCCTACGAGGACGGGCCCAACGGGGAAAGAGGGGTACTGGGAAAAGGGGAGGTCCCCCTCCCTCCCTCCCCCCTACCCACCTCCCTCCCCTCTCCCTCCCCCCCTTCCCTCCTCCCTTCCCCCCTCCCCTCCCCCCTCCCATCCCTCCCTCCCCCCTACCCCCCTCCCTCCTCTCTCCCTCCCCCCCTCCCCTCCCCCCCTCCCTCCCCTCCTCCCTCCCCCTTCCCTCCCCCAACCCTCCCCCTTTCCTCCCCTCCCGGTTACAATGGAAACCCTACGAGGACGGGCCCAACGGGCCCACTCGGTCTAGTATACTACTAAAACTCTGCGGTCCAACATTCCGTATGTATATACGGAAGATTCCGTATGTTTGTACGGAAGATTCCGAAGATTTCTGTCCATAACTTACAAACCCTACTCCTCCCAGACGGTACACCAAAGCGCTACGATTTTTGTACCGCCATATTCACCATTAACATGGGCAACTATTGTAAGTACTTTCGTTCAAATTGAAGCTACCTTTTTAAAGCTAGAGAGATATGAAAGTTAAAATTTCTCATTTCTAACCCTTTTCTTGAAGGGGCTTCAGCGCGTGATGTCACAATGGCACCCGTGCACCAATGAGAGATCAGCTCGGTTTTAAATTTACATAATTTTTTTTCTGACCTTTTTTTTCAAGGTCTTCAGCTTGTGACGTCACAATGCTTGTGTGAGATGGTTTGCAACATTGTTGCGAAAAGCAACTGCCAGTTTTTTAAAGTTGTGCGAGTCACTGAACATACACAGATCAGCATGGGGCCCCTATTCCCTCCCTCCCCCCCTTCCCCCCTCAACCCCTTCCTCCCCACTCCTTCCCACCTCCATCCCCACTCCCTCCCCCCCTCCTCCCCAACTCCCTCCCCACCTCCCTCACCCCTCCTCCCCTAACTCCCCCCCCCTCCCTCCTTCCCTCCATCCCTCCCCCCCTCCCTCCACCCTTCCATCCCTCTCCCCCTCCCCCCTCCTTCCACCCTCCCTCCCCCCCTTCTGGTTACAAAGGAAACCCTACGGGGACGGGCCCAACGGGGAAAGAGGGGTACTGGGAAAAGGGGAGGTCCCCCTCCCTCCCCTTACCCCCTCCCCCCATCCCCCTCCCCCCTAACCCTCTCCCTCCCCCTTCCCCCCTCCCCCTCCCCCCCTCCCCTCCTCCCTCCACACCTCCCTCCTCCCTCCCTCCCCTCCTCCCGGTTACAATGGAAACCCTACGAGGACGGGCCCAACGGGGAAAGAGGGGTACTGGGAAAAGGGGAGGTCCCCCTCCCTCCCCCCTTCCCCCATCCCATCCCCCCTCCCTCCCCTCTCCCCTCCCCCTTCCCCCGTTCCCCCCCTCCCCTTCCCCCTCCCTCCCCTCCTCCCTCCACACCTCTCTCCTCCCTCCCTCCCCTTCCCTCCCTCCCATCCTCCCAATGCTTGTTTGAGATGGGTGCTACATTGTTTCAAAAAGCACCACTAACAGATCGCAGTGAGAAGCACTAAATGACCGTGGTCGTGAGAAGCACTAAATGACCGCGAATGTAACAAAAACAGCACTTTAAACCACTTTAAACCACTGTTTTCAAGTAGTCTTTTTTATTGCAAGTCACTTAACATACACAGATCAACATGGGGCCTCTATGCTCGTGGGCCACCGGGGCAAGTGTTGCGAAACAGCACTTGGAGTGTGTCTGGGGGAGAGAGAGAATGGGGGGGGGTCTGAGAATGGGGACTGGGGAGGGGGACAACAGGGGTCGTTGCGGAGGGGGCTTGGTGGTGGGGGAAAGAGGGGTACTGGGAAAATGGGAGGTCCCCCCTTCACCCCTCAACCCCTTCCTTCCCACCTCCATCCCCACTCCCTCCCCCCCTCCTCCCCCTCCCTCCCCAACTCCCTCCCCCTCCTCCCCACCTCCCTCAAACCTCCCCCCTAACTCCCCCCCTCCCTCCTTCCCTCCATCCCTCCCTCCCCCAATCAATCCACCCTTCCATCCCTCTCCCCCTCCCCCCTCCTTCCATCCTCCCTCCCCCCCTCCCGGTTACAATAGAAACCCTACGGGGACGGGCCCAACGGGGAAAGAGGGGTACTGGGAAAAGGGGAGGTCCCCCTCCCTCCCCTCCCCCCTACCCCCTCCCCCCCTTCCCCCTCCCCTTCCCCCTCCCCTCCCCCCCTCCCTCCCCCTCCCCTCCTCCCTCCACACCTCCCTCCACACCTCCCTCCCCCCCTCCCGGTTACAATGGAAACCCTATGAGGACGGGCCAACGGGGAAAGAGGGGTACTGGGAAAAGGGGAGGTCCCCCTTCCCCCCTCAACCCCTTCATCCCCCCCTCCTTCCCACCTCCATCCCCACTCCCTCCCCCCCTCCTCCCCCTCCCTCCCCAACTCCCTCCCCCCTCCCCCCCTAACTCCCCCCTCCCTCCATCCCTCCCTCCCCAATCCCTCCCCCCCTCCCTCCACCCTTCCATCCCTCTCCCCCCTCCTTCCACCCTCCCTCCCCCCTCCCGGTTACAATTGAAACCCTACGAGGACGGGCCCAACGGGGAAAGAGGAGTACTGGGAAAAGGGGAGGTCCCCCTCCCTCCCCCCTTCCCCCATCCCATCCCCCCTCCCTCCCCTCTCCCTCTCCCTCCCCCTTCCCCCCTTCCCCCACCCCTTCCCCCCCCACCCCCCTCCCTCCCCTCCCCTCCTCCCTCCACACCTCCCTCCTCCCTCCCTCCCCCTTCCCGCCCTCCCCTCCTCCCGGTTACAATGGAAACCTACGAGGACGGGCCCAACGGGGAAAGAGGGGTACTGGGAAAAGGGGAGGTCCCCCTCCCTCCCTCCCCCCTACCCACCTCCCTCCCCTCTCCCTCCCCCCCTTCCCTCCTCCCTCCCCCCCTCCCCTCCCCCTCCCATCCCCCCCTCCCCCTCCCCCTCCCATCCCCCCCTCTCCCCCCTCCCACCCCCTACCCCCCTCCCTCCCCTCTCCTCCCCCTCCCCTCCCTCCCCCCCTCCCTCCCCTCCTCCCTCCCCCTTCCCTCCCCCAACCCTCCCCCTTTCCTCCCCTCCCGGTTACAATGGAACACCCTACGAGGACGGGCCCAACGGGCCCACTCGGTCTAGTCTATCTATCTATATACTACTAAAACTCTGCGGTCCAACATTCCGTATGTATATACGGAAGATTCCGTATGTATATACGGAAGATTCCGAAGATTTCTGTCCATAACTTACAAACCCTGCTCCTCCCAGACGGTACACCAAAGCGCTACGATTTTTGTACCGCCGTATTCACCATTAACATGGGCAACTATTGTAAGTACTTTCGTTCAAATTGAAGCTACCTTTTTAAAGCTAGAGAGATATTAAAGTATAAATTTTCATTTCTAACCCTTTTCTTGAAGGGGCTTCAGCGCGTGATGTCACAATGGCACCCGTGCACCAATGAGAGATCAGCTCGGTTTTAAATTTACATCTTCAGCTTGTGACGTCACAATGCTTGTGTGAGATTGTTGCAACATTGTTGCGAAAAGCAACTGCCAGTTTTTAAAGTTGTGCAAGTCACTTAACATACACAGATCAGCATGGGGCCCCTATTCCCTCCCTCCCCCCTTCCCCCCTCAACCCCTTCCTCCCCACTCCTTCCCACCTCCATCCCCACTCCCTCCCCCCCTCCTCCCCAACTCCCTCCCCACCTCCCTCACCCCTCCTCCCCTAACTCCCCCCCCCCTCCCTCCTTCCCTCCATCCTCCCCCCCTCCCTCCACCCTTCCATCCTCTCCCCCTCCCCCTCCTTCCACCCTCCCTCCCCCCCTTCTGGTTACAAAGGAAACCCTACGGGGACGGGCCCAACGGGGAAAGAGGGGTACTGGGAAAAGGGGAGGTCCCCCTCCCTCCCCTTCCCCCCCTCCCCTCCCCCCTCCCCCTCCCCCCTAACCCTCTCCCTCCCCTCCCCTCCCCTCCCCCCCTCCCCTTGGGCCCCTATGCTCGTGGGCCACCGGGGCAAGTGTTTCGAAAAAAGCACTGAGAGTGTGTCTGGGGGAGAGAGAAAATGGGGGGGGGGTCTGAGAATGGGGACTGGGGAGGGGGACAACAGGGGTCGTTGCGGAGGGGGCTTGGTGGTGGGGGAAAGAGGGGTACTGGGAAAAGGGGAGGTCCCACTTCCCCCCTCAACCCCTTCCTCCCCCCTCCTTCCCACCTCCATCCCCACTCCCTCCCCCCTCCCTCCCCCCTCAATCCCAACCTCCTTCACCACGCAGCCCCTAACTCCCCCCCTCCCTCCTTCCCTCCATCCCACCCTCCCCCACTCCCTCCCCCCTCCCTCCACCATTCCATCCCTCTCCCCCTCCCCCCTCCTTCCACCCTCCCTCCCCTCCTCCCGGTTACAATGGAAACCCTACGAGGACGGGCCCAATGGGGAAAGAGGGTTACTGGGAAAATGGGAGGTTCCCCTCCCTCCCCCCTCACTCCCCCCTCCCTCCCTTCTCCCTCCCCCTCCCCTTCCCCCCTCCCTCCCCTTCCCCCTCCCTCCCCCTCCCCCCTACCCCCTTCCCTCCCCTCTCCCTCCCCCCCTTCCCCCCTCCCCTCCCCACTCCCTCCCCCTCCCCTCCCCCCTCCACACCTCCCTACTCCCTCCCTCGAAAAGCAACTGACAGAAGCACTAAGTAGCCGCGAATGTTTCAAAACCAGCACTTAACCGCGAATGTTTTTTAAAAAAGCACTTAACCGCGAATGTTTCAAAACAAGCAATTAAAAAGCACTTTTTTTTAAAAAGTATTTTTTTTTATTCCAAGAGAATGGGGGGGGGTCTGAGAATGGGGACTGGGGAGGGGGACAACAGGGGTCGTTGCGGTGGGGGCTTGGTGGTGGGAGAAAGAGGGGTACTGGGAAAAGGGGAGGTCCCACTTCCCCCTCAACCTCTTCCTCCCCCCTCCTTCCCACCTCCATCCCCACTCTCTCCCCCCTCAATCCCAACCTCCATCACCACTCAGCCCCTAACTCACCCCTCCCTCCTTCCCTCCATCCGACCCGCCCCCACTCCCTCCCCCCCACCCTCCACCCTTCCACCCCTCTCCCCCTCCTTCCACCCTCCCTCCCCCCCTCCCGGTTACAATGGAAACCCTACGGGGACGGGCCCAACGGGGAAAGAGGGGTACTGGGAAAAGGGGAGTTCCCCTCCCTCCCCTCCTCCCTCCCCTCCCCCCTACCCCTCTTCCCCCCTCCCCCTCCCCTCCCCCCCTCCTCCCCCTCCCCTCCTCCCTCCACACCTCCCTCCACACCTCCCTCCTCCCTCCCTCCCCCCCTCCCGGTTACAATGGAAACCCTACGAGGACGGGCCCAACGGGGAAAGAGGAGTACTGGGAAAAGGGGAGGTCCCCCTCCTTCCCCCCTTCCCCCTCCCCTCCCCCATCCCCTCTCCCTCCCCCTCCCTCCCCCTCCCCCCTACCCCCTCCCTCCCCTCCCCCCTCCCTCCCCTCCCCTCCTCCCTCCACACCTCCCTCCTCCCTCCCTCCCCCTTCCCGCCCTCCCCTCCTCCCGGTTACAATGGAAACCCTACGAGGACGGGCCCAACGGGGAAAGAGGGGTACTGGGAAAAGGGGAGGTCCCCCTCCCTCCCTCCCCCCTACCCACCTCCCTCCCCTCTCCCTCCCCCCCTTCCCTCCTCCCTTCCCCCCTCCCCTCCCCCCTCCCATCCCCCCCTCTCCCCCCTCCCTCCCCCCTACCCCCCTCCCTCCCCTCTCCCTCCCCCCCTCCCCTCCCCCCCTCCCTCCCCTCCTCCCTCCCCCTTCCCTCCCCCAACCCTCCCCCTTTCCTCCCCTCCCGGTTACAATGGAAACCCTACGAGGACGGGCCCAACGGGCCCACTCGGTCTAGTCTATCTATATACTACTAAAACTCTGCGGTCCAACATTCCGTATATACGGAAGATTCCGTGTGTATATACGGAAGATTCCGAAGATTTCTGTCCATAACTTACAAACCCTACTCCTCCCAGACGGTACACCAAAGCGCTACGATTTTTGTACCGCCGTATTCACCATTAACCTGGGCAACTATTGTAAGTACTTTCGTTCAAATTGAAGCTACCTTTTTAAAGCTAGAGAGATATTAAAGTTTAAATTTTCATTTCTAACACTTTTCTTGAAGGGGCCAAACCCTACTCCTCCCAGACCGTACACCAAAGCGCTACGATTTTTGTACCGCCGTATTCACCATTAACATGGGCAACTATTGTAAGTACTTTCGTTCAAATTGAAGCTACGTTTTTAAAGCTAGAGAGATATTAAAGTTTAAAATTTTCATTTCTAACCCTTTTCTTGAAGGGGCTTCAGCGCGTGATGTCACAATGGCACCCGTGCACCAATGAGAGATCAGCTCGCGATGGACAAGCGGCTTCTATTGGGTGTTTACTACTTTAAATTTACATAATTTTTTTTCTGACCTTTTTTTTCAAGTTCTTCAGCTTGTGACGTCACAATGCTTGTGTGAGATGGTTGCAACATTGTTGCGAAAAGCAACTGCCTGTTTTTTAAAGTTGTGCGAGTCACTTAACATACACAGATCAGCATGGGGCCCCTATTCCCTCCCTCCCCCCCTTCCCCCATCAACCCCTTCCTCCCCACTCCCTCCCCCTCCACACCTCCCTCCCTCCCCCTTCCCTCCCTCCCCTCCTCCCGGTTACAATGGAAACCCTACGAGGAAGGGCCCAACGGGGAAAGAGGGGTACTGGGAAAAGGGGAGGTCCCCCTCCCTCCCCTTCCCCCTCCCCTCCCCCCCCTACCCCTCTCCCTCCCCCCTCCCCCCCTCCCTCCCCCTCTCCCTCCCCCCCCTTCCCCCCTCCCCTCCCCCCTCCCTCCCCCTCCCCTCCCTCCACACCTCCCTCCTCCCTCCCTCCCCCTTCCCTCCCTCCCCTCCTCCCGGTTACAATGGAAACCCTACGAGGACGGGCCCAACGGGGAAAGAGGGGTACTGGGAAAAGGGGAGGTCCCCCTCACTCCCCCCTTCCCCATCCCATCCCCCCTCCCTCCCCTCTCCCGCCCCCTTCCCCCCTCCCCTTCCCCCCTCCCTCCCCTCCTCCCTCCACACCTCCCTCCTCCCTCCCTCCCCTTCCCTCCCTCCCATCCTCCCAATGCTTGTGTGAGATGGTTGCAACATTGTTTCGAAAAGCAGCTGACAGAAGCACTAAGTAGCCGCGAATGTTTCAAAACCAGCACTTAACCGCGAATGTTTTTTAAAAAAGCACTTAACCGCGAATGTTTCAAAACAAGCAATTAAAAAGCACTTATTTTTTTTAAAGTATTTTTTTTTATTCCAAGAGAATGGGGGGGGTCTGAGAATGGGGACTGGGGAGGGGGACAACAGGGGTCGTTGCGGTGGGGGCTTGGTGGTGGGGGAAAGAGGGGTACTGGGAAAAGGGGAGGTCCCACTTCCCCCTCAACCTCTTCCTCCCCCCTCCTTCCCACCTCCATCCCCACTCTCTCCCCCCTCAATCCCAACCTCCATCACCACTCAGCCCCTAACTCACCCGTCCCTCCTTCCCTCCATCCGACCCTCCCCCACTCCCTCCCCCCCTCCCTCCACCCTTCCACCCCTCTCCCCCTCCCCCCTCCTTCCACCCTCCCTCCCCCCCCTCCCGGTTACAATGGAAACCCTACGGGGACGGGCCCAACGGGGAAAGAGGGGTAGTGGGAAAAGGGGAGGTCCCCCTCCCTCCCCCCTCCCTCCCCCCTTCCCCCTCCCCTCCCCCTCCCCTCCCCCTCCCCTTCCCTCCCCCTCCCTCCCCCTCCCTCCCCCTCCCCCCTACCCCCCTCCCTCCCCTCCCCCCTCCCTCCCCTCCCCTCCTCCCTCCACACCTCCCTCCTCCCTCCCTCCCCCTTCCCGCCCTCCCCTCCTCCCGGTTACAATGGAAACCCTACGAGGACGGGCCCAACGGGGAAAGAGGGGTACAGGGAAAAGGGGAGGTCCCCCTCCCTCCCTCCCCCCTACCCACCTCCCTCCCTCCCCCCTACCCACCTCCCTCCCCTCTCCCTCCCCCCTTCCCTCCTCCCTTCCCCCCTCCCCTCCCCCCTCCCATCCACCCCTCTTCCCCCTCCCTCCCCCCTACCCCCCTCCCTCCCCTCTCCCTCCCCCCTCCCCCCTCCCCCCCCCCTCCCTCCCCTCCTCCCTCCCCCTTCCCTCCCCCAACCCTCCCCTCCTCCCGGTTACAATGGAAACCCTACGAGGACGGGCCCAACGGGGAAAGAGGGGTACTGGGAAAAGGGGAGGTCCCCCTCCCTCCCTCCCCCCTACCCACCTCCCTCCCCTCTCCCTCCCCCCCTTCCCTCCTCCCTCCCCCCTCCCCCACTCCCCTCCCCCCCTCCCTCCCCTCCTCCCTCCCCCTTCCCTCCCCCAACCCTCCCCCTTTCCTCCCCTCCCGGTTACAATGGAAACCCTACGAGGACGGGCCCAACGGGCCCACTCGGTCTAGTCTATCTATATAATACTAAAACTCTGCGGTCCAACATTCCGTATGTATATACGGAAGATTCCGTGTGTATATACGGAAGATTCCGAAGATTTCTGTCCATAACTTACAAACCCTACTCCTCCCAGACGGTACACCAAAGCGCTACGATTTTTGTACCGCCGTATTCACCATTAACGTGGGCAACTATTGTAAGTACTTTCGTTCAAATTGAAGCTACCTTTTTAAAGCTAGAGAGATATTAAAGTTAAAATTTCTCATTTCTAACCCTTTTCTTGAAGGGGCTTCAGCGCGTGATGTCACAATGGCACCCGTGCACCTATGAGAGATCAGCTCGCGATGGACAAGCAGCTGCTATTGGGTGTTTACTACTTTAAATTTACATAATTTTTTTCTGACTTTTTTTTCAAGGTCTTCAGCTTGTGACGTCACAATGCCCCTGTGAGATGAGCTCGAGCTGACCCCCCTCCCCTCCCCCCCGCTGTATTCTGCGTGTGACGTCACAATGGACAAGCAGCTGCTATTGAGTGTTTAATTCCCCCCTTCATCCCCCTTAAAACTCCCCCAAACCTGTGCTGCATTAACTTAAATTGGTTTCAGGTTTTTTTTTTACAAGCCCCACTCACCCACCCTCAACTCCTTATCATCCCCCCCCACAACCCACCCCCTTATCCTCTTCTCACCCACTCCATCCCCCAGCCCCATTACCTCCCCTCTCTTCCACCCTCCATTCACCCAATTCATCCCTTCTGAACCCCCTTTGAAACTCCCCCAAACCTCTTCTAATGCGCTCCCCCCGGACCTTTCACTAATGCGCTCCCCCGCCCCCCCCCCGGACCTTTCACTAATGCGCTCCCCCGCTCCCCCCCCCCCCCCCACGTGAGAGGATCGCCGACGCTCTTATTTGTACGACAGGGCGTGTCCCACTGAAAGCTCTCGCTGCTGCTGAACTGTCTGGTTCGTGCTGAGACGTCGAGCTTTGGCTGCTGCTGTGCAATACAAGATAAGCTTCATTTCCATTGATATTTTATTTAAAGCAAATCGCTTTGTTTAAACATAAAGTCCATTTCATTTTACCTTATTTACTTTCGTTTCTTTTTAGTTTTTACCTAGGGGAGGCTTTCTTTAGTTAGGGAGGTTTGCCGTTTTGTGCTCTAAATTTTTTTTGTCTTTTTAACATTACTTGCATTTCATTTTTCCTCATTTCCGATTGTTTTATTTCTATTTCATACTTCGGGGAGGGTTTTTTAGTGAGTGAGCGTTGCCTTTTTCTGTTCAGCTCCCACTTCGCACTCGACGCCCCATTGGTTGGTGTACCACGTGAGGGAGTAAAATAAAACGTCGCCTTCATTTATATTCCTTTCATTTTCAAAGAAAAACGCTTCATTTCAAAATGCATTGATTTCTTTTTTGTCAAAAAAGTACGTTTTCATAGGATTATTTCACTTTAAAAAACGATTTAAAGAAAAAAACACTTTGTTTTTTAAACATAAAAATAATTTCATTTTTCCTCATTTAGATTTGTTTCATTTGAGAACTCAACTCACTCTCTCAATCCCCCCTCCACCTCCCCACATTCATCCCCCCGAACCCCCATTAAAACTCCCAAAAAAACCTCTACTGCATTGGTCTAAAACCCTCCCCACACTCAGCCACTCCATCCCCACTCACGCACTCCATTCCCACCTCAATCTCCCGTTAACACCCCCAAACCTCTCCTGGATTAACTGAAATTTTGTTTAGGGTTTTTTCAGAGCCCCACTCTTGCACTCCATTCCCCCATCAATCCCCTTTAAAACTCCCCCAAGCCTGTGCTGCATTAACTTAAATTGGTTTCAGGTGTTTGTAAGAGACCCACTCCATTCACACCCCCTCAACCCCACTTATCATCCCACAACCCACCTCAACCTGCCTTATCGTCCCCTCACCCACTCCAACCTCCTCAGCCCCCTTATCCCCCCCTCCACTCACCCAATTCATCCCCCCTGAGCCCCCTTTAAAACTCCCCCAAACCTTCACTGCATTGGTCTAACACCCTCCTCTTACTCAGCCACTCCATTCCCACCTCAACCCCCTTCACTCAGGCACTCCATTCCCACCTAACCCCCCGCCCTTAAAACTCCCCCAAACCTCTCCTATATTAACTGAAATTGTGTTTAGGATTTTTTTCAGAGCCCCACTCACCTACTCCATCCATACTCCCTCAACCCCACTAATCATCCCCCCTGCAACCTACCTCAACCCTCTTATCCTCCCCTCAACAACTATCCTCCTTATCCTCTCTCCATCTCCCATTCCATTCCCCCTGAACCCCCTTTAAAACTCCCCCAAACCTCGACTGTATTGGTCTAACACCTCCCCTTACGCAGCCACCCCATCCCCCTCACTCAGGCACTCAATTCCCACCTCAACCCCCCCCCCGCTTAAAACTCCCCCAAATCTTTCTTCAGAGCCCCATTCACGCACTCCATTCCCCCTTCAATCCCCCTTAAAACTCCCCAAACCTGTGCTGCATTAATTTAAATTGGTTTCAGTTTTTTGTTTAAGAGCCCCACTCCATCCACACCCCCCTCAACCCCACTTACCATCCCCCCTGCAACCCACCTCAACCCTCTTATCCTCCCCTCACCCACTCCAGCCCCCTTATACCCCCCTCCTCCACCCCATTCACCCAATTCATTCCCCCTGAACCCCCTTTAAAACTCCCCCAAACCTCCACTGCATTGGTCTAACACCCTCCCCTTACTCAACCACTCCATCCTTCCACTCACGCACCCCATTCCCCCCCACCCACCCCCCCATAAAACTCCCCCAAACCTCTCCTGCATTAACTGAAATTGTGTTTAGGATTTTTTTGAGAGCCCCACTCATGCTCTTCAATCCCCCTTAAAACTCCCCCAAACCTGTGCTGCATTAACTTAAATTGGTCTCAGATTTTTTTAAGAGCCCCACTTACGCACTCCATTCCCCCTTCAATCTCCCTTAAAACTCCCCCAAACCTGTGCTGCATTAACTTAAATTGGTTTCAGGGTTTTTTTAAGAGCCCCACTCACCCACTCCATCCACACCCCCCTCAACCCCACTTATCCCCTCCATAACCCACCTCAGCCCCCTTATCCTCTTCTCACCCACTCCAGCCCCCTTATCCCCCCCTCTTCCACACTCCATTCACCCATTTCATCGCTGCTGAACTCCCTTTGAAACTCCCCCAAACCGCTACTGCATTGGTCTAACACAGCCACTCCATCCCCCCTCTCCCCCACTCACACACTCCATTCCCACCTGAAACCCCCTTAACTCCCCCAAACCTGCATTAACTGAGATTGTGTTTAGGATTTTTTTGAGAACCCCACTCAGGCACTCCATACCCCCTTCAATCAATCTCCCTTAAAACTCCCCCAAACCTGTGCTGCATTTACTTAAATTGGTCTCAGATTTTTTTTAATAGCCCCACAATCCCACTCCATCCACACACCCTCAATCCCACTTATCATCCCCCGCACAACCCACCTCATCCCCCCTTATCCTCTTCTCATCCACTCCATCCCCCTCAGCCCCCTTATCCCCCCCCCTCTATTCACACAATTCATCCCCCCTGAACCCCCTTTGAAACTCCCCCAAACCTCTACTGCATTGGTCTAACACTCAGCCACTCCATCCCCCCCTCCCTCCACCACTCACACACTGCATTCCCACCTGAAACCCCTTATAACTCCCCCAAACCTCTGCTGCATTAACTGAAATTGTGTTTAAGATTTTACAGAGCTCCAGTCACGCACTCCATTCCCCCCTCAATCCCTCTTAAAACTCTCCCAAATCTGTGCTGCATTTACTTAAATTGGTTTCATTTTTTTTTTAAGAGCCCCACTCACCCACTCCATCCACACCCCCTCAACCCCACTTATCACCCCCCCCCCCCACAACCCAAATCAATTCCCCTTATCCTCCAATCACACACTCCCATCTCCCTCAGCCCCCTTATCCCCCCTCCTCCACCCCATTCACCCAATTCATTCCCCCTGAACCCCGTTTAAAACTCCCCCAAACCTCCACTGCATTGGTCTAACACCCTCCCCTTACTCAACCACTCCATCCTTCCATTCACGCACCCCATTCCCCCCCACCCACCCCCCATAAAACTCCCCTAAACCTCCTGCATTAGCTGAAATTGTGTTTAGGATTTTTTTGAGAGCCCCACTCACGAACTCCATTCCCCCCTCAATCCCCCTTAAAACTGCCCCAAACCTGTGCTGCATTAACTTAAATTGGTTTCAGATTTTTTTTTAAGAGCCCCACTCTCCACTCCATTGACCCGTCAACCCGTTATCATCCTCTCCGCCCCCCCACAACCCACCTCTCACTCTTATCCTCCATCCCCCGCAACCCCCTTTATCCCCCCTCCTTCACCCACCCACTCACCCAATCCATCCACCCCTGATCCCTCCTTGAAAGCCCCCCAAACCTCTCCTGCATTGGTCTAACACCCTTCCTCACTCACCCTCTGTATCCCTCAACTCCCACCCCCCCCCCCCCCCACCTGATCAATATCTGTTTGTTTTTAACATCATGCCAAGAAGAGGGAGAAAACGAGGTGCAGGATGGTCAACGAACATTAGCAGACGTCAACAGGCAGAAATTAGAAGGCAGCAAGAAAAAACGGGACATCTCAAGGAAGGCCAAAAAAGACAACGAAAGAGAGCGCAAGAGAGTAGTAGTGAAGAAATGCCAGAAACGAGTACTAAACGTCTCAGGGATAACCAAAAAGGAATGCAACACAGAAGAGAAGAAGAGACGCAACAAGAAACGACTGAGCATCTTCGAAAGAGAGCGCAAGAGAGTAGTAGTGAAGAAATGCAACAAACGAGTACTAAACGTCTCAGGGATAACCAAAAAGGTATGCAACACAGAAGAGAAGAAGAGACGCAACAAGAAACGACTGAGCATCTCAAGCATCTCCGAAAGAGAGCGCAAGAGAGTAGTAGTGAAGAAACACAACAAGCAAGAACTAAACGTCTCAGGGATGAGCAAACAAGAATGCAACACAGCAGAGAACAAGAGACGCAACAAGAAACGACTGAGCGTCTCAAGCATCTCCGAAAGAGTGCACAAGATAGAAGGAGTGAAGAAACTCGACAAGTAAGAACTGAACGTCTCAGAGATAACCAAAAAAGAATGCAACACAGAAGAGAAGAAGAGACGCAACAAGAAACGCCTGAGCATCTCAAGCATCTCCAAAAGAGAGCGCAAGAGAGTAGTAGTGAAGAAACACAACAAGCAAGAACTAAACATCTCAGGGATGAGCAAAAAAGAATGCAACACATAAGAGAACAAGAGACGCAACAAGAAACGACTGAGCGTCTCAAGAATCTCCAAAAGAGTGCACAAGATAGAAGGAGTGAAGAGACTCGACAAGTAAGAACTGGACGTCTCAGGGATAACCAAAAAAGAATACAACACAGAAGAGAACAAGAGATGCAACAAGAAATGACTGAGAGTGTTGAGGATCAACTTGAGAGCACGCAAAACAAAAGGAGACAAGAGATGGGAGATGAAAGAACTAGAAGAGTGGCTGAAGAGCGGGCCAGGAAAAGAAGAAGAAATGTACAAATCGCAAGGAGAAATCTATCTGCTGATGTTGGTGAAATGACCAAGATTTGCCCTCAGTGTCGAGCGTACCGTTTCTCTGGAGAAACTGCAAACTTTTGCTGCATGCAGGGTAAGGTAAACATTGCTCCTCTCTGCACACTACCTGATGAATTGATGAAATTGTACACAATTGACACACCACAAGCAAAAGAGTTCAGAAAGAATATTAGACAATACAACTGCCTCTTTCAAATGACGTCATTCGGTGCCAAGGAAGTTGTGCCACCAAGACCTGGATGGAGTCCTTCAGTCATCATTCAAGGGCAGATTCATCATTACATTGGTCCATTGATGCCTGACCTAGACCAGCCAAGTCAATTCTTGCAGATCTATTTTATGGACCCTCAAGATAGTGTTGAATTGCGAATGGGTATACTGCAAGATGCTGGTATTCAAAGGGAAATTGTTGAGATGCTTGAAAACTTGATGAGACTAAACAACCCTTACATTAATTCAATTAAAGTGGCAAAGGATAGAATTCGAGATTTACCAGAGGCATCCATCGTCATTGATCCAGATCGTCGGCCACCATTTGAACATGAAAGGAGATTTAACAGACAAATTGCCAATGAAGTTGCTGTCATAATACCAAACAATAATGAACCTGAGGCAACATCACGTCACATTATCTTGAAAGAAAGAGGAGGAGGCCTGCGGATCATTTCAGAGTCTCACAGGTCGTATGATAGTCTTCAATATGTTCTTTTCTTTCCGCTTGGAGATGATGGATGGCATTACCAACTCAAAATGCGTAACAGCAGGAAGTTGACAGCGATGCGATATTATGCGTATAAGATCATGAATCGTGATAATGAATTTAACCAACTTTTGAGAGGAGGACGACTCTTTCAACAATATGTCGTCGACATGGCTGCTAAGATTGAGAACGATAGGCTCAATTATATTCGCCTAAATCAAGCATCTTTGAGATCAACAACTTACAAAGGCCTGACGGATGCCTTAAATGATAATGACGATTTGGATAACATTGGAAAGCGCATAATCCTCTCCTCAACATTTGTCGGTGGACCGAGATACATGATGGAACGATGCCAGGACGCCATGATGTATGTTCGGAAGTACGGCACTGCTTCGTTTTTCATTACAATGACTTGCAATCCGAAGTGGAGCGAGATCCAACGCGGCCTCTTTTTGAATCAGCAGCCGTGTGATAGACCAGACTTGATTACAAGGGTCTTCGATCTGAAAAGAAAACTCTTCATCAAGTGCCTTACTGGACCGGATGGCCTCTTTGGAAATTGTATAGCTTTTGTCTTGACTGTGGAATATCAGAAGAGAGGACTGCCTCATTTGCACTGTCTGCTGTGGCTTGACGAAGCGAATAAGCCACGGCCACGAGATGTTGACAGATTTGTGCAAGCTGAAATACCAGACCCGCAGTTAGATCCCGAGCTGCATGGATTGGTACTAAAGCACATGATTCATGGACCGTACTGCAAACACACCTCTCAGTGTTGGAAGAATGGAAGATGCAATAAAAGATTCCCGAAGCCATTTATCGAGAGCACAAGGTGTGGAGATGATTCATATCCTATGTACAGGAGAAGATCTCCGGATATGGGAGGATTTCAAGGACATCAAGAACGACGCCGGCATCGACCTATTACTTCTGAATGGGTTGTGCCCTATAATGCTCAACTCTTGAAGTTGTTCCAATGTCACTTGAATGTTGAGATATGCTCCTCTGTCAAGTCGGTCAAATACGTCATCAAGTACACCTTGAAGGGGAGTGATCAAGCAGTTTTTGGACTTAACAGGGATGACGAGATTATACAGTACTTGACTGGAAGATACATTGGTCCATCAGAAGCAGTGGGATCAATCCTTGGATTTACAACTCATGAGAGACACCCTCCTGTCATTCGACTCCAGGTACATCTACCAGAAGAACAACGAGTCGTTATCACAGCCGATGCTGTTCAGCGGGTGAGAAATGATGATTTCGCGAGAACAACTTTAACTGCATTCATGGAATTGTGTTCTCGAGATCAATTTGCACGGACTTTGTATTACACTGATGTTCCCCGGTTTTACACGTGGAACAAGAAGAAATGGCAAAGAAGGAAGGTTGGAAAGATAGTGGAGGATTTTCCAGGTTTTTTTGAAGTCAACGTTCTGGGACGTGTGTATACAGTTTCTCCAAGATGTGGTGATCTGTACTACTTGAGACTGCTTCTCCATCACGTAAAAGGGCCAGTATCCTTTGATTCATTAAGGACACATGATGGACATATTCTTTCTTCATTCAAAGACGTCTGCATAGAAAGAGGTTTGTTGCAAGATGATGACCATTGGCGACAGACGATGGAAGATGCTGAGAAGACAAAGCTCCCTGGTGCAATAAGAGATTTATTTGTCGTTTTGCTGATGAACGACGAGGTCAACAATCCTCGACAACTATGGGATCGCTTCAAAAATTCCATGTCTGAGAATTTCCTTGAAAAAGAATCGACACTAAGCAGTCATCAAAATATCATGATTGATGAGAGGCATCATGATCAAGCTCTGTTGTATATTCAAGACAAGCTTGCGAATTATAACAAGACCCTGGAATACTTTCATTTGCCCAAACCAAGAAATGGAAGGATGAACATTGTTGACAATCCAGAATTGCTGCATGAGTTGCAGTATAGTGTGCCTGAACAACAGCAGTTTGTTGCAGAGAAGGAGCCGATGCTGAATGCTGAGCAAAGAGTCGTGTATGACCATGTGTGCGGCTGCTTGGATAGGAATGTTCCTTCAATGATTTTCATTGATTCCCCAGCAGGAACGGGAAAGACATTTCTCACAAATTTGATCCTCTCCAAAGTTAGAGGTAAAGGTGATGTTGCTTTTGCTGTAGCATCCTCTGGGATAGCTGCTACATTGATGCCTGGTGGAAGAACTGCACATTCTCGCTTCAAGATACCCATCGAAGTGAGCGAGAATACAATGTGCAACATTGAAAAGAATTCCTACACGGCACAGTTGATCAGGCAAGTGAGACTGATTGTTTGGGATGAGTGTCCGATGATTAGGAGGGAGAGCTTCGAAGCCGTGGATAGAACTCTTCGGGATATATGCACCAAGGATGAGCCTTTTGGCGGTATTATTACCGTTTGTTGTGGTGATTTTAGACAACTCCTTCCTGTTGTGAAAAGGGGAAACGATGCTGATATTGAAAATTCATGCATCAAGAAATCCTACTTGTGGAGGACTTTCACCATGTTCAACTTGAAGAGGAATATGCGATTGGGAGATGGAGAAGACGACTATTCTCAATTTTTGCTGAATGTTGGAGAAGACAGGATTTTGAAAAATGAAGACGATGAGATTGAAATCCCACAAGACATGGTTCTAGCTGGAAGATCACTGGAGGATTGCATGGATTTTATATATCCCACCTTCGACAATCCTGCCGAATTATTTTCTAACAATTGTATCTTGGTTCCGCTGAATGACATTATGAGGAGCATCAATTCTAGATGTATCAGATGCTTCCCAGGGATCATGAAGACATACCTTTCGTTCAATGCTGTGACTGAGGGAACTGATGCTACTCACTTCCCAACAGAATTCCTCGATTCAGTGGAGATCTCTGGATTACCACCGCACAAATTGGAGTTGAAAAAGGGATCTCCGATCATTTTAATGAGGAATTTGGCACCACCAAGACTATGCAACGGAACGAGGATGATTGTGGAACAGCTACACAATAACTTGATCGTTGCAAAAATCACCATTGGAGCCTTCAGAAATGAAATTGTGATGATTCCTAGGATACCGCTTACTTTGACAGAAGGCGAAGACATTCCCTTTCAGCGGAGACAATTCCCCGTTCAGACGTGTTTTGCTATGACAATCCACAGAGCACAAGGACAGACCATGGAAAAAGTGTTGATATACCTGGAGAAACCGGTATTTCAGCATGGTCAATTGTATGTGGCTCTTAGCCGAGGAAAGGCTAGGGAAAATGTCAAAGTTTTCCTGAAGGATACGATATCAACGAAGAATGTTGTCATTCGAAGCGTGCTTCGCTGAGCAATGACTCCCCAAGTGGGACCTGGACCAATGAGGCGTCGAGCGGGAGGTCAGAGCATATTAATCGGCCGCACGTGTGGAGGAGCGGCAGGAGCCAATCAGAATGCACCACGTGAACCCGGACCAATTAGGCGTTGAGCGTCACGCACAGAACCAGCGGCCTTTTAACGTAAGTAGTAGATCAACGGGCACCGACTTTAGAGGCGCGG
The DNA here is from genome assembly GCF_053455715.1 of Rhinoraja longicauda. Taxonomy (NCBI): domain Eukaryota; kingdom Metazoa; phylum Chordata; class Chondrichthyes; order Rajiformes; family Arhynchobatidae; genus Rhinoraja; species Rhinoraja longicauda. The sequence continues at coordinate 166,611 of NW_027601339.1, read as the reverse complement.
ATCCGTTGGGTTCACATTGTAACGTCACACACGGATGACGGGCACTGGAGATGGAAAAGTCCTTCTAACGTAAGTATTAGATCAATTGAGGAAGGATATTCTTGCTATGGAGGGCGTGCAGCGTAGGTTCACTAGGTTAATTCCCGGAATGGCGGGACTGTCGTATGTTGAAAGGCTGGAGCGATTGGGCTTGTATACACTGGAATTGTCTATTGTCTATAATTGGCCCCAACTGCACAGGCGCGGACCCGTTGGGTTCGCATTGAGTCACCAACAGCAAAGAGACATCGAGTAGCAGCAAGGGCTAGAATGAGGGGGTATGGGGAGAACGAGGAGGTATAGGGAGTAGGCAGGAACAGGGTACTGATTGAGAGTGATCAGCCATCATCGCATTGAATGGCGGTGCTGGCTCGAAGGGCTGAATGGCCTACTCCTGCACCTATTGTCTATTGTCTATTGATATTTCAATATTTTTGAGATCATGCCAAGAGGAGGGAGCAAACAATTCACAGCTTGGTCAAGGAAGGAACGACACAAAGAGACATCGAAAGACAGTGAGGAGCAGAAGGGAACAAGAGGAGCAACAACAAATAACTGGACGTGTGAGGATCTAATGCTTTTGTGCCAGGAGGAGGGAGCAAACAATTCACAGCTTGGTCAAGGAAGGAACGACGCGAGGAGACATCGAAAGGGAGTGAGTAGCAGAAGAGACATCGAGAGGCAGTGAGGGACAGAATGGAACAAGAGGAGCAACAATAAATAACGGGACGTGTGAGGATCAACGAGAACGGACGCAAAACAGAAAGTGACAGGTACTAAAGAACCTTTTTGAGGTTTATTTTATTTCAAGAAAAAGAAATTGCCATTTTGATCTAATGATTTTGTGTTCATTAATAAGTAGGTTTTTATTTAGAATTTATAAATATATACATCGTAATATTTCTATATTTTTTAGATTATGCCAAGAGGAGGGAGCAAACAATTCACAGCTTGGTCAAGGAAGGAACGACACAAAGAGACATCGAAAGACTGAGGAGCAGAAGGGAACAAGAGGAGCAACAACAAATAACTGGACGTGTGAGGATCAATGAGAAAGAAAGCAAACAGAAAGTGACAGGTACTAAAGAAACTTTTTCTTTGAGGTTTATTTTATTTCAAGAAGAAAAATGCCATTTTGATCTAATGCTTTCGTGTTCATTAGTAAGTAGGTTTTTATTTAGAATTGATAAAAATATACATCCTGATATTTCTATACTTTTTAGATCATGCCAAGGGGAGGAAGCAAACAAGTCACAGCATGGTCAAGGAAGGAATGACGCAAGGAGACATCGAGAGGGAGTGAGTAGCAGAAGAGACATCGAAAGGCAGTGAGGGACAGAATGGAACAAGAGGAGCAACAATAAATAACGGAACGTGTGAGGATCAACGATAACGAGCGCAAAACAGAAAGTGACAGGTACTAAAGAACCTTTTTGAGGTTTATTTTATTTCAAGAAAAAGAGATTGCCATTTTGATCTAATGATTTCGTGTTCATTAATAAGTAGGTTTTTATTTAGAATTTATAAATATATACATCGTGATATTTCTATATTTTTTAGATTATGCCAAGAGGAGACATCGAAAGGGAGTGAGTAGCAGAAGAGACATTGAGAGGCAGTGAGGGACAGAATGGAACAAGAGGAGCAACAATAAATGACGGAACGTGTGAGGATCAACGAGAAAGACGCAAAACGGAAAGTGACAGGCACTAAAGAACCTTTTTGATTGAGATTTATTTTATTTCAAGAAAAAAAAAGCCATTTTGAGCTAATGCTTTCATGTTCATTAGTAAGTAGGTTTTTATTTAGAATTTATAAAAATATACATCCTGATATTTCTATACTTTTTAGATCATGCCAAGGGGAGGGAGCAAACAATTCACAGCTTGGTCAAGGAATGAACGACGCGAGGAGACATCGAAAGGGAGTGAGTAGCAGAAGAGACATCGAGAGGCAGTGAGGGACAGAATGGAACAAGAGGAGCAACAATAAATGACGGAACGTGTGAGGATCAACGAGAAAGACGCAAAACAGAAAGTGACAGGCACTAAAGAACCCTTTTGATTGAGATTTATTTTATTTCAAGAAAAAAAGCCATTTTGAGCTAATGCTTTCGTGTTCATTAGTAAGTAGGTTTTTATTTAGAATTTATAAAAATATACATCCTGATATTTCTATACTTTTTAGATCATGCCAAGGGGAGGAAGCAAACAAGTCACAGCATGGTCAAGGAAGGAATGACGCAAGGAGACATCGAGAGGGAGTGAGTAGCAGAAGAGACATCGAAAGACAGTGAGGGACAGAATGGAACAAGAGGAGCAACAATAAATAACGGAACGTGTGAGGATCAACGAGAACGAACGCAAAACAGAAAGTGACAGGTACTAAAGAAACTTTTTGAGGTTTATTTTATTTCAAGAAAAAGAGATTGCCATTTTGATCTAATGATTTTGTGTTCATTAATAAGTAGGTTTTTATTTAGAATTTATAAATATATACATCGTGATATTTCTATATTTTTTAGATTATGCCAAGAGGAGGGAGCAAACAATTCACAGCTTGGTCAAGGAAGGAACGACGCAAAGAGACATCGAAAGGCAGTGAGGAGCAGAAGGGAACAAGAGGAGCAACAACAAATAACTGAACATGTGAGGATCAATGAGAAAGAAAGCAAACAGAAAGTGACAGGTAGTAAAGAAACTTTTTCTTAGAGGTTTATTTTATTTCAAGAAGAAAAAATGCCATTTTGATCTAATGCTTTCGTGTTCATTAGTAAGTAGGTTTTTATTTAGAATTTATAAAAATATACATCCTGATATTTCTATACTTTCTAGATCATGCCAGGAGGAGGGAGCAAACAATTCACAGCTTGGTCAAGGAAGGAACGACGCGAGGAGACATCGAAAGGGAGTGAGGAGCAGAAGAGACATCGAGAGGCAGTGAGTGGCAGAATGGAACAAGAGGAGCAACAATAGATAACGGAACGTGTGAGGATCAACGAGAAAGAATGCAAAACAGAAAGTGACAGGTACTAAAGAGAGCTGGATAGAGCTCTTAAGGATAGCGGAGTGAGGGGGTATGGGGAGAAGGCAGGAACGGGGTACTGATTGAGAGTGATCAGCCATCATCGCATTGAATGGCGGTGCTGGCTCGAAGGGCTGAATGGCCTACTCATGCACCTATTGTCTATTGATATTTCAATATTTTTGAGATCATGCCAAGAGGAGGGAGCAAACAATTCACAGCTTGGTCAAGGAAGGAACGACACAAAGAGACATCGAAACACAGTGAGGAGCAGAAGGGAACAAGAGGAGCAACAACAAATAACTGGACGTGTGAGGATCTAATGCTTTTGTGCCAGGAGGAGGGAGCAAACAATTCACAGCTTGGTCAAGGAAGGAATGACGCGAGGAGACATCGAAAGGGAGTGAGTAGCAGAAGAGACATCGAGAGGCAGTGAGGGACAGAATGGAACAAGAGGAGCAACAATAGATAACGGGACGTGTGAGGATCAACGAGAACGGACGCAAAACAGAAAGTGACAGGTACTAAAGAACCTTTTTGAGGTTTATTTTATTTCAAGAAAAAGAAATTGCCATTTTGATCTAATGATTTTGTGTTCATTAATAAGTAGGTTTTTATTTAGAATTTATAAATATATACATCGTAATATTTCTATATTTTTTAGATTATGCCAAGAGGAGGGAGCAAACAATTCACAGCTTGGTCAAGGAAGGAACGACACAAAGAGACATCGAAAGACTGAGGAGCAGAAGGGAACAAGAGGAGCAACAACAAATAACTGGACGTGTGAGGATCAATGAGAAAGAAAGCAAACAGAAAGTGACAGGTACTAAAGAAACTTTTTCTTTGAGGTTTATTTTATTTCAAGAAGAAAAATGCCATTTTGATCTAATGCTTTCGTGTTCATTAGTAAGTAGGTTTTTATTTAGAATTGATAAAAATATACATCCTGATATTTCTATACTTTTTAGATCATGCCAAGGGGAGGAAGCAAACAAGTCACAGCATGGTCAAGGAAGGAATGACGCAAGGAGACATCGAGAGGGAGTGAGTAGCAGAAGAGACATCGAAAGGCAGTGAGGGACAGAATGGAACAAGAGGAGCAACAATAAATAACGGAACGTGTGAGGATCAACGATAACGAGCGCAAAACAGAAAGTGACAGGTACTAAAGAACCTTTTTGAGGTTTATTTTATTTCAATTTAAAAAAAATTGCCATTTTGATCTAATGATTTCGTGTTCATTAATAAGTAGGTTTTTATTTAGATTTTATAAATATAGACATCGTGATATTTCTATATTTTTTAGATTATGCCAAGAGGAGGGAGCAAACAATTCACAGCTTGGACAAGGAAGGAACGACGCAAAGAGACATCGAAAGACAGTGAGGAGCAGAAGGGAACAAGAGGAGCAACAATAAATAACGGAACATATGAGGATCAACGAGAAAGAACGCAAAACAGAAAGTGACAGGTACTAAAGAACCTTTTTGAGGTTTATTTTATTTCAAGAAAAATAAATTGCCATTCGGATCTAATGATTTACGTGCTCATTAATAAGTAGGTTTTTATTTAGAATTTATTATAAATATATACATCCTGATATTTCTATACTTTCTAGATCATGCCAAGAGGAGGGAGCAAACAAGTCACAGCTTGGTCAAGGAAGGAACGACGCAAAGAGACATCGACAGACAGTGAGGAGCAGAAGGGAACAAGAGGAACAACAACAAATAACTGAACGTGAAGGATCATCGAGAAAGAAAGCATAACATAGAGGGACAAGGTATGCAACAACAAAAAACTGAGGGTCAACGAGAAAGTATGCATAACAGAAGGCAATAAAAGACCCAAGAAGAAAGAACTCAATGTCTCGATGATCAACGAAGAAGCAAGCAAAAGAGAAACTGACAAGTTAATAAAATAGATCTTTAATGTTCAAATTGTTATGTTTTGAGTTATTCGCATTTTTTTAACTTTAATAAATTCCTTTTCCACCTGCTTAATCGTCCTCAGCGTGTGACATCTCAATGCACGCCTTTAATTGCACTCCCTCTCCCCTTTCCCCCCTCCTCACCCACCCCTCCCCTCTCCAACCCCCCACCTCACCGTCCCCCCCAATTGAGATTCTTTTTTTTAACAGACAATTTATTTAACAGACAATTTATTTTAAAGAAAAAAGCAATTTCCCCAGGTCGCAATGGAAACCCTACGAGGACGGGCCCAACGGGCCCACTCGGTCTAGTATACTACTAAAACTCAGATGTCCAACATTCCGTATGTATATACGGAAGATTCCGTATGTTTGTACGGAAGATTCCGAAGATTTCTGTCCATAACTTACAAACCCTACTCCTCCCAGACGGTACACCAAAGCGCTACGATTTTTGTACCGCCATATTCACCATTAACATGGGCAACTATTGTAAGTACTTTCGTTCAAATTGAAGCTACCTTTTTAAAGCTAGAGAGATATTAAAGTTAAAATTTCTCATTTCTAACCCTTTTCTTGAAGGGGCTTCAGCGCGTGATGTCACAATGGCACCCGTGCACCAATGAGAGATCAGCTCGGTTTTAAATTTACATAATTTTTTTTCTGACCTTTTTTTTCAAGGTCTTCAGCTTGTGACGTCACAATGCTTGTGTGAGATGGTTTGCAACATTGTTGCGAAAAGCAACTGCCAGTTTTTTAAAGTTGTGCGAGTCACTTAACATACACAGATCAGCATGGGGCCCCTATTCCCTCCCTCCCCCCCCTTCCCCCCTCAACCCCTTCCTCCCCACTCCTTCCCACCTCCATCCCCACTCCCTCCCCCCCTCCTCCCCAACTCCCTCCCCACCTCCCTCACCCCTCCTCCCCTAACTCCCCCCCCTCCCTCCTTCCCTCCATCCCTCCCCCCCTCCCTCCACCCTTCCATCCCTCTCCCCCTCCCCCCTCCTTCCACCCTCCCTCCCCCCCTTCTGGTTACAAAGGAAACCCTACGGGGACGGGCCCAACGGGGAAAGAGGGGTACTGGGAAAAGGGGAGGTCCCCCTCCCTCCCCTTACCCCCTCCCCCTCCCCCCTAACCCTCTCCCTCCCCCTTCCCCCCTCCCCTCCCCCCCTCCCCTTCTCCCTCCACACCTCCCTCCCTCCCTCCCCTCCTCCCGGTTACAATGGAAACCCTACGAGGACGGGCCCAACGGGGAAAGAGGGGTACTGGGAAAAGGGGAGGTCCCCCTCCCTCCCCCCTTCCCCCATCCCATCCCCCCTCCCTCCCCTCTCCCTCCCCCTTCCCCCCGTTCCCCCCTCCCCTTCCCCCTCCCTCCCCTCCTCCCTCCACACCTCTCTCCTCCCTCCCTCCCCTTCCCTCCCTCCCATCCTCCCAATGCTTGTTTGAGATGGGTGCTACATTGTTTCGAAAAGCACCACTAACAGATCGCAGTGAGAAGCACTAAATGACCGTGGTCGTGAGAAGCACTAAATGACCGCGAATGTAGCAAAAACAGCACTTTAAACCACTTTAAACCACTGTTTTCAAGTAGTCTTTTTTATTGCAAGTCACTTAACATACACAGATCAACATGGGGCCTCTATGCTCGTGGGCCACCGGGGCAAGTGTTGCGAAACAGCACTTGGAGTGTGTCTGGGGGAGAGAGAGAATGGGGGGGGGTCTGAGAATGGGGACTGGGGAGGGGGACAACAGGGGTCGTTGCGGAGGGGGCTTGGTGGTGGGGGAAAGAGGGGTACTGGGAAAATGGGAGGTCCCCCTTCACCCCTCAACCCCTTCCTTCCCACCTCCATCCCCACTCCCTCCCCCCCTCCTCCCCCTCCCTCCCCAACTCCCTCCCCCTCCCTCCCCACCTCCCTCAAACCTCCCCCCTAACTCCCCCCCTCCCTCCTTCCCTCCATCCCTCCCTCCCCCAATCAATCCACCCTTCCATCCCTCTCCCCCTCCCCCCTCCTTCCATCCTCCCTCCCCCCTCCCGGTTACAATAGAAACCCTACGGGGACGGGCCCAACGGGGAAAGAGGGGTACTGGGAAAAGGGGAGGTCCCCCTCCCCTCCCCCCTACCCCCTCCCCCCTTCCCCCTCCCCTTCCCCCCTCCCCTCCCCCCCTCCCTCCCCCTCCCCTCCTCCCTCCACACCTCCCTCCCCCCCTCCCGGTTACAATGGAAACCCTATGAGGACGGGCCCAACGGGGAAAGAGGGGTACTGGGAAAAGGGGAGGTCCCCCTTCCCCCCTCAACACCTTCATCCCCCCTCCTTCCCACCTCCATCCCCACTCCCTCCCCCCCTCCTCCCCCTCCCTCCCCAACTCCCTCCCCCCTCCCCCCTAACTCCCCCCTCCCTCCATCCCTCCCTCCCCAATCCCTCCCCCCCTCCCTCCACCCTTCCATCCCTCTCCCCCCTCCTTCCACCCTCCCTCCCCCCCTCCCGGTTACAATTGAAACCCTACGAGGACGGGCCCAACGGGGAAAGAGGAGTACTGGGAAAAGGGGAGGTCCCCCTCCCTCCCCCCTTCCCCCATCCCATCCCCCCTCCCTCCCCTCTCCCTCTCCCTCCCCCTTCCCCCCTTCCCCCCTCCACTTCCCCCCCTCCCCCCTCCCTCCCCTCCCTTCCTCCCTCCACACCTCCCTCCTCCCTCCCTCCCCCTTCCCGCCCTCCCCTCCTCCCGGTTACAATGGAAACCCTACGAGGACGGGCCCAACGGGGAAAGAGGGGTACTGGGAAAAGGGGAGGTCCCCCTCCCTCCCTCCCCCCTACCCACCTCCCTCCCCTCTCCCTCCCCCCCTTCCCTCCTCCCTCCCCCCCTCCCCTCCCCCCTCCCATCCCCCCCTCTCCCCCCTCCCTCCCCCCTCCCTCCCCCCTACCCCCCTCCCTCCCCTCTCCCTCCCCCTCCCCTCCCCCCCTCCCTCCCCTCCTCCCTCCCCCTTCCCTCCCCCAACCCTCCCCCTTTCCTCCCCTCCCGGTTACAATGGAAACCCTACGAGGACGGGCCCAACGGGCCCACTCGGTCTAGTATAATACTAAAACTCTGCGGTCCAACATTCCGTATGTATATACGGAAGATTCCGTATGTATATACGGAAGATTCCGAAGATTTCTGTCCATAACTTACAAACCCTGCTCCTCCCAGACGGTACACCAAAGCGCTACGATTTTTGTACCGCCGTATTCACCATTGACATGGGCAACTATTGTAAGTACTTTCGTTCAAATTGAAGCTACCTTTTTAAAGCTATAGAGATATTAAAGTTTAAATTTTCATTTCTAACACTTTTCTTGAAGGGTCCAAACCCTACTCCTCCCAGACGGTACACCAAAGCGCTACGATTTTTGTACCGCCGTATTCACCATTAACATGGGCAACTATTGTAAGTACTTTCGTTCAAATTGAAGCTACCTTTTTAAAGCTAGAGAGATATTAAAGTATAAATTTTCATTTCTAACCCTTTTCTTGAAGGGGCTTCAGTGCGTGATGTCACAATGGCACCCGTGCACCAATGAGAGATCAGCTCGGTTTTAAATTTACATCTTCAGCTTGTGACGTCACAATGCTTGTGTGAGATTGTTGCAACATTGTTGCGAAAAGCAACTGCCAGTTTTTTAAAGTTGTGCAAGTCACTTAACATACACAGATCAGCATGGGGCCCCTATTCCCTCCCTCCCCCCCTTCCCCCCTCAACCCCTTCCTCCCCACTCCTTCCCACCTCCATCCCCACTCCCTCCCCCCCTCCTCCCCAACTCCCTCCCCACCTCCCTCACCCCTCCTCCCCTAACTCCCCCCCCCTCCCTCCTTCACTCCATCCTCCCCCCCTCCCTCCACCCTTCCATCCCTCTCCCCCTCCCCCCTCCTTCCACCCTCCCTCCCCCCCTTCTGGTTACAAAGGAAACCCTACGGGGACGGGCCCAACGGGGAAAGAGGGGTACTGGGAAAAGGGGAGGTCCCCCTCCCTCCCCTTCCCCCCTCCCCTCCCCCCTCCCCCTCCCCCCTAACCCTCTCCCTCCCCCTCCCCTCCCCCCCCTCCCCTCCTCCCTCCACACCTCCTCCTCCCTCCCTCCCCTCCTCCCGGTTACAATGGAAACCCTACGAGGACGGGCCCAACGGGGAAAGAGGGGTACTGGGAAAAGGGGAGGTCCCCCTCCCTCCCCCCTTCCCCCATCCCATCCCCCCTCCCTCCCCTCTCCCTCCCCCCCGTTCCCCCTCCCCTTCCCCCCTCCCTCCACACCTCTCTCCTCCCTCCCTCCTCTTCCCTCCCTCCCATCCTCCCAATGCTTGTTTGAGATGGGTGCTACATTGTTTCGAAAAGCACCACTAACAGATCGCAGTGAGAAGCACTATGTGACCGTGAATGTTTCAAAACAAGCACTTAAAAAGCACTTATCTTTTTTTAAAGTATTTTTTTTTATTGCAAGTCACTTAACATACACAGATCAGCATTGGGCCCCTATGCTCGTGGGCCACCGGGGCAAGTGTTTCGAAAAAAGCACTGAGAGTGTGTCTGGGGGAGAGAGAGAATGGGGGGGGGGGTCTGAGAATGGGGACTGGGGAGGGGGACAACAGGGGTCGTTGCGGAGGGGGCTTGGTGGTGGGGGAATGAGGGGTACTGGGAAAAGGGGAGGTCCCACTTCCCCCCTCAACCCCTTCCTCCCCCCTCCTTCCCACCTCCATCCCCACTCCCTCCCCCCTCCCTCCCCCCTCAATCCCAACCTCCTTCACCACTCAGCCCCTAACTCCCCCCCTCCCTCCTTCCCTCCATCCCACCCTCCCCCACTCCCTCCCCCTCCCTCCACCATTCCATCCCTCTCCCCCTCCCCCCTCCTTCCACCCTCCCTCCCCTCCTCCCGGTTACAATGGAAACCCTACGAGGACGGGCCCAATGGGGAAAGAGGGGTACTGGGAAAATGGGAGGTTCCCCTCCCTCCCCCCTCACTCCCCCCTCCCTCCCTTCTCCCTCCCCCCCTCCCTCCCCCTCCCCTTCCCCCCTCCCTCCCCTTCCCCCCTCCCCCCTCCCTCCCCCTCCCCCCTACCCCCTTCCCTCCCCTCTCCCTCCCCCCCTTCCCCCCTCCCCTCCCCCCTCCCTCCCCCTCCCCTCCCCCCTCCACACCTCCCTACTCCCTCCCTCGAAAAGCAACTGACAGAAGCACTAAGTAGCCGCGAATGTTTCAAAACCAGCACTTAACCGCGAATGTTTTTTAAAAAAGCACTTAACCGCGAATGTTTCAAAACAAGCAATTAAAAAGCACTTTTTTTTTTAAAGTATTTTTTTTTATTCCAAGAGATGGGGGGGGTCTGAGAATGGGGACTGGGGAGGGGGACAACAGGGGTCGTTGCGGTGGGGGCTTGGTGGTGGGAGAAAGAGGGGTACTGGGAAAAGGGGAGGTCCCACTTCCCCCTCAACCTCTTCCTTCCCCCTCCTTCCCACCTCCATCCCCACTCTCTCCCCCCTCAATCCCAACCTCCATCACCACTCAGCCCCTAACTCACCCCTCCCTCCTTCCCTCCATCCGACCCTCCCCCACTCCCTCCCCCCCTCCCTCCACCCTTCCACCCCTCTCCCCCTCCTTCCACCCTCCCTCCCCCCCTCCCGGTTACAATGGAAACCCTACGGGGACGGGCCCAACGGGGAAAGAGGGGTACTGGGAAAAGGGGAGTTCCCCTCCCTCCCCTCCTCCCTCCCCTCCCCCCTACCCCTCTTCCCCCCTCCCCCTCCCCTCCCCCCCTCCCTCCCCCTCCCCTCCTCCCTCCACACCTCCCTCCACACCTCCCTCCTCCCTCCCTCCCCCCCTCCCGGTTACAATGGAAACCCTACGAGGACGGGCCCAACGGGGAAAGAGGAGTACTGGGAAAAGGGGAGGTCCCCCTCCCTCCCCCCTTCCCCCTCCCCTCCCCCATCCCCTCTCCCTCCCCCTCCCTCCCCCTCCCCCCTACCCCCCTCCCTCCCCCCCCCTCCCTCCCCTCCCCTCCTCCCTCCACACCTCCCTCCTCCCTCCCTCCCCCTTCCCGCCCTCCCCTCCTCCCGGTTACAATGGAAACCCTACGAGGACGGGCCCAACGGGGAAAGAGGGGTACTGGGAAAAGGGGAGGTCCCCCTCCCTCCCTCCCCCCTACCCACCTCCCTCCCCTCTCCCTCCCCCCCTTCCCTCCTCCCTTCCCCCCTCCCCTCCCCCCTCCCATCCCCCCCTCTCCCCCCTCCCTCCCCCCCTACCCCCCTCCCTCCCCTCTCCCTCCCCCCTCCCCTCCCCCCCTCCCTCCCCTCCTCCCTCCCCTTCCCTCCCCCAACCCTCCCCCTTTCCTCCCCTCCCGGTTACAATGGAAACCCTACGAGGACGGGCCCAACGGGCCCACTCGGTCTAGTATACTACTAAAACTCTGCGGTCCAACATTCCGTGTGTATGTACGCAAACATTCCGTGTGTATGTACGGAAGATTCCGAAGATTTCTGTCCATAACTTACAAACCCTACTCCTCCCAGACGGTACACCAAAGCGCTACGATTTTTGTACCGCCATATTCACCATTAACATGGGCAACTATTGTAAGTACTTTCGTTCAAATTGAAGCTACCTTTTTAAAGCTAGAGAGATATTAAAGTTAAAATTTCTCATTTCTAACCCTTTTCTTGAAGGGGCTTCAGCGCGTGATGTCACAATGGCACCCGTGCACCAATGAGAGATCAGCTCGGTTTTAAATTTACATCTTCAGCTTGTGACGTCACAATGCTTGTGTGAGATTGTTGCAACATTGTTGCGAAAGGCAACAGCCAGTTTTTTAAAGTTGTGCGAGTCACTTAACATACACAGATCAGCATGGGGCCCCTATTCCCTCCCTCCCCCCCCTTCCCCCCTCAACCCCTTCCTCCCCACTCCTTCCCACCTCCATCCCCACTCCCTCCCCCCCTCCTCCCCAACTCCCTCCCCACCTCCCTCACCCCTCCTCCCCTAACTCCCCCCCCCTCCCTCTTTCCCTCCATCCCTCCCCCCCTCCCTCCACCCTTCCATCCCTCTCCCCCTCCCCCCTCCTTCCACCCTCCCTCCCCCCTTCTGGTTACAAAGGAAACCCTACGGGGACGGACCCAACGGGGAAAGAGGGGTACTGGGAAAAGGGGAGGTCCCCCTCCCTCCCCTCCCCTCCCCCCTCCCCCTCCCCCCTAACCCTCTCCCTCCCCCTTCCCCCCTCCCCTCCTCCCTCCACACCTCCCTCCTCCCTCCCTCCCCTCCTCCCGGTTACAATGGAAACCCTACGAGGACGGGCCCAACGGGGAAAGAGGGGTACTGGGAAAAGGGGAGGTCCCCCTCCCTCCCCCTTACACGCTCCCTCCCTCCCCCTCCCCCTGTCCCTCCCCCCTCCCCTCCCCCCTCCCTCCCCCTCCCCTCCTCCCTCCACACCTCCCTCCTCCCTCCCCCCTACCCCCCTCCCTCCCCTCTCCCTCCTCCCCCTTCCCCCTCCCTCCCCCTCCCCTCCTCCCTCCCCCTCCCCTCCTCCCTCCACACCTCCCTCCTCCCTCCCTCCCCCTTCCCTACCTCCCCTCCTCCCGGTTACAATGGAAACCCTACGACGACGGGCCCAACGGGGAAAGAGGGGTACTGGGAAAACGGGTGGTCCCCCTCCCTCCCCCCTTCCCCCCTCCCTACCCCCTCCCTCCCCTCTCCCTCCCCCTTGCCCCTTCCCCCTCCCCTCCCCCCTCCACACCTCCCTCCTCCCTTCCCTCCCCCCCACTCCCCTCCCGGTTACAATGGAAACCTTACGAGGACGGGCACATCGGGGAAAGAGGGGTACTGGGAAAAGGGGAGGTCCCCCTCCCTCCCCCTTCCACCCTCACCCCTTCCCCCCACCCCTCCCCCTCTCCCTCCCCCCTCCCTCCACCTCCCCCCCTTCCCCCCTCCCCCTCCCTCCCCCTCCCCTCCTCCCTCCACACCTCCCTCTTCCCTCCCTCCCCCCTCCCTCCCTGCCTCACGGTTACAATGGAAACCCTACGAGGACGGGCCCAACGGGGAAAGGGGTGTGCTGGGGAAAGGGGGGGGGAGAGTAAGAGTGTATCTGGGGGAGAGAGAATGGGGGGGTCTGAGAATGGGGACTGGGGAGGGGGACAACAGGGGGCTTGGTGGTTTGGGAAAGAAGAGTACTGGGAAAAGGGGAGGTACCCCTCCCTCCCCACTCTCCTCCCTCCCTCATCCCTCCCTCCCTCCCGTCCCAGCAGCGCTGACCGCCGGGAGGTGTAGTCGCCGTCGCCTCTCCCGCTGTTTGATTTCATTTATAACAAAGACATTTATTTAAAATGAGGAATGTGATTTTCATTAAGTTTGATTTTATTTATTTTAAAAAAGCTGATGCTCTATAGATAAGTTTATTTCCTTTTCAACAAAGAACGCTGTTTATTTTAAAGTAAAATAGACCCTCCCCCCACCCCCCTCCCTCCCCTCTCCCTCCCCATCCCCCTCCCCTCCTTCCCCCTCCCCTCCCCCCTCCACTCCACCCTCCCCTCCCCCCCTCCCTCCCACTTCCCTCCCTCCCATCCTCCCGGTTACAATGGAAACCCTACGAGGACGGGCCCAACGGGCCCACTCGGTCTAGTATACTACTAAAACTCTGGGTTCGTGTGTATGTACGGAAGATTCCGTATGTACGAAAGATTCCGAAGATTTCTGTCCATAACTTACAAACCCTACTCCTCCCAGATGGTACACCAAAGCGCTACGATTTTTGTACCGCCGTATTCACCATTAACATGGGCAACTATTGTAAGTACTTTCGTTCAAATTGAAGCTACCTTTTTAAAGCTAGAGAGATATTAAAGTTTAAATTTTCATTTCTAACACTTTTCTTGAAGGGGCCAAACCCTACTCCTCCCAGACGGTACACCAAAGCGCTACGATTTTTGTACCGCCGTATTCACCATTAACATGGGCAACTATTGTAAGTACTTTCGTTCAAATTGAAGCTACCTTTTTAAAGCTAGAGAGATATTAAAGTTTAAATTTTTCATTTCTAACCCTTTTCTTGAAGGGGCTTCAGCGCGTGATGTCACAATGGCACCCGTGCACCAATGAGAGATCAGCTCGCGATGGACAAGTGGCTTCTATTGGGTGTTTACTACTTTAGATTTACATAATTTTTTTTCTGACCTTTTTTTTCAAGGTCTTCAGCTTGTGACGTCACAATGCTTGTGTGAGATGGTTGCAACATTGTTGCGAAAAGCAACCGCCAGTTTTTTAAAGTTGTGCGAGTCACTTAACATACACAGATCAGCATGGGGCCCCTATTCCCTCCCTCCCCCCCCCCTTCCCCCCTCAACCCCTTCCTCCCCACTCCTTCCCACCTCCACCCTCCCCCCCTTCCCCCCTCCCCTCCCCCCTCCCTCCCCCTCCACCCTCCACACCTCCCTCCCTCCCCCTTCCCTCCCTCCCCTCCTCCCGGTTACAATGGAAACCCTACGAGGACGGGCCCAACGGGGAAAGAGGGGTACTGGGAAAAGGGGAGGTCCCCCTCCCTCCCCTTCCCCCTCCCCTCCCCCCCCTACCCCCCTCCCCTCCCCCCCCTACCCCTCTCCCTCCCCCCTCCCCCCCTCCCTCCCCCTCTCCCTCCCCCCTCCCCCCCTTCCCCTCCCCTCCCCCTCCCTCCCCCTCCCCTCCCTCCACACCTCCCTCCTCCCTCCCTCCCCCTTCCCTCCCTCCCCTCCTCCCGGTTACAATGGAAACCCTACGAGGACGGGCCCAACGGGGAAAGAGGGGTACTGGGAAAAGGGGAGGTCCCCCTCACTCCCCCCTTCCCCATCCCATCCCCCCTCCCTCCCCTCTCCCGCCCCCTTCCCCCCTCCCATTCCCCCCTCCCTCCCCTCCTCCCTCCACACCTCCCTCCTCCCTCCCTCCCCTTCCCTCCCTCCCATCCTCCCAATGCTTGTGTGAGATGGTTGCAACATTGTTTCGAAAAGCAACTGACAGAAGCACTAAGTAGCCGCGAATGTTTCAAAACCAGCACTTAACCGCGAATGTTTTTTAAAAAAGCACTTAACCGCGAATGTTTCAAAACAAGCAATTAAAAAGCACTTATTTTTTTTAAAGTATTTTTTTTTATTCCAAGAGAATGGGGGGGGTCTGAGAATGGGGACTGGGGAGGGGGACAACAGGGGTCGTTGCGGTGGGGGCTTGGTGGTGGGGGAAAGAGGGGTACTGGGAAAAGGGGAGGTCCCACTTCCCCCCTCAACCTCTTCCTCCCCCCTCCTTCCCACCTCCATCCCCACTCTCTCCCCCCTCAATCCCAACCTCCATCACCACTCAGCCCCTAACTCCCCCCCTCCCTCCTTCCCTCCATCCCACCCTCCCCCAATCCCTCCCCCCTCCCTCCACCCTTCCATCCCTCTCCCCCTCCCCCCTCCTTCCACCCTCCCTCCCCCCCTCCCGGTTACAATGGAAACCCTACGGGGACGGGCCCAACGGGGAAAGAGTGGTACTGGGAAAAGAGGAGATCCCCCTCCCTCCCCTCCCCCTACCCCCTTCCCCCCTCCCCTTCCCCCTCCCCTCCCCCCTCCCTCCCCCTCCCCTCCTCCCTCCACACCTCCCTCCTCCCTCCCTCCCCCCCTCCCGGTTACAATGGAAACCCTATGAGGACGGGCCCAACGGGGAAAGAGGGGTACTGGGAAAAGGGGAGGTCCCCCTTCCCCCCTCAACCCCTTCATCCCCCCTCCTTCCCACCTCCATCCCCACTCCCTCCCCCCTCCTCCCCCTCCCTCCCCAACTCCCTCCCCCCTCCCCCTAACTCCCCCCTCCCTCCTTCCCTCCATCCCTCCCTCCCCAATCCCTCCCCCCCTCCCTCCACCCTTCCATCCCTCTCCCCCCTCCTTGAAACCCTACGAGGACGGGCCCAACGGGGAAAGAGGAGTACTGGGAAAAGGGGAGGTCCCCCTCCCTCCCCCCTTCCCCCTCCCCTCCCCCCTCTCCCTCCCCCTCCCCCCTACCCCCCTCCCTCCCCTCCCCCTCCCTCCCCTCCCCTCCTCCTTCCACACCTCCCTCCTCCCTCCCTCCCCCTTCCCGCCCTCCCCTCCTCCCGGTTACAATGGAAACCCTACGAGGACGGGCCCAACGGGGAAAGAGGGGTACTGGGAAAAGGGGAGGTCCCCCTCGCTCCCTCCCTCCCCTCTCCCTCCCCCCCTTCCCTCCTCCCTTCCCCCCTCCCCTCCCCCCTCCCATCCCCCCCTCTCCCCCCTCCCTCCCCCTAACCCCCTCCCTCCCCCTCTCCCTCCCCCCTCCCTCCCCTCCTCCCTCCCCCTTCCCTCCCCCAACCCTCCCCCTTTCTTCCCCTCCCGGTTACAATGGAAACCCTACGAGGACGGGCCCAACGGGCCCACTCGGTCTAGTCTATATACTACTAAAACTCTGCGGTCCAACATTCCGTATGTATGTGTGTATATACGGAAGATTCCGAAGATTTCTGTCCATAACTTACAAACCCTGCTCCTCCCAGACGGTACACCAAAGCGCTACGATTTTTGTACCGCCATATTCACCATTAACCTGGGCAACTATTGTAAGTACTTTCGTTCAAATTGAAGCTACCTTTTTAAAGCTAGAGAGATATTAAAGTTTAAATTTTCATTTCTAACACTTTTCTTGAAGGGGCCAAACCCTACTCCTCCCAGACGGTACACCAAAGCGCTACGATTTTTGTACCGCCGTATTCACCATTAACATGGGCAACTATTGTAAGTACTTTCGTTCAAATTGAAGCTACCTTTTTAAAGCTAGAGAGATATTAAAGTTTAAAATTTTCATTTCTAACCCTTTTCTTGAAGGGGCTTCAGCGCGTGATGTCACAATGGCACCCGTGCACCAATGAGAGATCAGCTCGCGATGGACAAGCGGCTGCTATTGGGTGTTTACTACTTTAAATTTACATCATTTTTTTTCTGACCTTTTTTTTCAAGGTCTTCAGCTTGTGACGTCACAATGCTTGTGTGAGATGGTTGCAACATTGTTGCGAAAAGCAACTGCCAGTTTTTTAAAGTTGTGCGAGTCACTTAACATACACAGATCAGCATGGGGCCCCTATTCCCTCCCTCCCCCCCCCTTCCCCCCTCAACCCCTTCCTCCCCACTCCTTCCCACCTCCACCCCCCCTCCCTCCCCCCTTCCCCCCTCCCCTCCCCCCTCCCTCCCCCTCCACCCTCCACACCTCCCTCCCTCCCCCTTCCCTCCCTCCCCTCCTCCCGGTTACAATGGAAACCCTACGAGGACGGGCCCAACGGGGAAAGAGGGGTACTGGGAAAAGGGGAGGTCCCCCTCCCTCCCCTTCCCCCTCCCCTCCCCCACTACCCCTCTCCCTCCCCCCTCACCCCCCTCCCCCCCTCCCTCCCCCTCTCCCTCCCCCCTCCCCCCCTTCCCCCCTCCCCTCCCCCCTCCCTCCCCCTCCCCTCCCTCCACACCTCCCTCCTCCCTCCCTCCCCCTTCCCCCCCTCCCCTCCTCCCGGTTACAATGGAAACCCTACGAGGACGGGCCCAACGGGGAAAGAGGGGTACTGGGAAAAGGGGAGGTCACCCTCACTCCCCCCTTCCCCATCCCATCCCCCCTCCCTCCCCTCTCCCGCCCCCTTCCCCCCCTCCCCTTCCCCCCTCCCTCCCCTCCTCCCTCCACACCTCCCTCCTCCTTCCCTCCCCTTCCCTCCCTCCCATCCTCCCAATGCTTGTGTGAGATGGTTGCAACATTGTTTCGAAAAGCAACTGACAGAAGCACTAAGTAGCCGCGAATGTTTCAAAACCAGCACTTAACCGCGAATGTTTTTTAAAAAAGCACTTAACCGCGAATGTTTCAAAACAAGCAATTAAAAAGCACTTTTTTTTTATAGTATTTTTTTTTATTCCAAGAGAATGGGGGGGGTCTGAGAATGGGGACTGGGTAGGGGGACAACAGGGGTCGTTGCGGTGGGGGCTTGGTGGTGGGGGAAAGAGGGGTACTGGGAAAAGGGGAGGTCCCACTTCCCCCTCAACCTCTTCCTCCCCCCTCCTTCCCACCTCCATCCCCACTCTCTCCCCCCTCAATCCCAACCTCCATCACCGCTCAGCCCCTAACTCACCCCTCCCTCCTTCCCTCCATCCGACCCTCCCCCACTCCCTCCACCCTTCCACCCCTCTCCCCTTCCTTCCACCCTCCCTCCCCCCCTCCCGGTTACAATGGAAACCCTACGGGGACGGGCCCAACGGGGAAAGAGGGGTACTGGGAAAAGGGGAGTTCCCCTCCCTCCCCTCCTCCCTCCCCTCCCCCCTACCCCTCTTCCCCCCCCCCCTCCCTCCCCCTCCCCCCCTCCCTCCCCCTCCCCTCCTCCCTCCACACCTCCCTACACACCTCCCTCCTCCCTCCCTCCCCCCCTCCCGGTTACAATGGAAACCCTACGAGGACGGGCCCAATGGGGAAAGAGGAGTACTGGGAAAAGGGGAGGTCCCCCTCCCTCCCCCCTTCCCCCTCCCCTCCCCCATCCCCTCTCCCTCCCCCTCCCTCCCCCTCCCCCCTACCCCCCTCCCTCCCCTCCCCCTCCCTCCCCTCCCCTCCTCCCTCCACACCTCTCTCCTCCCTCCCTCCCCCTTCCCGCCCTCCCCTCCTCCCGGTTACAATGGAAACCCTACGAGGACGGGCCCAACGGGGAAAGAGGGGTACTGGGAAAAGGGGAGGTCCCCCTCCCTCCCTCCCCCCTACCCACCTCCCTCCCCTCTCCCTCCCACCCTTCCCTCCTCCCTTCCCCCCTCCCCTCCCCCCTCCCATCCCCCCTCTCCCCCCTCCCTCCCCCCTACCCCCCTCCCTCCCCTCTCCCTCCCCCCTCCCCCCTCCCCTCCCCCTCCCTCCCCTCCTCCCTCCCCCTTCCCTCCCCCAACCCTCCCCCTTTCCTCCCCTCCCGGTTACAATGGAAACCCTACGAGGACGGGCCCAACGGGCCCACTCGGTCTAGTCTATATACTACTAAAACTCTGCGGTCCAACATTCCGTATGTATGTGTGTATATACGGAAGATTCCGAAGATTTCTGTCCATAACTTACAAACCCTGCTCCTCCCAGACGGTACACCAAAGCGCTACGATTTTTGTACCGCCATATTCACCATTAACCTGGGCAACTATTGTAAGTACTTTCGTTCAAATTGAAGCTACCTTTTTAAAGCTAGAGAGATATTAAAGTTTAAATTTTCATTTCTAACACTTTTCTTGAAGGGGCCAAACCCTACTCCTCCCAGACGGTACACCAAAGCGCTACGATTTTTGTACCGCCGTATTCACCATTAACATGGGCAACTATTGTAAGTACTTTCGTTCAAATTGAAGCTACCTTTTTAAAGCTAGAGAGATATTAAAGTTTAAATTTTTCATTTCTAACCCTTTTCTTGAAGGGGCTTCAGCGCGTGATGTCACAATGGCACCCGTGCACCAATGAGAGATCAGCTCGCGATGGACAAGCGGCTGCTATTGGGTGTTTACTACTTTAAATTTACATAATTTTGTTTCTGACCTTTTTTTTCAAGGTCTTCAGCTTGTGACGTCACAATGCTTGTGTGAGATGGTTGCAACATTGTTGCGAAAAGCAACTGCCAGTTTTTAAAAGTTGTGCGAGTCACTTAACATACACAGATCAGCATGGGGCCCCTATTCCCTCCCTCCCCCCCCCCTTCCCCCCTCAACCCCTTCCTCCCCACTCCTTCCCACCTCCACCCCCCCTCCCTCCCCCCCTTCCCCCCTCCCCTCCCCCCTCCCTCCCCCTCCACACCTCCCTCCCTCCCCCTTCCCTCCCTCCCCTCCTCCCGGTTACAATGGAAACCCTACGAGGACGGGCCCAACGGGGAAAGAGGGGTACTGGGAAAAGGGGAGGTCCCCCTCCCTCCCCTTCCCCCTCCCCTCCCCCCCCTACCCCTCTCCCTCCCACCTCCCCCCCTCCCTCCCCCTCTCCCTCCCCCCTCCCCCCCTTCCCCCCTCCCCTCCCCCCTCCCTCCCCCTCCCCTCCCTCCACACCTCCCTCCTCCCTCCCTCCCCCTTCCCTCCCTCCCCTCCTCCCGGTTACAATGGAAACCCTACGAGGACGGGCCCAACGGGGAAAGAGGGGTAATTGGGAAAAGGGGAGGTCCCCCTCACTCCCCCTTCCCCATCCCATCCCCCCTCCCTCCCCTCTCCCGCCCCCTTCCCCCCCTCCCCTTCCCCCCTCCCTCCCCTCCTCCCTCCACACCTCCCTCCCTCCCCTTCCCTCCCTCCCATCCTCCCAATGCTTGTGTGAGATGGTTGCAACATTGTTTCGAAAAGCAGCTGACAGAAGCACTAAGTAGCCGCGAATGTTTCAAAACCAGCACTTAACCGCGAATGTTTTTTAAAAAAGCACTTAACCGCGAATGTTTCAAAACAAGCAATTAAAAAGCACTTCTTTTTTTTAAAGTATTTTTTTTTATTCCAAGAGAATGGGGGGGGTCTGAGAATGGGGACTGGGGAGGGGGACAACAGGGGTCGTTGCGGTGGGGGCTTGGTGGTGGGGGAAAGAGGGGTACTGGGAAAAGGGGAGGTCCCACTTCCCCCCTCAACCTCTTCCTCCCCCCTCCTTCCCACCTCCATCCCCACTCTCTCCACCCCTCAATCCCAACCTCCATCACCACTCAGCCCCTAACTCACCCGTCCCTCCTTCCCTCCATCCGACCCTCCCCCACTCCCTCCCCCCCTCCCTCCACCCTTCCACCCCTCTCCCCCTCCCCCCTCCTTCCACCCTCCCTCCCCCCCCTCCCGGTTACAATGGAAACCCTACGGGGACGGGCCCAACGGGGAAAGAGGGGTACTGGGAAAAGGGGAGGTCCCCCTCCCTCCCCCCTTCCCCCCTCCCTCCCTCCCCCTCCCTCCCCCTCCCTCCCCCTCCCTCCCCCTCCCTCCCCCTCCCCCCTACCCCCCTCCCCCCCTTCCCCCCTCAACCCCTTCCTCCCCACTCCTTCCCACCTCCATCCCCACTCCCTCCCCCCCTCCTCCCCAACTCCCTCCCCACCTCCCTCACCCCTCCTCCCCTAACTCCCCCCCCCTCCCTCCTTCCCTCCATCCTCCCCCCCTCCCTCCACCCTTCCATCCCTCTCCCCCTCCCCCCTCCTTCCACCCTCCCTCCCCCCCTTCTGGTTACAAAGGAAACCCTACGGGGACGGGCCCAACGGGGAAAGAGGGGTACTGGGAAAAGGGGAGGTCCCCCTCCCTCCCTCCCCCCTACCCACCTCCCTCCCCTCTCCCTCCCCCCCTACCCTCCTCCCTTCCCCCCTCCCCCCTCCCATCCCCCCCTCTCCCCCCTCCCTCCCCCCTACCCCCTCCCTCCCCTCTCCCTCCCCTCTCCCTCCCCCCTCCCCCCCTCCCCTCCCCCCCTCCCTCCCCTCCTCCCTCCCCCTTCCCTCCCCCAACCCTCCCCCTTTCCTCCCATCCCGGTTACAATGGAAACCCTACGAGGACGGGCCCAACGGGCCCACTCGGTCTAGTATAATACTAAAACTCTGCGGTCCAACATTCCGTATGTATATACGGAAGATTCCGTATGTATATACGGAAGATTCCGAAGATTTCTGTCCATAACTTACAAACCCAGCTCCTCCCAGACGGTACACCAAAGCGCTACGATTTTTGTACCGCCGTATTCACCATTAACATGGGCAACTATTGTAAGTACTTTCGTTCAAATTGAAGCTACCTTTTTAAAGCTAGAGAGATATTAAAGTTTAAATTTTCATTTCTAACACTTTTCTTGAAGGGGCCAAACCCTACTCCTCCCAGACGGTACACCAAAGCGCTACGATTTTTGTACCGCCGTATTCACCATTAACATGGGCAACTATTGTAAGTACTTTCGTTCAAATTGAAGCTACCTTTTTAAAGCTAGAGAGATATTAAAGTATAAATTTTCATTTCTAACCCTTTTCTTGAAGGGGCTTCAGTGCGTGATGTCACAATGGCACCCGTGCACCAATGAGAGATCAGCTCGGTTTTAAATTTACATCTTCAGCTTGTGACGTCACAATGCTTGTGTGAGATTGTTGCAACATTGTTGCGAAAAGCAACTGCCAGTTTTTTAAAGTTGTGCAAGTCACTTAACATACACAGATCAGCATGGGGCCCCTATTCCCTCCCTCCCCCCCTTCCCCCCTCAACCCCTTCCTCCCCACTCCTTCCCACCTCCATCCCCACTCCCTCCCCCCCTCCTCCCCAACTCCCTCCCCACCTCCCTCACCCCTCCTCCCCTAACTCCCCCCCCCTCCCTCCTTCCCTCCATCCTCCCCCCCTCCCTCCACCCTTCCATCCCTCTCCCCCTCCCCCCTCCTTCCACCCTCCCTCCCCCCCTTCTGGTTACAAAGGAAACCCTACGGGGACGGGCCCAACGGGGAAAGAGGGGTACTGGGAAAAGGGGAGGTCCCCCTCCCTCCCCTTCCCCCCTCCCCTCCCCCCTCCCCCTCCCCCCTAACCCTCTCCTTCCCCCTCCCCTCCCCCCCTCCCCTCCCCCCCTCCCCTCCTCCCTCCACACCTCCTCCTCCCTCCCTCCCCTCCTCCCGGTTACAATGGAAACCCTACGAGGACGGGCCCAACGGGGAAAGAGGGGTACTGGGAAAAGGGGAGGTCCCCCTCCCTCCCCCCTTCCCCCATCCCATCCCCCCTCCCTCCCCTCTCCCTCCCCCCCGTTCCCCCTCCCCTTCCCCCCTCCCTCCACACCTCTCTCCTCCCTCCCTCCCCTTCCCTCCCTCCCATCCTACCAATGCTTGTTTGAGATGGGTGCTACATTGTTTCGAAAAGCACCACTAACAGATCGCAGTGAGAAGCACTATGTGACCGTGAATGTTTCAAAACAAGCACTTAAAAAGCACTTATCTTTTTTTAAAGTATTTTTTTTTATTGCAAGTCACTTATCATACACAGATCAGCATTGGGCCCCTATGCTCGTGGGCCACCGGGGCAAGTGTTTCGAAAAAAGCACTGAGAGTGTGTCTGGGGGAGAGAGAGAATGGGGGGGGGGGGGGGGGGGGGGGGGGGTCTGAGAATGGGGACTGGGGAGGGGGACAACAGGGGTCGTTGCGGAGGGGGCTTGGTGGTGGGGGAAAGAGGGGTACTGGGAAAAGGGGAGGTCCCACTTCCCCCCTCAACCCCTTCCTCCCCCCTCCTTCTCACCTCCATCCCCACTCCCTCCCCCCTCCCTCCCCCCTCAATCCCAACCTCCTTCACCACTCAGCCCCTAACTCCCCCCCTCCCTCCTTCCCTCCATCCCACCCTCCCCCACTCCCTCCCCCCTCCCTCCACCATTCCATCCCTCTCCCCCTCCCCCCTCCTTCCACCCTCCCTCCCCTCCTCCCGGTTACAATGGAAACCCTACGAGGACGGGCCCAATGGGGAAAGAGGGGTACTGGGAAAATGGGAGGTTCCCCTCCCTCCCCCCTCACTCCCCCCTCCCTCCCTTCTCCCTCCCCCCCTCCCTCCCCCTCCCCTTCCCCCCTCCCTCCCCTTCCCCCCTCCCCCTCCCTCCCCCTCCCCCCTACCCCCTTCCCTCCCCTCTCCCTCCCCCCCTTCCCCCCTCCCCTCCCCCCTCCCTCCCCCTCCCCTCCCCCCTCCACACCTCCCTACTCCCTCCCTCGAAAAGCAACTGACAGAAGCACTAAGTAGCCGCGAATGTTTCAAAACCAGCACTTAACCGCGAATGTTTTTTAAAAAAGCACTTAACCGCGAATGTTTCAAAACAAGCAATTAAAAAGCACTTTTTTTTAAAAAGTTTTTTTTTATTCCAAGAGAATGGGGGGGGTCTGAGAATGGGGACTGGGGAGGGGGACAACAGGGGTCGTTGCGGTGGGGGCTTGGTGGTGGGAGAAAGAGGGGTACTGGGAAAAGGGGAGGTCCCACTTCCCCCTCAACCTCTTCCTCCCCCCTCCTTCCCACCTCCATCCCCACTCTCTCCCCCCTCAATCCCAACCTCCATCACCACTCAGCCCCTAACTCACCCCTCCCTCCTTCCCTCCATCCGACCCTCCCCCACTCCCTCCCCCCCTCCCTCCACCCTTCCACCCCTCTCCCCCTCCTTCCACCCTCCCTCCCCCCCTCCCGGTTACAATGGAAACCCTACGGGGACGGGCCCAACGGGGAAAGAGGGGTACTGGGAAAAGGGGAGTTCCCCTCCCTCCCCTCCTCCCTCCCCTCCCCCCTACCCCTCTTCCCCCCTCCCCCTCCCCTCCCCCCCTCCCTCCCCCTCCCCTCCTCCCTCCACACCTCCCTCCACACCTCCCTCCTCCCTCCCTCCCCCCCTCCCGGTTACAATGGAAACCCTACGAGGACGGGCCCAACGGGGAAAGAGGAGTACTGGGAAAAGGGGAGGTCCCCCTCCCTCCCCCCTTCCCCCTCCCCTCCCCCATCCCCTCTCCCTCCCCCTCCCTCCCCCTCCCCCCTACCCCCCTCCCTCCCCTCCCCCCTCCCTCCCCTCCCCTCCTCCCTCCACACCTCCCTCCTCCCTCCCTCCCCCTTCCCGCCCTCCCCTCCTCCCGGTTACAATGGAAACCCTACGAGGACGGGCCCAACGGGGAAAGAGGTGTACTGGGAAAAGGGGAGGTCCCCCCTCCCTCCCTCCCCCCTACCCACCTCCCTCCCCTCTCCCTCCCCCCCTTCCCTCCTCCCTTCCCCCCTCCCCTCCCCCCTCCCATCCCCCCCTCTCCCCCCTCCCTCCCCCCTACCCCCCTCCCTCCCCTCTCCCTCCCCCCCTCCCCTCCCCCCCTCCCTCCCCTCCTCCCTCCCCCTTCCCTCCCCCAACCCTCCCCCTTTCCTCCCCTCCCGGTTACAATGGAAACCCTACGAGGACGGGCCCAACGGGCCCACTCGGTCTAGTATTATATAGATAGATAGATAGATAGATAGATAGATAGATAGATAGATAGATAGATAGATAGATAGATAGATAGATAGATAGATAGATAGATAGATAGATAGATAGATAGATAGATAGATAGATAGATAGATAGATAGATAGATAGATAGATAGATAGATAGATAGATAGATAGATAGATAGATAGATAGATAGATAGATAGATAGATAGATAGATAGATAGATAGATAGATAGATAGATAGATAGATAGATAGATAGATAGATAGATAGATAGATAGATAGATAGATAGATAGATAGATAGATAGATAGATAGATAGATAGATAGATAGATAGATAGATAGATAGATAGATAGATAGATAGATAGATAGATAGATAGATAGATAGATAGATAGATAGATAGATAGATAGATAGATAGATAGATAGATAGATAGATAGATAGATAGATAGATAGATAGATAGATAGATAGATAGATAGATAGATAGATAGATAGATAGATAGATAGATAGATAGATAGATAGATAGATAGATAGATAGATAGATAGATAGATAGATAGATAGATAGATAGATAGATAGATAGATAGATAGATAGATAGATAGATAGATAGATAGATAGATAGATAGATAGATAGATAGATAGATAGATAGATAGATAGATAGATAGATAGATAGATAGATAGATAGATAGATAGATAGATAGATAGATAGATAGATAGATAGATAGATAGATAGATAGATAGATAGATAGATAGATAGATAGATAGATAGATAGATAGATAGATAGATAGATAGATAGATAGATAGATAGATAGATAGATAGATAGATAGATAGATAGATAGATAGATAGATAGATAGATAGATAGATAGATAGATAGATAGATAGATAGATAGATAGATAGATAGATAGATAGATAGATAGATAGATAGATAGATAGATAGATAGATAGATAGATAGATAGATAGATAGATAGATAGATAGATAGATAGATAGATAGATAGATAGATAGATAGATAGATAGATAGATAGATAGATAGATAGATAGATAGATAGATAGATAGATAGATAGATAGATAGATAGATAGATAGATAGATAGATAGATAGATAGATAGATAGATAGATAGATAGATAGATAGATAGATAGATAGATAGATAGATAGATAGATAGATAGATAGATAGATAGATAGATAGATAGATAGATAGATAGATAGATAGATAGATAGATAGATAGATAGATAGATAGATAGATAGATAGATAGATAGATAGATAGATAGATAGATAGATAGATAGATAGATAGATAGATAGATAGATAGATAGATAGATAGATAGATAGATAGATAGATAGATAGATAGATAGATAGATAGATAGATAGATAGATAGATAGATAGATAGATAGATAGATAGATAGATACTCTGAATGATGAAGGCCAATGTGCCAAAAAGCCGTTTTGACCGCCCGATCTGCCTGTGATGTCACTTTCAACAAACTATGTATCTGCACTCCTAGATTGTCTGCTTTACAACACTCCCCAGAGCCTTAACATTCACTGTGTAGGTCTTGCCCATGTTTGACTTTCCAAAATGCAACACCTCACATTTCTCAGTGTTAAATTCCATCAAGTATTTCTCAGCCCACATGGCCAACTGATCAAGATCCTGCTGCAATTTGAGTTGTGATGGTGGGTGGGTTTATTGGCTGTTTTGAATTGCCCTCAGGGTGTGCGTGTGCTGGGGGGGTGTTGGTGTGAATGTGGGGAGAGTGAAGTGGGTGAATGTGGGATCAGTGTAGACGGGTGTGTGGGTGGTCACTGCACGGCTGGAGGCACTGCCACTGTGCTGTAGGACTGAGAGCATCTCTCCCTCCCACCACCAACATCACAGAATCCAGTCCATTCCCCACTCCGTATCAGTCAGCTACTGCCTTGCTGTGGTTCTCAGCTCTCCCTCAGTGGCAGGCACACCATGGAATCAGAGCCTCCACCTTACCATCCACGGTAATGATACAGCCCTGCAATCTCTTGAACCCCGCTCGACCACCCTCTGATACAGAGGTATCCACTTGGCATGCAGTCTGCTGCTCTTCCTTGGGTGCTTGCTGTTGGGATCAGCCAGCCACTGAGCCGCTATCATGGCTTTGCCCACGTTGATGGAGTCTCCACCCTTCATCCCCTCATTTATCGAATATTGTGCCGAACCTGATGCCAAATTAAACCAATCCCCCCTGCATGCACATAATCCATATCCCTCCATCCCCTGCATATCCATGAGCCTGTCTAAAGCCTTTTAAATCCCACTATCATATCTGCCTCTACCATCACTCCCAACAGCACATTCCAGGCACTCCCCACTTTATGTTGTAAAAACTAAATTTTCCCCTTATATTCAACCTCCCAAAATGCAATTCCGCATATTTGCCCGGGTAAACACTGCCTGCCATTTCTCCGCTCACATCTGTAACTAAGTTATATATACATTTGAGTCTTTTTTTCACTGTCCCTGAGCACCAATTTGTGCATCATCTGCACATTTACTGGCCAACTAATTTTCATCGCTATCATTAATATATATACTGTTAAAATAGGTGCCAGCACTAATCCCTGTGGAACTCCACTGGTTATGGGCCTCCAGTCAGAATAACATCCTTTCGCCACAGCGCTGTGTCTTCCCTGGGTGAGCCAGTCTGAATCAAACTATCACTGGTCATCTATTCTATATATTGTACGCGTTTATAGTATGATGTTCATAATGCATAGGAGCAGAATGAGGCTATTCAGCCCATCGAGTCTACTCTGCCATTCTCCAGCCATAGACCCTGGCTGATCTATCTTTTCCTCTCAACCCCATTCTCCTGCCTTCTCCCCATAACCTTTGTCGGAGCCATGTGTATTTGCTAGCTGTCTTAGCATACTATATTCTTTTGTATCCTATTTTTGGGGCTTACATACATGGGCATATGTGCATATATGGACTGGGAGGAGCCAGGGGAGGGGCCAGAATTACAATTGGGAAGACCGCGATGTTATGCGATAGACACGAGAGGAGCTGTGGTGGGATACAATTCTTACCAAGTCAATGACTAGAGATATACTAATCTGTTTGTATAACTACTTCAATAAACGACTAATTAAACTGAAACGTCATGAAGATCTCTGTCGTTGTTTGCGTCAAGAATGTTCACTCCACTCCTTTCGTAAAAGTGGTAAGCTTAAGGACTTTATTGGGAAGGACTAAGTTGCTGCTACAACCTTTGACGCCCGGACTAATCAAGAATCTTGATTAGGTTGAAGGAGCCGAGAGAGGGAAGAAGGTCCAGAAGAGGCTCATGAGAGTTATCCGGGGGGTGATTGGGTTAACCCGTGATGTGTGTTTGAAAGCTGTTTGTCAGAGGGTGGTGAACCTGTGGAATTCTTTGCTGGCTGTGGAGGCCAAGTTATTGGGTATTAGAGAAGAGAGTCTAAAACTAAAGGGCATACGTTGACGCAGAGAGGGAAAAGATTTAAAAGGGATACAAGGGGCAACTGCTTCCCCATACAGAGGGCTGTGTACATATGGAGCTGTCAGATGCGATGGTAGAAGCAGCTACAATTATGACATTTGAAAGCCACTGACAGCTACATAGAAGGGGGTGTTTGAAGGGATAGACACAGAGTGCTGGAGTAACTCAGCATCTGCAGTTCCTTGATAGACACAAAAAGTTGGAGTAACTCAGCGGGACAGGCAGCATCTCTGGAGAGAAGGAATGGGTGACGTTTCAGGTCGAGTCCCTTCTTCAGACTGGTTAGGGATAATGGAAACGAGAGATATAGATAGCGATGTGGAGAGATACAGAAGAATGAATGAATGATTGAATGAAACAATGAATGCAAAAAAGATATGCAGTTCCTTGTTTCTATCAAGGGTTGAGGGGATATGGGCCTGGTACAGGCAAGCTGTGGCTGGATAGTATGCAAAATAAAATATTTCATTGCATCTCGGTACACGTGACAGCAATAACAGAACTAAACTAAACCAATTGTCTCGATCAGGCTGCCATGAGGAACTTTATCAGGATGCATCTCTGCTTGGCTTGGGAACAACTCCATCCAAGACCACGAATTGTGGACGCAACCCAGACCATCACACAAACCAACCTCCCTTGTATTGACTCTATTTATATCTCATGCTGCCTCGGCAAGGCCAGCAGCATAATCAAGGACATCACACCTTAGCCACTACCTCTTCTTTCCTCAGGCAAAAGGTATTAAATGTGAAAACGCACACCTGCCGATTCAGGGACAGTTTCTTCACAGCTGTTATCTGGAAAGTGAACTATCCTATCACAGCCAGAGAGCAGTTCTGAACTACTATCTATCTCTTTGGTAACCCTCAGATTTCACTGACACTAATGTCCATGAAGCCGGAATTAAGAACAGAGTTCGGCCATTTGGCCCATCGAGTCGACTCTGCCATTTATTCATGACCGATCTATCTTTCCCTCTCAACCCATTCTCCTGCCTTCTCTCTGTAACCTTTGACCCCCTTACTAATCAAGAACCTGTCAACCTCTGCTTTGAAAATACCCAATGACAGCCTGCACAGCTGTCTATGGTGATGAATTCCACAGATTCACCACCCTCTGGCGAAAGATATTTCACCTCATCTCCATTCTTAAGGTATGTCCTTTCATTCTCTCCACATGCACTCTATGTAAGCCATGTCTTCTGGTCACTGCAAACCTCCCATGGTCTCTGCATTGTCCTCCACTACCTTCACCCCCCCCCCCCCCCCCCCACCCCACCCCACCCCACCTCACCCCAACCACACACACTGAACTACAAACAATTAACCCCTTCAAAACCTTTACACATTTCTGGATTTCTTTATGAGGAAAGCCCTTTCAGTCCTTCCAGTCTGTGCAATCGTATTGGCCCACAAAGTTTACCTGTGGCCCAGGATGGGCTACCAGAGTGACCGATCACCCCGTGGGGCAGGGGATGTGGGAGGAGTGCCAGGGGAACCCACGGACACAGGAAGAGCATATAAACTGCACACGGATTAGAGCTGGCAGACAGCAGCACTAACTGCTGCTCCACTGTACCCTCTACTTGGTTTTCTTTCTTCCAGCCTGTTTCATCTGCTTTGCAGACTCATTTACTGAAGGCACCCAGCGGTCCTGAATCATTGTGGGTTTCCCTTCACCCTGCCAATCCAGCTCTGAGCCTGACCATTCAGTTTGGCTGCCCTGCCCCAGTAATCCAAGTCCTTCCTCTTGCATCAGTTGTGGGTCACACATTCACCTGCACCCCCTCCTGTCTCCATCCATGGCACCAGGAGAGGTCCAGACATACATAACCAATACAAGACAAGTTTTGAAATGATTTTTTATTGCTTAAAAGCCACAAAGCAAAGCATAGCTCGCATTTGCTGAACCCCTGGAGTTTCAATCTGTCTATCACACCACTTCTTTGCCTGTTTGTGTGGTGTCCTTCCTTTGCTTGTACATATGTTTCCTCTAGGTCTCTCCCCATAATAATTTTGAGAACATTGAAAGGTGCATGTCCATGTAGTGACGATGTGTGATGTGAGCACAGGTCACAGCTGAGTCTCCAATAAAGAATATTACCTTCAGGTGATAACTGCAGTGAGAATTTAGCAGCTCGACAGGACTAACACATGAACACCTCCAACTTTCTCTCTTTCCCTCTTTCAACCTGCCTCTTTTTCCTGTTTATCCATCCACCAGAGTGTCTCTGGCAGTCTCTGTTCTTCCATCCCTTTCCATCCCCTGTCCCGCTGAGCATTTGCAGAATCGTAGCGTGCTGTGCAGTTGGTTGGCTGTGAGCTCTGTACGGTTACTTGAGATACAAACGTGCTTCAGTAATAATCTGCGGGCAAAAGAAAGTGGTGAAAACCTTTCTGGGAAAGGAGCTGGAGTGAGGGTGACCAACAGCCGGTGAAGGGTCACCCCTCACTCACTCACTGTGCAAACCCCCCATTAACTCAGAAACTATCACCCCAACCCACTGGCAGGCCCTTGTCCTTGTCAACCCAAACCCTACTACCTCCCCCCCCCCCTCCCCCCCATTCACTGACGACCACCGCCCCATCCACCCATTCATCCTCTGGGGCTCTGTCACTCCAGGTCTGTCCCTGCCAGAATAGATGGGAAAACCATGCTGCTAGGGGAAGTGAGCAGGTTAGGCAGCATCTGTGGAGGGAAGGCACAGTGGACGGGACTAAACTTGAAAGGCAGATGGGCGGGATTCAATGCGGGACTGAGGCAGGTGACAGGCTGGAAGTCCATATGGGTGGTGATGAAATAAAGTTGGAGGACAGAATAGGCAGGATATATAAATTGGCTGCACGCATATAGCCTCACTGGGCAAACCATCCGTAATGTAATCTCAGGCTAGTGCCGTGACATTCTCCTTAATCAATAAAACAACTCACTCACCTCTTTTACCCTCTATCTCTCCTATACCATGCATACAGAGTCATACAGTGTGGAAACAGGCCCTTCGGCCCAACTTGCCCAAACCGACCAACATGTCCCATCTGCACTCGTCCCATCTGTCTGCTTTGGCCCATATCGCTCCAAACATATCCTGTCCATGAATCTGTCTAAATGCTTATTAAACATTGCGATAGTACCTGCATCAACTACCTCCTCCGGCAGCTCGTTCCATACACCTGTCACCCTTTTTTGTGAATATAATACCCGTCAAATTCCTATTAAATCTTTTCCCCCTCACCTTAAACCTATGTCCTCTGGTTGTCGATTCCCCTATTATGGGCAAGAGACTGTGCATCTACCCAAACTATTTCTCTCATGAGTTTCTACACCTCTATAAGATCACCCCTCATCGTCCTGCGCTCTAAGCTATAGTCATAGCCTATAGCTCAGGCCCTCGCGTCCTGGCAACATCCTCGTAAATCTTCTCTGCACTCTTTCCAGCTTGAGAACATCTTTCCTGTAACCTGGTGCCCAAAACTGAACACAGTACTATAAATACTCCTCGATCCAGCTGCTCTACAACTCTCCCCAGATCCCTACCGTTCACCGTTTCACAACCATCTTTTAAAATAAGGCTGTAACGTAGCAAAATGTGGAAAAGATGATGGGGTCTGAATGCTTTCTGAATGCACTGCATGTCATTAAACTGGAAATAATCTAGAAATAATTTACCAGAATTTTTCATGGCTTGATGGCCTGAGTTAGAGAGAGTGATGTGTTTTGGGTGTTTAAAATCATGAGGAGAGTGAATAGAGTCTTTTATCCAGGATAGACAATCAAAAGTCTGAGGTCCTAGATTTAAGGAGAAAGGGGCAAGATGTAATAGGAACCTGAAGACCACTTTTTTCACTCAGAGGATGTTGGGTCATGGAATTAGGTGCCAGTGGAGATCATTCTTGCAGGAACTATAACAGCATTTAAAAGACTCTTGAACAGGCACATGGATACGAAAGGCGTTGAGGGATATGGGCCAAACACAGGCAAATGGAACTTGCTTATATGAGGCATTTTGGTCGGTGTGGACAGGTTAGGCCGAAGCAGCTGTATCCATGCTGTAAGAGATAGATTGTAGGAAATGTTTCCCAATGGTACATGTGTCTAGGGACAGAGGGTGTTGGTCTAAGGAGGATCCGAGGAAGACCTTTATCCATTCAGAGGGTGATTGGAATCTGGAATGATCTCCTTGAGGGGATGGGGAGGCAGAAATTTTCAGTGTTGAAGAAACATTTGCATGAGCTCCTGAATTACCAAGTGAGTAGGGTGCGGACCAAGTGGTTGGAGTTGGATACCTGATGGTCAGCATGGACACGATGGACTGAGGGTTCTGTGTTGCATGATGTGGCCATAACCCTTGCATTTCTCTTTGCCACTCTTTCTTCTCTTCTCTATTTCCCTCTCCTTCCTCCCGGTCTACCTATCTGCCTCCCTCACACTCTCCCCCCAAACTATCTCTCCCCTGTACCCCTCTCACCTCACTCTGCCTTCCAGTTCTCTGTTTCACTTCTCTCACTCACTTCCTGTTCCACCCATTGTCCTGTCACCAACATCACTTCTCCCCACTAGCGCTTAGTTGTGGACTCCTTCTCGGGATCGAGTGTTCGCTTTTATACTCAGGACTTGATACTCACTCGCTGTCCAGATGATTCTTTCCGGATTATTATCTGTGAACAGAGAGCGGAAAGATAAGGTTACCAGGTGCGGACGGACCTAAGTTAGGACATCAGGAGCAGAAATAAGGAGAGATTATCAACTATTGAACCGTGGAGAGGGAGAGCCAGGCACAGGGTGGGAACAAGTCCCACATCCCTCCCCCTCTGGAATTCCAGATTGGATTTGAGAATCGGTGAATGACAGGAGTCCACTCGGCCCATCAGGCTTGTTCCAGCTTGATGGTGGAGCTCCTTGCTGAGTCTCACTCCCCATTCCTCCCCACAGTCCAGACTTTCTCCAGTTCCCTTTGCCCATTGCTGTGAATCTACTGAGCTCCATTCAGGCAGCACATCCCAGATCACTGGAGTTCCTCGCCTGAAACTTCTCTGCTGTTGTCAATCCCCTTCCCCCCCCCCCCCCCCCCCGTATCTTCTGCTCTCCCTCTCTCCTGCCATCCTCCATCTATTCAATCTCTGAGAGGGCTTTCAGGGGCTTGATGAAGTCCTACCCTCAAGGCAGTGTGAAACTGGGCCAGAGGGGGTTAAAGATTGGGTAGCAGCATGGACCGGCGGCTGAGAGTGGGGGATAATTGTATTTCAGACTGTAGGCAATGGAAATATCAAATTCATATCAAATCCAGTAAAAATTTGTGTTTCAATGAGATCACCTCTCATTCTTGGAACTAGAGTTTAGACCAAGTTTGTTCGTTCTCTCTACAGAGGAGCAGCCAGACCCCATCCCAACCCACCATTCAACCTGCTGAAGCAATGCGGCTCACCTTCCATTGAGGGTAATCTTTCCTCAGGCAGGTACAGCAGATCTGTACATATTCCAGGTGCTGTCTCACCAGTGCCCCATATAATTGGAGCAATCCTCTTAAAATAAAGCCCAACACACAACAAATAGCTCACTACCCTACATGTGAACTTTCAGTGGTTGGTGTGCAAGAACCCCATACTTGGACCTCTCCCAACACCAACACCTTTCAATTTCCCACCATTTAAAATTCTCCAACTTTCTCCACATTATTTTCCATCCGCCATGTTCTGCCCGATGTCTCTGCATAATCCTGGCTTGGTATCGTCAGCTACCTTGGATACATCATGTAGTGAGCTGGTGCAGGATCCTGACCCCAAACAGGCACCATCCCTCTGCCTCCACTGATGCTGAGTTCCTCCAGCAGTTTGTGTTTTGCTTGGACATATCCAACCTGATCTTCTAATACAATTCAGGGATATCAATTGTGAGCAGCTGGGCCCAGCATTAATCCAGCATCATTCCTGGTCACAGCCACCCAGCCCAAAAAATGACCCATTTTATCCTACTCCATCTTCTCTCAGTTGACCAAGTCCTGGCTCGTATATTATCCTCATGGCCGAGCATGTAAATTTTGTTTAATAACCTCCTATACTCCACTTTATTAAAGGCCTCTGAGTCCAAATACATATCAACTGGGTCCTCTTTTTCATTCCTGCCTGTTGCAACTTCGAAAGACTTTAAGGTTTCAGGTTGGGACACTTCTTTGGACTGATTTTGGGGGTGGGGGTGGGTGGGGTGGGAAGGAAGTTGGATGAGAGGAGGGGCAGGACAAAGCCTATGAGTCACGGGTGGATTCAGACGAATGTTTTTTGATCAGCGAATGGTCGAACAAAGTCCAGAGGGTGAGTTGAAAATTGTGAAGCTAGAGGAAGGAATGTAGTTGGAAGGAAATGGGTGAGAGAGAAATGGTTATGAGTCCAGGTGTAGCACAGGGAAGAGAGATGGACTGGGGGGAAGGAAGGGGGGAAGAAGGTGGGGGAGTTTGGTAAGTTACCAAAATTGGAGAATTAAATGTCCATATTATTAGGTTGTAAGTGACCCGTGGAATTTGAGGCACTGTTCCTCTAGTTTGTGTCTGGCCTCACTCTGGCAATGGAGGAAGCACAGGACAGAAAAGTCAGTGTTGGAATGGGAAGGGGGGTTAATGTGGTTAGTAACTGGGAAATCCAATCATCTTTGGTGGGTCGAGCTCAAGTGTCCGGCAAAAGAGTCGCTGAATCTATGCTTTGTGTCACCGATATAATGAAGGCCACATCCGGAACACCTGGAACATCTGGAAGGTTAGATCACATGTGATCTAAGGAGAGATAGCTGGATGGATAGAAAATTGGCTTCATGGAAGGAAGCAGAAGCTGATGGTGGAAGGTTTCTTTTCGGACTCGAGGCCTGTGACTGGTGGTGTGCCTCAGGGTTTGGTGGTGGGCCCATTGCTGTTTGTCATCTATATCATTGATTTGGATGAGAATGTACATGATTAGCAAGTTTGCAGATAACACAAAAGTGGGTGGTATTGTAGATAGTTAAGATGGAGCTTAACTACAGCGCCTTCGAGAGCGAGTTGGCAAGCTCGCACCTGTGCCGACGTCCCGACATGGTACATTCCGCCTTTTCATGCCATCGGCCCTCCGGGACTGCACCCATGTGTTCCTGCGCCGTGACGCCCACCGGACGCCGCTCCAGAGGCCTTATGAGGGCCCGTACCGGGTGCTGGAGCACGGACAGACAACCTTTGTCTTGGACATGGGGGGCCGGCCGGAGGCCATGTCAATTGACCGCTTGAAGCCGGCCCACTTGGACATCGACCAACGGGTTGCCCAGCCTCGGTCACGAGGTTGCCCCTCTTTGCGGGTCCCACCACCTGTCCCTCCAACTGTGCCTCCGCCGGCCCCTCTGTTGGCCGATTTCCGTACGCGGTCCGGTCGGGTAGTGCGACCACCAGTGCGTTTCGTGCCTCCGGTTCTAGGGGGGGGGGGGGGTCCTGTGGCGGCTCCCAAGGGTCTGGCCATACCACTACCGACCCTTCGGCACGGGAATGGACCGGTTCAGGGGGGCGGCCCTTTGCTACGGTTATAAAGGACGAGGTTTTGGGCGCGATTTCACTCTGGCAGACTTGACCGGTCTAGCAAACGTAATAAAATCAAACCTCCCGAAATACCCGGCTCCTTGCCTTTATTTCGGGCCTTTCTCGACGCGCCACAGTTGTCAATAATTACAGCAGGATCTTGATCGGTTGGCCAGGAGGGCTGAGGAATGGTTGATGGAATTCAATACAGAGAAATGTGAGGTGTTGCATTTTGGGAAGACTAAAATGGGCAGGATCTACACAGTCAACGGTAAGTCTCTGGGGAGAGTTGTAGAGAAGGAAGATCTAGGAGTGCAGGTACATAATTTGTTGAAAGTGGCAACACAAGTAGATAAGGTGGTCAAAAAGGTTTTTGGCACACTGGCCTTCATCTGTCAGAGTATTAAGTATGGAAGTTGGGAAGTCCTGTTGCATTTATATCAGACATTGATTAGGTATTAGGCAAGATGGTGTCAAGCTGGAAAGGGTGCAGAGAAGATTTACAAGAATCTTGCCAGGATTCAAGGGCCTGAGATTTATGAGTCGTAATTATATGGAGGTTGAGCAAGCTAGGACTCTATTCATTGGAGCGCAGGAGAATGAGGGGTGATCTTATAGAGGTGTACAAAATCATGAGAGGAATAGATTGGGTAGACATACTGAGCCTCTTGCCCAGTGTAGGGGAATCAAGAACCAGAGGACATAGTTTTAAGGTGAGGGGGGGGAAATTTAATAGGAACCTAGGGGTAACTTTCACACAGGTTGTGGATGTATGGAATGACCTGCCGGAGGTAGTAGAGGCAGGTAGTATCACAATGTTTAAGAAACATTTGGACAGGTGCATGGATAGGACAGGTTTAGAGAGATATGGGCCAAACATAGGCAGGTGGGGCCAGTGTAGATGGGACATGTTGGTTGGTGTGGGCAAGTTGGGCCGAAGGGCGTGTTTCCGCACGGTATGATTCTCCTCCTGTCGCCCTCAGTTCTCTCTCCAACGCCATTCTTGCGAAGTACATTAATGACTTGGATGAAGGGATTAAAAGTACCATTAGCAAATTTGCAGATGATACAAAGCTGGGTGGCAGTGTGAACTGTGAGGAAGATGCTATGAGGATGCAGGGTGATTTGGACAGGTTGTGTGAGTGGGCGGATGCATGGCAGATGCAGTTTAAGGTGGATAAATGTGAGGTTATCCACTTTGATGGAAAGAACAGGAAGGCAGATTATTGTCTGAATGGTGTCAAGTTAGGAAATGGGGAAGTACAAAGAGATCTGGGTGTCCTTGGTCATCAGTCACTTAAAGTTAGCATGCAGGTACAGCAGGCAGTGAAGAAAGCTAATGGCATGTTGGCCTTTATGACAAGAGGAGTTGAGTATAGGAGCAAAGAGGTCCTTCTGCAGTTGTACAGGGCCCTAGTGAGACCACACCTGGAGTACTGTGTGGAATTTTGGTCTCCAAATTTGAGGAAGGACATTTTTGCTATTGAGGGCGTGCAGCAAAGATTCACTAGGTAAATTCCGAAACGGTGGGACTATCGTATGTTGAAAGACTGGAGCGACTAGGCCTGTATACGCTGGAATTTAGGATGAGAGGCGGTCTTATTGAAACATATATTATTAAAGGATTAGACACATTAGAGGCAGAAAACATGTTCCCAATGTTGGGGGAGTCCAGAACCAGGGGCCACAGTTTAAGAACAAGGGGTAAGCCATTTAGAACGGATATGAGGAAATACTTTTTCATTCAGAGAGTTGTAAATCAGTGGAATTCTCTGCCTCGGAAGGCAGTGGAGGACAATTCTCTTGCTGCTTTCAAGATAGCGGAGTCAGGGGGTATGAGGAGAAGGCAGGAACGGGGTACTGATTGTGAATGATCAGCCATGATCACATTGAATGGCAGTGCTGGCTCAAAGGGCCGAATGGCCTACTCCTGCACCTATTGTCTATTGTCTAAATCTGTTGTAATTTTAAGGGGTTGCAGCTCAGGGTGAACTTGTTGTGGTACATTTGGACCAGAGTGATTTTGTCCTGAGGAGAGATTAAGCAGACTGGGCCTGTCCTCTCGAGTGGAAAATAATGAGTAATAACCTCGTGATGATTTGCATATCCATTATAGGCTTTGGGAGGGGATTTATTGTAATGTTGGTTCCTCTAGTTGAGAAGTGTAGAAGTAGGGGGTTGTTGGGATTGCAAGTTGGGACAGGCTGTTGAGCACTGAGATAAGAAAAAAATCCCCATCCTCATAGGTGGCGATTCTGTAGATTTCATCACACAGGGGTGTGGGAGCTCAGCCACTGAGGGCATTCACAACAGAGATTACTAGATTTCTGGATATCAAGGGGAACATGGATTATGGGCTGGTTGTGAGCTTTTTTCATCAGGACCTGATACTTACGCAATCTTTCACAATTGATAGCTTTCTGAAGCATTTTTCGGCTTTCTGTGAACAAAGGAAAGTGGAGGTTACCAGGAGTGGACTGACCAGCTATGATCCTTCAGACAGAAAAGACGATGACAAACTAATGAAACGTGGAGAGGGAAGTGCTCCGAGCACATTACATCAGCACGTATTACTGGATGACGGATTGGCTGGAAATCTAAATAAAATAGAAAACAATAAATAACCTCAGCAAGTCAGGTAACGTTTATGGGGAAAGAAACAGATTTAACATTTCAGGTTCAACATCCCACTACAGTATCGGCAAAGGAAAGCACAAAAGGTAATTGAAGTTGCAGAAACGTCCTGAAAAGGTCAGGAAAAAGGAGGCTTGGATCAGGTCCAGGTGGCTGGGACAAAGCGTATCCCTGGAGAATGTAGTGGACTGCAGGGCACATTTATAGTAATGGAATCACACAGCACAGAAACAGGCCCATGGGCACAACCTGCCCATGCTGACCAATATGCCCCATCTATATTAGACAGTAGATAATAGGTGCAGGAGTAGGCCATTCGGCCCTTCGAGCCAGCACCGCCATTCAATGTGATCATGGCTGATCATTCGCAATCGGTACCCCGTTTCTGCCTTCTCCCCATACCCACTGACTCCGCTATCCTTAAGAGCTCTATCTAGCTCTCTCTTGAATGCATTCAGAGAAATGGCTTCCACTGCCTTCTGAGGCAGAGAATTCCACAGATTTACAACTCTCTGACTGAAAAAGTTTTTCCTCATCTCCGTTCTAAATGGCCTACTCCTTATTCATAAACTGTGGCCGCTGGTTCTGGACTTCCCCAACATTGGGAACATGTTTCCTGCCTCTAAAGTGTCCAACCCCTTAGTAATCTTATATGATTCGATAAGATCCCCTCTCATCCTTCTAAATTCCAGTGTATACAAGCCTCGTCGCTCCAGTCTTTCAACATACGACAGTCCCACCATTCTGGGAATTAACCTAGTAAACCTACGCTGCAATAGCAAGAATATCCTTCCTCAAATTTGGAGACCAAAACTGCACACAGTACTCCAGGTGCGGTCTCACTTGGGCCCTGTACAACTGCAGAAGGACCTCTTTGCTCCTATACTCAACTCCTCTTGTTATGAAGGCCAACATTCCATTGGCTTTCTTCACTGCCTGCTGTACCTGCATGCTTCCTTTCAGTGACTGATGCACTAGGACACCCAGATCTCGTTGTACGTCCCCTTTTCCTAACTTGACACCATTCAGATAATAATCTGCCTTCCTATTCTTACCACCAAAGTGGATAACCTCACACTTATCCACATTAAACTGCATCTGTCATGCATCCGCCCACTCACACAACCTGTCCAAGTCACCCTGCAACCTCATAGCATCTTCCTCACAGTTCACAATACCACCCAGCTTTGTATCATCTGCAAATTTGCTAATGGTACTTATAATCCCTTCATCCAAGTCATTAATGTATATATTAAATAGCTGCGGTCCCAGCACCGAGCCTTGCGGTACCCCACTAGTCACTGCCTGCCATTCTGAAAGGGACCCATTTATCCACACTCTTTGCTTTCTGTCTGCCAACCAATTTTCTATCCATGTCAGTACCCTACCCCCAAAACCATGTGCTCTCATTTTGCCCACTAATCTCCTTTGTGGGACCTTGTTGAATGCTTTCTGAAAGTCGAGGTACACCACATCCACCGGCTCTCCCCTGTCAATTTTCCTAGTTACATCCTCAAAAAATTCCAGAAGATTAGTCAAGCATGATTTCCCCTTCGTAAATCCATGCTGACTCGGAACGATCCTGTTACTGCTATCCAAATGATCTGCAATTTCATCTTTTATAATTGACTCCAGCATCTTCCCCACCACTGATGTCAGACTAATTGGTCTATAATTTCCCGTTTTCTCTCTCCCTCCTTTCTTAAAAGTGGGATAACATTAGCTACCCTCCAATCCACAGGAACTTATCCTGAATCTATAGAACATTGGAAAAGGATCACCAATGCGTCCACAATTTCAAGAGCCACCTCCTTAAGTACCCTGGGATGCAGACCATCAGGCCCAGGGGATTTATCAGCTTTCAGTCCCATCAGTCTACCCAACACAATTTCCTGCTTAATGTTCCTTCAGTTCCTCTGTCACCCTAGGATCTCTGGCCACTAGAACATCTAGGAGATTGTTTGATTGTTTTACTAGTCCCACCTACTTGCACTTGGCCCATATCCCTCCTTCATTATCCATGTACCCATCCATATACCCAACATTCCATTTACCCACCACCCTCTGTGTGAAAAAGTTGCCCCTTGGGTTCCTATTAAATCTTTCCCCTATCACCCTAATCCTATGGCTTCTGATTCTTGATTCCCCTACTCTGGGTAAAAGACTGTGCATTCACCTTTTCTATTCCACTCATGATCTTATACTCACTCCTCTGTAAGTTCATTCCTCATCCTCCTGCATTCCAGGGAATAAAGTCCTAGACTGCCCAATCACTCCCTGTAGCTCAGGCCCTCAAGTCCTGGCAACATCCTTGTAAAGGATGTTCGTAAAGGAAAACTAAAGGGCAAAAAAAGAAGGCCTGGCAGACCTCTGGCAGATAAGATGCAAGAGACTCCAATGAGTTTTTGTAACATTTTATGTGTGGGTGGGGGGGGGGGGGTGGGGGATGGGAGACACGACATGGGGGTGGGGAGATATGACACGGGGGGGGGGGGGTAAATACGGAAGCGACGGCGCCGAGGACTCCTGTACATTTGTAACATTAGGTCCCTGTCTCAGAACATAAACACCTGGCAACAAAGAACCATTAATTGAGCATGACTTACCTCTGGTTTATGGTCTACACAACTTTCCACACGACTGCAACAAAAACAAAGACGTTTTGTTTCCGCTGCACATCAACATTCAACGCTCATAAGTAAATACATTTCTTGTATCCCTTTCTCCCCCTCACAAACATAC
The DNA here is from genome assembly GCF_053455715.1 of Rhinoraja longicauda. Taxonomy (NCBI): domain Eukaryota; kingdom Metazoa; phylum Chordata; class Chondrichthyes; order Rajiformes; family Arhynchobatidae; genus Rhinoraja; species Rhinoraja longicauda. The sequence goes on along the minus strand of NW_027601339.1, from coordinate 125,327 downwards.
CGTCCCCACATTCCTCACCCTCTCTGCTTAATCCCCATTAACCCATGTGCTCCCTCTCAGTATTCCCACCTCTCCACACACTCTCCCTCTCTGGCACACAATCACATTGGAGAGTAGCAACGATTTGTGAACAAAAACTGATCTGTGTTCCTGTAGCATTGTACAGCTCTCTGCCCATCTACAAGAGTTCACAACCCAATGGTATGAACATTGAATTCACCAATATCAAGTAATACCCCCATGCCCTCTCTCGTTTCCGTTCCCCCCTCCTACACCCGGTGCAGCCCATTTATTTCACTATCTCCCATCTGCCCCTTCACACCCCACCATTTTCCTTCCTCAGTGTGCTCATCTCCCATCCCCAGATCCCTCATTTCTCTTTTATTCCCCCCTCTTCCCCCCCCACACACAATACTGCACACAATACTCAAAATGTGCCCTGACCATAGTTTATAAAGCTGCAACATGATCACCTGATTCTAAAACCCACATCTGACTAATGAAGGTAAGCAAGTTGTCTGCCTTCTTTACCTCCCTATCCATGTTGTGCTTCCACTTTCAGTAAACTATAGACTTGCTCCTCAAGATTCCTCTGCAGATAATGCTACGGAGGGTTTAATTTATAAGGACCGGACTCGAGCAGAGGGCAAAGCTTTAAAGTGAGAGGGGCAAAGTTTAAAGGAGAGTGGTGGGTGCCTGGAACACACTGCTGAGGGTGGTGGTGGAGGCAGATACAATAGTGACATTTGAGGCCTTTAAATAAGTACATGGATATGCAGGGAATGGAGGGATGTGGATCATGTGCAGGTGGAGGAGATTAGTTTATCTTGGCATCATGAACAGCACTGACATTGTGGGCCAAAGGGCCTGTTCCTGTGCTGCATTGTACTGATAGGCCTGGAACAATGCAGGGTGTAACACAGGGAACTTCGATCATGTGGATGATCACAGTCTTTTCCCAAGGGCGGGAGAGTGTAAAACTAGATTTTCGATGAGAGGGGAAAGATTTAAAAGAGATCTGAGGGTGGTGGGAGTATGAAATGAGCTGCCAGAAGAGGTGGGAGGAGCGAGTACAATAACAATATTTCAAAGTTATACGGACAGGTACATGGATTGGAAAGGTTTAGAGGAGTATGGGCCAAACGCAACCTAATGGGTGTGGCTCGAGGTGAACACTTTGGTTAGCATGGAAGAGGTGCTGAAGGCCCTGTTTCCATGCTGCATAGCACTCTGTCTCTTTGATCTATATTCTGCCTCTCCCTCTACCCATCCATCTCTTTCTCCCTGCCTGTATAGCTCTCCATCTCTTCACATCTGTCCTCCTCCCCTCTTTTCACACATCTATCTGTAACTATCTATCTATCTTCCTGTGTCTGCCTGTTTCCCACATCTGTTTGTTTTGTCAGGCATCTGTGCATCTCCCCCTTCTCTCTTTCCCTCACTGCATCCTTTATCTCCCACTCTCTCTCTGCCACTCACACACTGTTGCTCTCTCCTTGAACTCTCCATCTTTTCCATCCCATCTCTTTGTGCTCTGTCCTCAATCTCCTCTCCTTCTCATTGTCCCCCCTCTGTCACTCTTACTCTCTCCATCACTTCTCCCTCAGACTCTCTCTCTGTCCGTCCTCCTCCTCTCCCTCCTTCCATCTCTCTCTCTCTCCATCTCCCTGCCTCTGTCTATCTTCTTCCATATATTTGTCTCTCTGCCACCCTTCCTCATTTTGTCTCTCTCTCCTCCCGTGGATGGTGGTGGTGGGGCTGTATGTCAGTGAGATACACACATCAGGTCCTCACCTGTAGTAGTTCAGACCTTTCTCAAAGTACTCACGCACTGTTAATGTCTGAGTAGCAGGCTTACCGTGTGCCTCCCATTCATGGGACCTGTGGAAAGAGATTAGGAACAGCATTGTTTCAATATGAAGAGTTTTCAAGAGTGCAGAGCTGAAAGATGGATTGAAGGAGAAACAGAAACTGTCTTTGAATGATATTGGTGGTGAGACCACACTTGGACTATTGTGCAAAGTTCCAGTCACCCAACTACAGGAATTATTCCAACTAAATATATAGGAATAATTTCAACGATGGGAACCCCGTCATTAAGTTGGAAAGGGTACAGAAGAGATTGATGAGGATGCACCAGGGACAGGAGGGATTGAATGATATGGAGGGACTGGACAGGCTGAGGCTGTTTTCACTGGAGCGAAGAAGGCAATAAAGTGACTGCTTTCCCAGGGTTGGGGTGTCTAAAACATGAGGGCATAGGTTTAAGGTGAAAGGGGAAAGATTTAAAGGGGACCTAAGGGGCAATCTTTTCCACACAGACGGTGCTACATTTACGGAATAAGCTGACAGAGGTCATGTAGAGATGGATTTAAAAGACATTTGGACAGGCATATGGATAGAAATGTTTAGAGGAAGTTAAAAACAAGTTGGTGGAGGAACTTAGCAGACCAGACAGTATCTGCAGGGAGAAAATGGACTGATGACTTTTCAGATCAGGACCTTTCTCCAGTCTGAAGACCAGGAACCAAAACATTATTTGTCCAGTTGGAAGGGGAGGCGTAGGGGTAGGGGTGGGGGTGGGGAGAGTGGGTGATGTCCATGGTGGGGGTGGGGGTGGGGAGAGTGGGTGATGAAGGAGAATGTCCATGGGAGGGGAGCGATGATGGGGGAGAATGTCCATAGGAGGGGTGGGGGCAGGGAGGGTGGGTGATGAGGGAGAGTGTCCGTGGGTGGGGAGGGGGTGGAGAGAGTGAGTGTTGGGGGAGAGTGTCAGTGGGAGGGGAGGGGTGATGGGGGAGAATGTCCACAGGAGGGGTGGGGTTGGGGAGAGTGGGTGATGAGGCACAGTGTCCATGGATGGGGAGAGTGGGTGATGGGGGAGAGTGTCAGTGGGAGGGGTGTAGAGTGGGTGATGAGAGTGTCCATGGGAGGGGTGTAGAGAGTGGGTGGTGTGAGTGTCCGTTGAAGGGTGGGAAGGGGGTGGGGAGAGTGGGTGATGGGGCAGAGTGTCCATAGGAGGGGTGGGGATGGGGAGAGTGGGTGATGGGGGAGAGTGGGTGATGGGGGAGAGTGGTGGGGAGAGTGGGTGATGGGGCAGAATGGGTGATGGGGCAGAATGGTGGGGAGAGTGTCCGTGGGAGGGGATCCAGTGGGTTGGAGATTTGACTCATATGAAGGTACAGCACAGCAGTCAGTTATTTGGCTTACTGAGTCTGCACTGACCACCAAGCACCCATTTTATGATCAATTGCCCCATAGATTCTCCCCCTTAATTTATAGCAGCCAATTAACGTAGCCCTCACACATCTTTTGAATGTGGGAAGAATCTAGAGCACCCTTGGGAAGCCCACAGAATAACAGGGAGAATGTACAAACACAGGCAGAGGCAGATATCAGGATTGAACCAGGGGTTACTGGAGCCGTGTGGTGGTAGCTTTACTAGTTGTGTCACTGTGCCACCTAAACCATTGAACAGACAAACTTTGGTGTTCAAACCCAAGGATTGCAGGTGTGCAGTACACAAGGTTGCCAGCACAGGTGTGCACAATATTTCCCTTCATTTGTCAGGCACTAAATAAGAACAGTGTTACAACTTTATCTATTGGTCAGGCCACACCTGGAGAACTGTATAATTCTGATCTAGGATTAGGCACCTGAATTATGAGGAACGACTGGATAGACAGCGTTAGCTTTCCCGGGAGTTGAGGAGGCTGAAGGGGACCCGGTGGACATGCACAAAGGTATGAGAGTAAGAGACAGAGCGGATAGTATGAAACTAGATGGCTCACTTTTAGGAGAAGTGGGAAAAGATTTAGAGATCTGAAAATAACTTTTTCAAGAGAGGGTAGTTGGAATCTGAAACACACTGCTCGAGGCAGTGGAAGCAGTGACTCTCACAACATTTAGAAGTTAGAAGAGGATTGATGAGGGCAGTGTGGCCTGCTAAATTCAGCAAGGCCTTTGACAAGGTATCGCATTGTAAGCTCGGCTGGAAGGTTAGATCACATGGGATCCACGGCAAACTAGCCAATTGGTGAGAAAATTGGTTTGATGGCAAGAGCCAGAGGGTATAGTAAAGAGTTGTTATTCAGATTGGAGATCAGAAACCAGTGGTGTGCCACAGGGATCGATGCTGGGTCACTATTGTGGAATGACCGAATGGCCTAATTCTGCTCCAATCACTTATGACCTTGTCATGGCCCAGCTAATGTCCACATAGACAACGATCTTTAACCTAAATCAATCCTCTTGGTCACCTCTTTAAAAAACTGTCTGCTTTGTGAGATATGATTCCCTATGATTATCCCTGATCAGTCTTTATCTATCAACTGCTGGTAAATGATGTCCCTCAGAATCACCTGCAGTTACGTACCCACTACTGATGCAGGCTCACTCACCAGTGGTGCCCTGGCTTGTCCTTGGTGCCCTTAAATAACTGTACATTAGCCACCCTCCAGTCTACTGGAACTTCACCTGTGCCTAAAGATGATGGTAATATCTGTGCAAGGGCTCCACAATTTCTACCCTAGCTTTTCACAAAGTGCAAGTATACATTTGGTCAACCCCTGGGGATTTATCCACCTTAGGTACAAACCATTACCAAAGAGTGTCTTTGCCAGACAGTTCGGGCCAAACCTTGTCCAAATCAGGCTGTAAAGACTGAAAATATAACAAATTAACATTTTGTGTCAGGACAAGAGTGAAATAAAAACTGAAAATACAAGAAAGAGAACATCACATACCCTACACAGCGATAGCAGCTGGAATGCAATCAAGTTGAACAGCTATATGAAAACAGATGCAGGTATCTGGGAATAGGGTGGGATCTAATCCAGGGATTTGGGGGTTTGTAAATAAACAGATACTCAGGAATTACAGGTTGGAATCCAAGTGAGGATTTCCACATAATCTAACAGAAACCCAAAAGTTATGTGTAGACTTGAATATTGAGTCGTAGATTTATAGTTATAGAGTCATAGAGTGGTACAGTGTGGAAACAGGCTCTTCGGCCAAACTCGCCCATACCGGCCAACAGTGGCCCAGCTACCCTAGTCCCACTTGCTTGGTCCATAATACTCCAAACCTGCCCTATCCATGTACTTGTCCAACTGTTTCTTAAACGATGGGATAGTCCCAGCCTCAACTACCTCCTCTGGCAGCTTGTTCCATACACCCACTACCCTCTGTGTGAAAAAGTTACCACTCGGATTCCGATTAAATCTTTTCCCCTTCACCTTGAACCTATGTCCTCTGGTCCTTGAATCCCCTACTCTGGGTAAAGGACTCTGTGCATCTACCCGATCTATTCCTCTCATGATTTTATACACCTCTATAAGATCTCCCCTCATCCTCCTACGCTCCATGAAATAGAGACCCAGCCTAGTCAACCTCTCCCTATAGCTCACACCCTCTAGTCGTGGCAACATCCTTGTAAATCTTTTCTAAACCCTTTCAAGCTTGACAATATCTTTCCTATAACATGGTGACCAGAACTGAACACAATATTCTAAATGCGGTCTCACCAACGTCTTATAAAACTGTAACATGACCTTCCAACTTCTATACTCAATACTCTGACTGATGAAGGCCAAAGTGCCAAAAGCCTTTTTGATTACCTTATCTACCTGCGACGTGACCTTCAAGGAACCATGCACTTGTACTCCTAGATCCCTCTGCTCTGCAACACTACACAGAGGCCTACCATTTTACTGTGTAGGTTCAACCCTTGTTCGACGTCCCAAAATACAACACCTCACACTTCTCTGCATTAAATTCCATCAACCATTCCTCCGCCCACCTTGCCAATCGATCCAGATCCTGCTGCAATTGTTCACAACCATCTTCACTATCTGCAAAACCACTAACTTTGGTGTCATCAGCAAATTTGATAATCTTGCCCTGTATGTTCTCATCCATTGATGTAGATGGGAAACAGTAATGGGCCCAGCACCAAACCCTGAGGCACACCACTAGTCACAGGCCTCCATTCTGAGAAGCCACCTTCCACCATCACCCTCTGCCTCCTTCCATGGAGCCAATTAGCTATCCTTTCAGCTATCTCTCCTTGGATCCCATGAGATCTAATCTTCCAGAGCAGCCTACCATGTGGAACCTTGTCGAACACCGTACTGAAGTCCATTAACACAACTTCTACAGCTCTGCCCTCATCAACATTTTTGCTCACGTCTTCAAAAAAATCAATCAGAATTCTGAGACATGACCTCCCCACGTACAAAACCATGCTGACTATCCCTAATTAGCCCTTGCCCATCCAAATGCCTGTATATTCTATCCCTCAGAATACTCTCCAGTAACTTACCAACTACAGATGTTAAGCTCACCGGCCTATAGTTCCCAGCATTTTCCCTGCAGCCTTTCTTGAAAAGAGGCACAGCATTTGCCACCCTCCAATCTGGCACCTCTCCTGTATTTAAGGATGACTCATAAATTTCAACCAGGGCTCCCGCAATTTCCTCTCTAGTTTCCCGGAATGTCGTCGGATATATCTGATCAGGCCCCGGAGATTTGTCTACCTTCATACACGACAGTACCTTCAGTACTTCCTTGACGGTAACAATGACTCTCATGACACTTCCAGTGAATGCTCCAATTTCCTCTGCCCTACTGTCTTTCTCCTCGGTAAATACAAAGGAGAAATACTCATTTGAGGACCTTGCCCATCTCCTGTGGCTCCACACAGAGGTGACAGTTTTTATTCCTGAGATGTCCCACTCTCTCTCTAGTTACCCTTTCTCCCTTAATTATTTATAAAATCTTTTGGAATTGTTCTTGAGGCTACCCGCCAGAGCTATCTCCTGGCCTCTTTTTTGCCCTTCTGTTCTCCTTTTTTTAGTTGCTCCTTAGTTCCCAAAACTCCTCCAGGGGTGCACTTGATCCCAGCTGCCTATACCTGTCCCATGTATCCTTCTTGTTTTTGACTAACATCTCAATTTCCCTCATCAGCCAAGCTGCCTTCTTTGCCTGCTATGCCTTTCACTCTAACGGGGACGTACACATCCTGAGCTCTCTTTAGTACACTTTTAAAAACATCCCACTTGGCCGATGTTCCTTTCCCCATCAAATAACCTGCTCCAGTCAACTTGAAGGGTCTCTCATACCCTCAAAGTTGGCCTTACCCCAGTTGAGCAAGTTAGGAAGAGGGGATGTTCAACGAGATCTGGGTGTCCTAGTGCATCAGTCACTGAAAGGCAGCATGCAGGTACAGCAGGCAGTGAAGAAAACCAATGGAATGTTGGCCTTCGTAACAAGAGGAGTTGAGTATAGGAGCAAAGAGGTCCTTCTACAGTTGTACCGGGCCCTGGTGAGACTGCACCTGGAGTACTGTGTGCAGTTTTGGTCTCCAAATTTGAGGAAGGATACTCTTGCTATTGAGGGCGTGCAGCGTAGGTTCACTAGGTTAATTCCCGGAATGGCGGGACTGTCGTATGTTGAAAGGCTGGAGCAATTAGACTTGTATACACTGGAATTTAGATGGATGAGGGGGGATCTTATTGAAACGTATAAGATAATTAGGGGATTGGACACATTAGAGGCAGGAAACATGTTCCCAATGTTGGGGGAGTCCAGAACAAGGGGCCACAGTTTAAGAATAAGGGGTAGGCCATTTAGAACGGAGATGAGGAAGAACTTTTTCAGTCAGAGAGTGGTGAAGGTATGGTATTCTCTGCCTCAGAGGGCAGTGGAGGCCAGTTCGTTGGATGCTTTCAAGAGAGAGCTGGATAGAGCTTTTAAGGATAGCGGAGTGAGGGGGTATGGGGAGAAGGCAGGAACGGGGTACTAATTGGGAGTGATCAGCCATGATCACATTGAATGGCGGTGCTGGCTCGAAGGGCTGAATGGCCTACTCCTGCACCTATTGTCTATTGTCTATTGTCTAACACATGGTCCCTCTCCATCCCGGTCCATAGCTTTCTTAAACCTCATCTGAACCCTTCATGCTATGATTTTCCCAGTCTATATTAGGAAAGTTAAAATCCCCTACTACAACAACCTTATTTGACCTGCAGCTGTCTGCAATCTCCTGGCACATTTGCTCTTCTAATTACCGTTGACTATTTGGGCATTTGTAGTACACCCCTTTCCTGATCATCCCTTTCTTGTTCCTCAGCTCCACCTACATAGCTTCACTAGACGAACTGTCCGTAATGTTACCTCTGAACTTAACCTCTGAACCTAGCCGTGCCATCCTCCTTAATAAACAATGCAACTCCCCCTCTGCTTTTTTCCTCACCCATGTCTCTCCTGAAGCTCCTGTACCCCGGATCATTGAGCTGCCAGTCCTGCCCCTCCCTTATCCAGGTTTCAGTCATGGCTATAACGTCCCAGTCGTGCGAACCTAACCACGTCCTAAGCTCATATGCCTTACCCATCAAGCCCTTGCATTAAAATACATGCAGTTTAAACCATCAATCCTTCCTCGCTCTCCGGGTTTTTCCCTCTTCTGTCCATCAACCTTTCCTACACCACCCTCCATTCTAACCTCTCCTGTGCCTCTGTCCTGCACGAGATCCCACCCCACTGCCAATCTAGTTTAAACCCTCCCATGTAGCATTAGCAAACCTTCCCGCTAGGATGTTGTTCCCCTCCAGTTTAGGTGCAACCCGTCCCTTTTATTCAGGTCACCCCTGCCCCGGAAAAGATCCCAAAGATCCTGAAATCCGAATCCCTGCCCCCTGCACCAACTCTTCACGGAGTTGGACAAAAACAATTCACCAGGATGTTGGCTGAAAAGGAGGTTGATAAAGGATAATAAGATCATGAGGGGCATTGACAGCATAGATAGTTGGAGTCCTTTCCCCAGGGTAGGAATGTCCAGATACATGGGTAGGAAAGGAATAGAGAGATGAGATCCCAATGTGGTCAAATGGGGTCATGCAGATGAGGATCATGGTCAGCATAGACAAGGTTACCTGAAGGAAACGTTTCTGTGCTGCATTACTCTACAACTCTATAAGCATCGAATTGAGCTCTTTGGCATACTGGGTTCATGCAATTTAACCAACTACACTAATCCCATTTGCCCACATTAAGACAGTATCCCTCTCTGCCAAGTCCTATTTAAGCATTTGTCTCAAAGCTTTTTAAACATAGGATTCCGATTAACATTTAGTGCGGAAACAGGCCCTTTGGCCCAAGTCCTCGCCAACCAGCGACCCTTGCACTATCCTACACACACTAGAGATGGGGTTTTTAACATTTACCAAGCTTACAACCCAAGAGTATGAATATGGAATCCTCCAATTTTAGGTGACCTCTAACAACCCCCCCTCCCCCCCCCCCCCCCCCCCCGCCTTACCTGGCTCACGCCTATTTCTCCCTTCCCCCTCCTCTTACATCTCTTCCTATGGCTTCACAATTTGTAATCCCCCTCCTCTCTTCCAGCTTTCTTTTCCCCCCACCCCTTACAATCAGTCTGAAGAAGTATCCTGACTTGAAACGTCTCCAATCCACATTCCTCAGAGATGTTGCCAGACCCACTGAGTTACTCCAGCATTTTGTTTCTTTGTTTAACACAGACCAGACTTAGACCCAACCAGTGACCCAACCAACACAATCACTGACTTGTCAGACCCTGGTCATCCTTCTCCCTGTTCCCTTCCAGCAGAAGGTACAGAAGCTTGAAAGCGTGCAACACTAGACTCCAGAACTGCTTCTTCCCCTCTGTTATCAAGCTTCTGAACGGTCCTTCCATTAACTAGGGTACTAAACCAATTCACCTCTACTGCATTGCAGACATTGGACTTTGTTTCTGGAACTAATGCACTACAAAGCTGAGAAACATATTCTTAGTTACTCCAGCACTCTGTATCTTCCCTTTTGTTCTATCTATTGCACTCGAGTTTGGCTTGATTGTATTTATGTATAGTATTTTCTGATCTGATTGGAAAGCATGCAAAAGAAAGCTTTTCACTGTATCTCGGAACATGTGACAACAATAAACTTAAGCCGAACCTAGACCTAATATTGTGTAGGAAAAAACTGCAGATGCTGGTTTAAATCGACGGTAGACACAAAATGCTGGAGTAACTCAGTGGGACAGGCAGCATCTCTGGAGAAAAGGAATGGATAACATTTCGGATAAGACTTCTTCAGACTGAAGGGTCTCGATCTGAAATGTCACCCAGTCCTTCTCTCCAGAGATGCCTCCTGTCCCGCTACACCTAATATTCACAGGTGAAATACTACAAGATTGGAAGGCTTGAGTTATTAGGTGACATTAGATCAGCTGTGGACACAAGAAACTGCAGGCGCTGGAATCTTTAGCAAAAACAATGCTGGAGTAAGATGCTGGATTCAGGCAGCATCTGCAGAGGGAATGGACAGGAAACCTTTTGGGTTGGGAACCTTCTTCAGATTGATCAGACTGAACAGACAGGGACTGTTTTCCCTGGAGTGAAGGAGGCCGAGGGGTGATCTTATGGAGGTTTATGAAATCATGGGAAGCATAGAGAAGGCGCATGGTCACAGCCTATACTCCAGCATAGGGGAGTCTAAAACTAGAGGGCGCAGCTTTAATGTGAGAGGGGAGAGACTTATTCCCACATAGGGTGCTGGGTATAAGGAAGAAGCTGCCACAGAAATTGGTAGGGATGGGTAGAATTATAACGTTTAAAAGACATTTGTACAGGTTTATGCATAGGAAGGGTTTAGAGAGATATGAGCCAAACAGGCAAAGCTCACTAGCTTTGGTAGACATCTTGATTGGCATGGATAAGCTGACAGGTCTCTTTGCATGCTGCATGATTCTAATATCAGATATCTGTGGGGGAGTAACATGCTTGGATCTATGGCAGGAGTTCAGATAGTTTATGTGTGGAAATAACAGATACCAGAGTTACAGAGTGGGAAGTCATTCATTGTCTGTAGGAAGTAATTTACATGTTGAATAACAGATACTAGGAGTGGGTTACAAACTGAAGGTTTTCAATGGGTTTGTGTGTTAATGTACACAATCTCAAATACTGCAGCTGAGGCCAATGTAAAATGCCCAGAGAACAGACCTGAGGACACTTCCTGCTGCTGTGTGTTTTGAAAAGCCCACCCACCCTCTAGAGAAATTGACCAAAGGCCTGTGTGCCAGCGTGTCACCCCAGACCCAAAACTCACGATGGTCTTGAACCGTAAGTACTACTGACCTTTATTTTGTTGTAGTTATACGGATCCATATTCACATTGCAACCCTTGGGGGGCCTGGAAGATAAATGGATGGGATGAGTTACTACCTCCAAGCTGAAGAGTTCCTGCACTTTGCTGACAACTTCTTCACAGGGACAACACTTCCTGTTCTGTCTCAGTGCCAGAGACCAGGGGCTCCGTGGTAACTCCAGCGTTGCAGAATCGGTGCTACCACACTGCAGCTTGGAGCAATGACAGCAAATATACCCCGTCCCGGGTTTGCCGGGTGTGAAGTGTAATAGTGAGGAGGTGTGGGAATTGTGGGAAGAACTGAACTGCTCTCTGTCTTATGAGCACTTCGTACCGTGGAAATAGAACTTTATTTTAGTGAAGTGTCTCATAGGTTGAACATGTCTGACCTTGTACTTTTGATCTTTAATGTTAAGGCTGATAAGGGAAAGAAGAGAATTCTGGATCACAATAGTTAACCATGTTAACAAATATACGTGACCCACTCCACATTTCTTGCTATTAAATATGATATTAAAAGGTCGCATGCTCTGAGTCAGCAGAGCAGTCTCTGACTTGACACGTTATTGTGAACAAAGAAGTTAATTGTCACTCACGTCTTGAATATATTATTCCAACAGAGGTCTGGCTTTGTCTCTGCAGACCTTTAGTGACATCACAACAGATTCTTGGTCCCTTTATTTAAAGAGAGGTATAGCTGCCATGGAAGCAGTTGGGTGAATGGTGAAAGGTTGAGTCCTGGGATGGGGTGCTGTATGAGAGATTGAGCAGGTTGGGCCGAAGCTCACTGGAGATTTTGGAATGAGAGGTGATCTTCATGAATTGTCTAAATTGTGAGGGGGACTGACAGGGTTGTGTCAGATTCAGGGGCGGCTATTTGAGGTGGAGCTGAAGACCTTTGCTCAGAATGCAGCCGTGCAGCTGCAGAACCAGCTGTTGTTCTGGTGCTGGTGTCCAGTTCCTGGGCTCAGTGGAGACCACAGACCAGCACCACAGCCCGACACTACCACTGGAGACCCCCCTGTCAGCTCTCCCTGACAACTCCCATCTCTCACTAGAACCCATCTGAGTAACGAGACTTACCACCAGCCATGGATGGTCCACCATTCAAATTCACATCCTTTGCCGGTCCAGTGATTCACCTGGAGAAAGAACAAAGAAAACCCATCACTGAAACAAAATGGATGAAAAGGTTAAAAAAAAGATAGATCATTGGGGTCATTGTCAGGCAGAGAGTGGGCAGGCAATGGGAGGGTTTGGCAAAAGGACAGAGGGGTGAGTGAACAAAGGGAGGGGTGGAAGAGACAGGTGGATGGGTCAAAGTGACTGTGGGATTGGTTGCTTCTCTCCAGGTGGATGTTTCTCTGCTTCTCAGGATATGAGTGAGAGGGTGCAGAGGAAAGTGGGACCCAGAACAAGTGGTACACATTGGTACCAATGTGGAGAAGGCAGCAATGGAAGTCTGTCAATGTTGCCAGAGGTGGACAGGTGGCAATCTCTGGGCTGCTGGCACGGCCAGGCTTCAGGGAGAACAGAATGTGAAGAGAAGGTGGCGATAGACTGGTAACATCCATGGTGCATGCAGGTACATTCAGATTCAGAGGCAGATGAAACCTGTATGAGATGGACGGGTCACAAGTTAATAGGATTGGGACAATGCCCAAGTCATGACAGTTGAATCAAGATCAGCAGGGTATGGGCATACCAGGCAATAACAGCAAAAATAAATAAGGTGAACAGAGGGTGTGAGTGTTGGATGATGACAGAGAAGGAATTGTTGGATAGGAGCAAATTGAGAGACACAATCTGGTGTCCACAATATACACAGAATGTGATGAGTAAGATTGGTGAGCTGCAGGTACAAAGAGCCATGTGTGATTATGATGTGCTGCTGATTACATGGCTCATTCTCGGCAGAACAGACCTCTTAATATTCAAAGATATGGTGGTCAGAAAAGGTAAGGATGGAAAACAGGAGATGGGAGGCAGAGGAAAATGGTATTATAGACTATCGATTAAACATTCCCTTCTCCAAACAAGACAGCATCAAAGCTTCACCGTCGCCTCTCGCCGATGGACGGATGCCAACTACTATAGACTGAAGAGAGGGGATGTCCTTAAGGCCATGCACAAACTCGCTTGGGCTGGAATTCACTTTGCAAAACTTCCTCTTCTTCCCGACGTCGTTCATGCCCACGTGCACAACCACTTCTGGCTGTTCACCCTTCCTCTTGAGGATGTTCTGAAGTCGGTCTGTGACATATTTAACCCTGGCACCAGGGAGGTAACAGACCATCCTGAAGTCCCGCCTGCCGCTACAGAATCTCCTGCCCACACTTCGGACAATGGAGTCACCCACTACTATGGCTCTGCCTGACGTCGGTCTCCCCAGTCGAGTCTCCTTGCCAGGATTGGAGCCACCGACCTGTTCACCGCTTGGACTGGAAGCGTCTTCTGCTCCGACAACTCCTAAGGGGGCATACCTGTTTTCATTCGGCACAGCCACCGGGGTCGCCTGCTCTCCACGTTTACTCCCTTTTCTCCCAGTCACCCACCTGCTCTCCTCCTGAATCACTGGCTTAACAACTTCACTTGTCCAGGAAACTCTCATTTTCCAGGATGGCCCTAAGGTCATCCAGCTGCTTCCCCAGTTCCCCAACACGTTCACTCAGGAGCTGCACCTGGACACAATTCCTGCAGGTGTAGTCTCCAGAAGCTCCATAGGCATCCTTGACCACCCATAACCTGCAGGAAATACACTGCACCAACTTGCCTGCCATTTCTTCAGTGGACAAAAAATCACAAGTTTCAAAGATCTGGGATACCAAAAAAAATTAGAGATTGCCAAATTTTATTTGGAGAAAAAAATAAATGGACAGAATACTTTTCAACTCTTGTTTCCTTACGCAAGCATAGATAATGTGCTTTGTGTTAGTAAATCGCGATATGGACTGCTCTCCCCAGTCCTCATGTATCACAAGTGTTGATGTTGTGGCAGCTGGCACTGTCACTGAAGAATGGGGAATGTTTTATGTACAGACGAGGAGTATTCCCACACCAGGGAAAAGTAAAGGAACTCTGGTGCTCCCTGGATCACCCAGGAGGGAGTGAAGGAAGGAGTGAGCATGAGGAAGGTGAGACTTCAATGGAAACCCACCTGAATGTGGTGAGTTGGGAGAGGCAGTGAGTACAAAAGGAGAGAGGCTTTTCAAGGGAAAGTGGAACAAAGAGCCTTCCAAAGGCCTGTAAATGGGATGAGCGGAGTGTGGAGATCAGGGTATAACGGAGTGATCTGCATCAAGGTAGAGGCACAGCTGGAACATGGCTGAGGGCATTGTATCACCCGTTATCAGGAAATGGGAGCTGCCAGAAGCGGAGTGATGCAGATCTGGGAGAGGGGGTGGGGGTAACTGATGAGGAGGAGGAGGTAACACTAACAAGTCACTTGCACCGGAAGGGATAATCCCAGGTTGTTAAAGAATGCAAGGGTCATGGAGCAGGTGGCTGTAATCTATGTTGCCACCAGCTTCTGTGTGAAGAAATTGACCCTCAGGTTCCAATCAAATCTTGCCCCACTCACCTTTAACCTAAGTCTTCTTGTTCATGATTCCCCCGCGTTCGGTAAAATACCCTATCTATTCCCCTCAAGACCTTATACTCCTTTATAAGATCATTGCTCATCTTCCTGCACTCCAAAGAATAACGTTCTCGCCTACACAACCTCTCTCTGTAGCACAGGCTCACAAGTCCTGGCAACATCCTCTTCAGCTTCTCTGTGCTCTTTAAGCTTAATGACATCCTTCCTATTGCAGAGTGACCAAAACTGAACACAATACTCCAAATGCAGCCTCAAAGTCTTGTGCAACTGTAACACAATATTGCAACTTCTTTACTCAACACCCTGATTAATGAAGGTATCAAAAGCCGTTACTACCCATTCCTCAAACCTCCCTGAGAGGATGTTAGTCCTTTTCCAGTTTTGATGCACCCTGTCCCTCTTGTACAGGTCACACCTGCCCAGAAGTTATCCCAGTGATCTCATCAGCTAAAGGCCTGCCTTCTGCACCAGTTCTTCAGCCATGCGTTCATCTATTCTATTGTTACCATCATTGGCATATGGCACTGAGAGGAATTTTGAGATTACACTCTGGAAGTTCTGCTTTGTAAACTTCTACCAAACTCTCTAAGTTCACCCTGTCGGATCTCACCTCTCGTTCTGCCTAGGTTGTCAGTACCATTGTGTACAACAATCTCAGCTGTTTTCTCTCCCCTTTCACAATGTCCCGGATCCAATCCAAGACATCCCTGTCCTTGACACGTGAGAGGCAACAAACCATCCTGGGATCTCGCTCTGAGCCAAGGGGAAGTCCATCTCTTCCCCACACCACAGCTCACTGAGATGTTTCCTTGCCCTGCTGTGCATCACAGCCAACTGTGGTGCCACACCTTGGCTACTGCTGCAACTTTCCTCTGAGAGACCTACTCTGTCTGCGAGGGGAATGACCACAGGGCACTCACTCCTGCACGACCTGCCTGCACTTACTGCTCCTCCTGGTCATCCACCTCCTTCCTTTCTCTACCTGCAGTGTGACTAATTGCTAAATTCAGTCAACAAAGTTCTCCGTAAATCAAATTCTCCACGGCACTACACAGTGGGAAGCTGCAGCTGGACACAGCCTCCTGCAGGTGTAGTCAGACACACCAGAAATGTTCCCAAACTCCCACAGGAAGAGCAGACCACTGGCCTAACCTCCATAACCTTTCCTCTTGTTCTACCCTTATTAGACCTTTGATGTATATGGTCTCACTTCCACCTGACATTGCTCTGCCCATCTTATTAGATCAATATCACCATGTAACCAATCACTCTTCAGACATAAATCCAGATAGACACATTCTGTCCCAAATAAACCTCCTCACCATGGGTGGCACATTGGCGCAGTAGTACAGCTGCTGCCTCCCAATGCCAGAGACCCGGGTTTGATCCTGACTACGGGTGCTGTCTATATGGAGTTTGCACGTTCTTGCTGTGACTGCGTGTGTTTCCTCTGGATGCTCTGGTTTCCTCCCACATCCCAAAGACGTGTGGGTTTGTAGGTTAATTGTCCCTAGTGTGTAGGATAGAACTAGTGTACTGGTGATTGCTGTTCAGCACGGACTCAATGGGCCTATTCCACTCTATATCTCTGAAACTAAAAACATGTACACGTTACTGAAGGAATCACAGATCAGAGGAGCAGGACATGTCACAAGAGGGTCTGATGTCAGAAGGCAGCTGTTTTATGGATCGCTGACTGAGGGCAAACGATCAGGTGGTGACAGAACAAGTTTTAGAGATGCTCGTACAGTATTCTTGAAGCCTTTCAACATCGACACACTCCATTGGTAACAACGAACAGTGGATTGTCTTATTTGGCATACCTGCATAAAGTGTGTGCTCGGTCGTAAAGAGTTATCATGGAAACAGCCCCATTGATCAAACTCGTCCATGCTGACCAAGGTGCCTCACCTAAGTTAGTCCCATTTCCTTAGGTATGGCCCATATCCCACTAAACCTTTCCTGTCCATGTGCCTGCCCAAATGTCTTTTAAATGCTGTTATTGTACGTGCCTCAACGATCTTCTCTGGCAGTTCATTTTCCATACCTACCACCCTTTGTGTGAAGAAATTCTTATTAATTCTTTCCCCTCTCACCTTAGGCCTATGCTCTCAGGTTCTTATCCTGGGTAAAAAACTGTACATTCACCATATCCATTCCCTATGACTGATGAAAGCCAATACACTAAAACTCCTCTTTAATACCCAAACCACCCGTGATGCCACTTTCAGGGAACTACACTTTACACTAGCACTTTCACTGCTTAGTTTTTAGTTTAGTTTAGAGATACAACGAGGAAACAGTCCCATCGGCCCACTGAGTGCGCAGATGAGCAATCCCTACACATTAACACTAATCTACACACACTAGGGACAAATTACAATTATACCCCGCCAATTATCCAACAAACCTGTATGTCTTTGGGGTGTGGAAGGAAACCGGAGATCCTAGAGAAAACCCACACAGGTCACGGGGAGAACTTACAAACACTGTACTGACAAATACCTGTAGTCAGGATCAAACGTGGGTCTCTGGCGCTGTAAGGCAGCAACTCTACTCCCGCACCACCGCCCGATCCCTCTGCTCTACAACACTCCACAGGCCCCTGCCATTCACTGCGAAGGTTCTACCTTGGTTTGACTTTACAAAATTTAACATCTTGCACTTATCTGCATAAAACTCCATTTGCCTCTCCTCGGCCCACTTGCCCAGCAGATCAAGACCCTGCTGTAATTTTTGATAACCCTCTTTGCAATCTACGATACCACCTACTTTATTGTCATCTACAAACTTACTAATCAAGCCTTGTACACTCTCATCCAAATCGGTTGTAACCTGAGACAAGCCTCTTCATTGTCCACTATACCACCAATCTTCTCTCAACCTTATTGTTCCAAACGTGCGTTTCAAGGTAGATAAGGAAAGATACAAGGATTAGAAATTAAGGATCTAAAGTGGGGAAGGATGATATGAATGTCATGAAACAGGACCTGGCAAAAGTTGACTGGGAGCAGGTACAACCATAAACCTACCAGTCATGCCATCCAGATTCTAATTATTAATATGGCAATATGATCTCCAAAGCAGCTTCTGTGATAATGACACTATTTGCATGCTCTCACAATCAAAGCACTCAGACTGGCACACAAATAATTCTATTTACCTTACAGGCGTTTGGTGGCCACCTAAGTGCCAGAACATTATCGGTAGGATCTCCCAAGTTAGATTTGCTATAAAACAAAAGTGTTTTCATTAACGGATCTGTGAACTGGCCACACGAGGAAGTGCTGATAGAGCAAATAGTAATTGGCGGTACAGCCCCCATTCACCTACTGCATATAAACCACCACAACACGCACTCACCTGGTAACTCCAGAGATGGGGGTAGAGATGTCAAAGGGAGGGAAAGAGTCAGAGTGGTCTAGGTGGGAGCAGAGTCAAAGTGGCAGCAGGGGTCATGAAATGTTTACATTCCATCTGAGTACACCAATCCAGTCATCTAGGTAGACAGAGCTCGGTTCAGTTTAGTTTATTGTCACATGTATCGAGGTACAGTGAAAAGCAGTGAAAAGTGACCAAAGGCAGCAGATCAAAACACCATCCACAATCCCCTCAGCCCCACACTTTCTGAACTTGGACGTTTCCTCACTTGCTTCCAATCCACTCACCACCCTCCCATTCATCTAGGCTGAATCAATGTAAATGCTGCATTCTCCAAGTTTATAATGTGAAGGTGTTTCTGGGGCTACTTGGATTATGAATCCAAATCAGGTCTTACATTGTTCTATCCATGGTCTATAAAGAATATCAAGCCAATAATGAATACTCTCCACATTCCTAGATGTGTGCACTTCCAATGATACTCGGAATGCTTGACTCATGTCTAGATGACCAAGGCGAATAACGCATTTAATGAGCACCCAGTCTATTCACACCCTCCACAGTGATACACCATGGCTGCAGTGTGTCCAGATTAAACTCCATCAGTCGTTTCTCTGCACATATTTTCAACCTTTCTATATCCTGCTGAATCATTCGTCAAGCCTCCTCACTATCCATAACTGCACCAATTAGGCAGCATCTCTGGAGAAAAGGAATAGATGATGTTTCAGGCTGAGTGAGAGTGTCAGTCCGAAGAAGGATTTCGACCCGATACGTCACCTAGACGTTTCTCCGGAGATGCTGCCAGACCAGCTCAGTCTTTACATATGCATGGGCGCAATCCCTTGTTAGGACAGGACGAGGCACTGGCACCTCAGGCTTGACCCGGCCACTTGGCCTTAGTCTCAGTGGAAGTGCTGGCTGTCTCGGATTTTTTCCTGACAGCCCAGTCTTGACCACACAATGGTACTGGCAGTCTCAGTTTTGTCCCAGTAACTCAGTCTTCCTCGGACTTGTGACAGGGGAACACAGCTAGCAGGGAGCCCTGCCCCTTGCCCCTTGCCCCTTGCCCCTTGCCCCTTGCCCCTTGCCCCTTGCCCCTTGCCCCTTGCCCCTTGCCCCTTGCCCCTTGCCCCTTGCCTTTCCCTTTCCCACACTCTCCCTTTTCGCTAGAATGCCAAGGTTTATAGGGAACAGGCTGAAAAGGTTCTGGTGACCAAACCAATAAAAGCTAATTGCCCCCGCTGTTACCAATGATGCTGAGAATTGCCTCTCCTGGCCTGTCAGCCAATGAGAGGGATCAGAGCGGCATCTGAAGGAGGGGTCCCTCTCACATTGTGCACATCAACTTTGAATTCAATCTATCAAGTCTCTGTGGATCTCATGTACTTTAGCTTTTACATCAGCCTACCATGAAGGCCTGTGTTGAAAACTTTACTAAAATCCATTTATTCAACACCCATTGCCCTACGTTCAATCATCTTTGTCACCTCCTCAAAAAACTCAACCAATTTTTTAAGATATCATCTCCCCCTCCCAAAGTCATGATGACTATCCCTAAAAAGACTTATTATGGATAGATTAGGATTCTATCCCTAAAAATCTTCTCCACCAATTTTTCTACCACAGCCTCACCATCCTATGAATTACCTGTTTTGTCTCTATTTCCTGCCTCAAATGAAGGAATTGCAATGGGGTACCTGCAGAACTTTGGGATCTTGCATGTGGCTAAAGAGGATACAAAGATCTTTGTCAAGGCCCCAGCAGTCTCCACTCTTGTATTTTCAATGATCTGGGATAGATCCCATGAGGCGCTGGGGAGTTATCCACTATATTATTCTTCTAGAAAACAATACCTGTGCCACAGTGGCCCAAGGGCGATACAGTGACACAGCTGGTAGAGCTGCTGCCTCACAGTGCCCAGGACCAAAGTTTGATCCTGACCTTGGATGCTGCCAGTGTTGAGTTTGCCTATTCTCCCTGTTCCTACATCCCAAAGACATGCGGGTTTGTAGGTTATTTGGCTTCCGTAAATTGCCCCTGATGTGTAGGAAGTACATGAGAAAGCAGGATAGCATGGAATTAGTGTGTATGGGTGATCAATGGTCGGAATGGACATGGAGAGCCAACGAGCCTGTTTCCATGCTGTATCTCTGAACTAAAGCAGATTAAACCTCCTCCTTCTTGATCACATGTCCCTAGAATATCAATATACCCCTCCCTGATCGCACGATTCTCTCCTTGGTGAATGCAGGTGCAAAGTACTCATTTAGTACCTCGCCCATTTCCAGATCCAAGCATAAATTCTCCAATTTATCCTTGACTGCTCCAATCCTCTATCTAGTTACCCACTTGTTTGTCAACAATGGGTAAAATATCTTGGGATTCTCCTTAATCCTACTTGCCATGGGAGTTTCATTTTCCTCCTATTGTCTACATTTCTCAAAGGGCCCAATTTCAGCTTCCTCAAACTTCCTTTTTCTTTTTGACTAAACTTGCAGCATCTCTTGACATCCAAGGATCCTGAGCCTTGCTATTCTTGCCTTCCGTCCTCTCTCCCCAGCACGTGCCTAATACTGATGTCATTAGCCTCACCTCAATGTAGCACATTCCCCGAAGGTCCAGGCTTATCCTTGTCCGTAACTTACTGCAAATATATGGAGTTGTGTTTACTGTTCCCAATATGCTCCTGCATTGAAACTCCAATCAGCTGGCCAGGCTCATTTCCCAATACAAGGTCCAGTATGGTCCCTTCCCTGGTTGGATCTAGATATTGTCAAGAAACCCTCCTAGATGCACCTACAAAAATTCTGCCTCATCTAAGCTTGTGGCACCACCGGAGACCGAGTCCATATTGGGAAAATTAAAGTCACCCACTACAACTCACCCTCTGCTTCTACATCTTTCCCATATATCTGTTCCAGGGGTTTACTTGGACACTATAACATGACACAGTTGCATCAGTCACTTCTCCAGCTGTGATTTTTGTTTGATATAAAGGGTGTCAGGGGAAAGTTCAGAGCAACTTGCAATGAAACTGGACAGGATTGGTGCGTAAGATTCAAAATGGTGGCGGTTGCAGTAAAAGAACGGTGCTGCTGGGGTCTTTCCTCCCACACCTTCGGCAGCACTCTGTGCTCAAGGTTGATTGCGGGGTGGCACCCTGGGGATCGAAGGCTGAGCAGTGGCCGTGTGAGGCGAGGGACGACATGTTTATGGGTGGATGTCCCCTGGTCAAAGTGTCGGTGGAGTGGGCCACTGGAGGCCCTGCAGCAGCCGGGGGCTCGAGTGGCTCAGGTGCCGCTCTAAGAGGCCGAGTGCATGGATCAGAACCAGCCTGCTGCAGCACAGAGTGGCGGAGCAGGGGTGGAGGACTTTGATAACATCGTCTGGCCAGATCGGCCGCTGCAACTCCAATGCAGTGCCGCCACTAGGACAACTGGCCTTTATGGCCAAGTTCGGACTCAACATTTTAAACAACCTTGGACTTCAATCTTACAAATAGCGCTGGAAATGTGGTGTGCCTTGTGTAATGCCTGTAACAGTGTAATCTACTATTCCGACACTCTTGTACTTAAGTATGTTTGTGTCTTTGTATAGTAAGATTCTTACTCAAGTGTACGTACCTAGTTACATGTGACAATAAAGTACCATTTAACCACTGGATCAGTAAACATTGAGGTGAGCTGCATTCTGAGTTGGAGACTTAAAGTTAAGAATTAAAGCTGTGCAAACCCATTAGGGCACAGAGGAATGGTCAGTGCATTGTATTTTGTAACATTTTATCTTGCATCATTTTAACTTTCTTGTAAAATTTAATCGCACATTTTATTACGTATTTTATGCCATAATAGTTTTTGATATTTACTTCCAATAAACATTTTAAAGACTAACATCTATAAGTTGAGTACTTTGAGAGTGTTGGCTGGTTTTACCGCCCAGACCGCACTGAGCCTGCACTCCCTGGAATTTAGAAGGATGTGGGGGGGGACCTGATTGAAACATCGAATAGTGAAAGGCTTGGATAGAGTAGATGTGGAGAGGATGTTTCCACTAGTGAGAGAGTCTAGGAACAGAGGTCGTAGCCTCAGAATAAAAGGACGTCCATTTAGGAAGATGAGGAGGAATTTCTTTACTCAAAGGGTGGTGAATCCATGGAATTCTTTGCCATAGAAGGCTGTGGAGGCCAGGTCGATGAATATTTTTAAGGTGGAGGTAGATAGACTCTTGATTAGTACGAGTGACAGGCTTATGAGGATAAGGCAGGAGAATGGGGTTGAGAGGGAGCCATGATTGAATGGCAGTTGATCAGCCATGATTGAATGGCAGAGTGGACTTGATGGGCTGAATAGCCTCATTCAGCTATCACTCATGAACAGATGGGATTAATCCAGACACAATGGAAAGAAAAAGCTCCCCTTACCAGTAATCCTGACTGTACTCACCCAGAACAGCTGGCTGCCACCAGGAAGAGGAGCAGGAGGAATGGCAGACCCATGTCACGGCGGAGACAGTTGTAGGCTATTGTAGCTGTAATGCACAGTGGGATGCTCAGGCTTTATACATCCCCAGGCTGCAGGCTCATGAGATCAGATGGGGCTGTGGTCACACAGGCTTCCTATACGACATGTTCCAACCACAAGTTCTTGCAACTACCAGAGGTACACTCCCTGCTCTTACCACAGGCACCAGAGCCTGCAGCAGAATAGGACAATAATGATAAACAGTCAAAATGATCAACATGCCCTAGAATATCAATATACACCTCCGTGATTGCACTATTCTCTCCTTGATGAATACAGGTGCAAAGTACTCATTTAGTAACTCACCCATTTTCGGGGAATCCATGCATAAATTCTCTTATTTACCTTTGACTGTTCCAATCCCCTCCTTAGTTACCCACTTATTTGTCAACAATGAATAAAATATCTTGGGATTCTCCTTAATCCAACTTGCCATGGAAGTTTTGTTTTCTTCTTATTGTCTACATTTCTCAAGGGCCCAATTTCAGTTTCCTCATCCTTTCATATGCTTCTTTTTTTCTTTTTGACTAAACTTGTCATCGAAGGTTCGTGAGCCTTGCCATTCTTGCCTTTCATCCTGTCTCCCCAGCTCATGCCTAATACTGATGTCATTGGCATCTTCTCAACTTAGCACTCTCCTCCAAGGTCCAGATTTATCCTTATCCGTAACTTTCAGAAAACATATGGAGTTGTGTTTACTGTTCCTGCATTGAAACTCCAATCAGCTGGCCAGGCTCATTTCCCAATACAGGGTCCAGTATGGTCCCTTCCCTGGTTGGATCTAGATATTGTCAAGAAACCCTCCTAGATGCACCTACAAAAATTCTGCCCAATCTAAGTTTGTGGCACCAAGGTGAGTTAAGTCCATATTGGAAAAATTAAAGTCACCCACTGCAACTCCTCTGTTGCTTTTACATTTTTCCCATATATCTGTTCCGGGAGTTTTCTTGGACACAATATTATTCTTCTAGAAAACAATACCTGTGCCACAGTGGCCCAAGGGCGATACAGTGACACAGCTGGTAGAGCTGCTGCCTCACAGTGCCCAGGACCAAAGTTTGATCCTGACCTTGGATGCTGCCAGTGTTGAGTTTGCCTATTCTCCCTTTTCCTCCATCCCAAAGACATGCGGGTTTGTAGGTTATTTGGCTTCCGTAAATTGCCCCTGATGTGTAGGAAGTACATGAGAAAGCAGGATAGCATGGAATTAGTGTGTATGGGTGATCAATGGTCGGAATGGACATGGAGAGCCAACGAGCCTGTTTCCATGCTGTATCTCTGAACTAAAGCAGATTAAACCTCCTCCTTCTTGATCACATGTCCCTAGAATATCAATATCCCCTCCATGATCGCACTATTCTCTCCTTGCTGAATGCAGGTGCAAAGTACTCAGGAGGAATGGCAGACCCATGTCACGGTGGAGGCAGTTGTAGGCTATTGTAGCTGTAATGCACAGTGGGATGCTCAGGCTTTATACATCCCCAGGCTGCAGGCCTGAGATCATGAGATCAGACAGGCTTCCTATACGACATGTTCCAACCACAAGTTCTTGCAACTACCAGAGGTACACTCCCTGCTCTTACCACAGGCACCAGAGCCTGCAGCAGAATAGGACAATAATGATAAACAGTCAAAATGATCAACATGCCCTAGAATATCAATATACCCCTCCGTGATTGCACTATTCTCTCCTTGATGAATACAGGTGTGTAAGGGGTTTCTGCGCCGAGCTTTCGCCCGACCTAAGGTCCCCGTGCCTTGCTCTGATCCCTTGACCAGGCCGTGCACACTGGTTCCCCGTGAGTGGTTCGACCCACTCACCCCTTACGGTTCTAGACACTGGGCTTAGATGCAGGAGCTCTTATAGTGCAGAAAAAATTTAACCAGACCAGATTTCAAAACCAGGGTTGAAATGAAAAGGCTTTTATTCAGCACTTGGGACTATTGTCCATGAATATATTTATACAGTTCTATAAGACATATCTATAATACACATACCGAATACATGAATACCTTTGATTTATTAATCACGAAACGCACAGTTCACAAGACATATACCCGAATACCCTTTTCGCTGAAAACTTAAAAACACACAGTTCCACGAGACATATATCCGAATACCTTCTTCGCTGAATTCTTGAAACACACAGTTCCACAAAACATATACACGAATACCCTTTTACTTATAATAATAATAATAATAATAATACATTTTATTTATATAGCGCTTTTCATATACTCAAAGACGCTTTACAGAGATTTTGAGAACATAGGGAAATTAATAAATAGATAAATAAGTAAATAAATAAATGAACAGAGAAAGGAGACAGTAGGTGAGGTGACCTTCAGTGGTTCTTATGAATTCTTAAACACAGTTCTGCAAGACACATACACGACTGTAAGATGGGGAACGTACGACGCATCGCAACCTTGACCAACCCATATTTTAATACACACCCAACGTTTATTCACAACCACCCTCCCCTCTACACTAAACTATGTCCAGGATATGTAGGATTTGGAGTGCATGCTCACCATGGGGCTATTACTGGGGTTACTGGCTGTTCGTTTTGCAGTATTTCTTCTCCAGTTGCGTGCCTGTTCCTCCCTCTTGCATCCGTTCTTCTTTCCGACTTTCTTCTTGACTTCAGTTGACTTCGAACCCGGTTTTCTCTGCGCTTCTTGACTGTGTCTGTCTTGACTGCTTGCGTTCCCTGCAGGTTTTCTTCTCGAGTTGACTTCACTTATTCACCCAAAAGTAGTGGCCAGTTATACTGTTTCTGACCCGTCCTATCTCCCGCCAGATCTTGGAATCTCTTTGTTCAAAAAGATATGTATGAGGTTTTCTTCTGATCTGCGCTTATGTTCGGGGATACCGGGGATGGCCAGACGGTGTTAATTGGGATTTCGTTGTGAGGTGATGGGTGTTAACTGGTTTCCCATCACCTACCAGGTAGTTTTCTATGGGCTATTGTGCCCCCTCACTGAGATGAACTGTTTAGGTCGGCTTGGGGCATTGTGAGTATGCTGATGTCAGCGCCCCAGTGTCTGGACTCCGACCTGGTTTCGTAGGTTTCTGCATGGCCAATACCCATCCTTTGTTCTGGCCGTAGCTTTGCAGAAACCTAGAGACTGGGTTGTAAGGTTTTTTACCTTTTGTGGCTGGTCACGAGGTCCTGCAGCCATTTTAGGACCCACAGATTGTGACATCCTTTGGTAAACTGACTGCAGCCTTTCTCCGCGATCAGCCCCAGTCTCCCGTTTAAAATGTCCAAACTGCAGCTCTTTGGTTTTGTGTTGATTTCAGAATGAGGGAAAACTTCTCAAATCTTACAAAGTACTCATTTAGTAACTCACCCATTTTCGGTGAATCCATGCATAAATTCTCTAATTTACCTTTGACTGTTCCAATCCCCTCCTTAGTTACCCACTTATTTGTCAACAATGAATAAAATATCTTGGGATTCTCCTTAATCCAACTTGCCATGGAAGTTTTGTTTTCTTCTTATTGTCTACATTTCTCAAGGGCCCAATTTCAGTTTCCTCATCCTTACATATGCTTCTTTTTTTCTTTTTGACTAAACTTGTCATCGAAGGTTCGTGAGCCTTGCCATTCTTGCCTTTCATCCTGTCTCCCCAGCTCATGCATAATACTGATGTCATTGGCATCTTCTCAACTTAGCACTCTCCTCCAAGGTCCAGATTTATCCTTATCCGTAACTTTCAGAAAACATATGGAGTTGTGTTTACTGTTCCCAATATGCTCCTGCATTGAAACTCCAATCAGCTGGCCAGGCTCATTTCCCAATATAGGGTCCAGTATGGTCCCTTCCCTGGTTGGATCTAGATATTGTCCAGAAACCCTCCTAGATGCACCTACAAAAATTCTGCCCCATCTAAGTTTGTGGCACCAAGGGGAGTTAAGTCCATATTGGAAAAATTAAAGTCACCCACTGCAACTCCTCTGTTGCTTTTACATTTTTCCCATATATCTGTTCCGGGAGTTTTCTTGGACACAATATTATTCTTCTAGAAAACAATACCTGTGCCACAGTGGCCCAAGGGCGATACAGTGACACAGCTGGTAGAGCTGCTGCCTCACAGTGCCCAGGACCAAAGTTTGATCCTGACCTTGGATGCTGCCAGTGTTGAGTTTGCCTATTCTCCCTGTTCCTACATCCCAAAGACATGCAGGTTTGTAGGTTATTTGGCTTCCGTAAATTGCCCCTGATGTGTAGGAAGTACATGAGAAAGCAGGATAGCATGGAATTAGTGTGTATGGGTGATCAATGGTCGGAATGGACATGGAGAGCCAACGAGCCTGTTTCCATGCTGTATCTCTGAACTAAAGCAGAGTAAACCTCCTCCTTCTTGATCACATGTCCCTAGAATATCAATATACCCCTCCCTGATCGCACTATTCTCTCCTTGGTGAATGCAGGTGCAAAGTACTCAGGAGGAATGGCAGACCCATGTCACGGCGGAGGCAGTTGTAGGCTATTGTAGCTGTAATGCACAGTGGGATGCTCAGGCTTTATACATCCCCAGGCTGCAGGCTCATGAGATCAGATGGGGCTGTGGTCACACAGGCTTCCTATACGACATGTTCCAACCACAAGTTCTTGCAACTACCAGAGGTACACTCCCTGCTCTTACCACAGGCACCAGAGCCTGCAGCAGAATAGGACAATAATGATAAACAGTCAAAATGATCAACATGCCCTAGAATATCAATATACACCTCCGTGATTGCACTATTCTCTCCTTGATGAATACAGGTGCAAAGTACTCATTTAGTAACTCACCCATTTTCGGTGAATCCATGCATAAATTCTCTAATTTACCTTTGACTGTTCCAATCCCCTCCTTAGTTACCCACTTATTTGTCAACAATGAATAAAATATCTTGGGATTCTCCTTAATCCAACTTGCCATGGAAGTTTTGTTTTCTTCTTATTGTCTACATTTCTCAAGGGCCCAATTTCAGTTTCCTCATCCTTACATATGCTTCTTTTTTTCTTTTTGACTAAACTTGTCATCGAAGGTTCGTGAGCCTTGCCATTCTTGCCTTTCATCCTGTCTCCCCAGCTCATGCCTAATACTGATGTCATTGGCATCTTCTCAACTTAGCACTCTCTTCCAAGGTCCAGATTTATCCTTATCCATAACTTTCAGAAAACATATGGAGTTGTGTTTACTGTTCCCAATATGCTCCTGCATTGAAACTCCAATCAGCTGGCCAGGCTCATTTCCCAATACAGGGTCTAGTATGGTCCCTTCCCTGGTTGGATCTAGATATTGTCAAGAAACCCTCCTAGATGCACCTACAAAAGTTCTGCCCAATCTAAGTTTGTGGCACCAAGGGGAGTTAAGTCCATATTGGAAAAATTAAAGTCACCCACTGCAACTCCTCTGTGGCTTTTACATTTTTCCCATATATCTGTTCCGGTAGTTTTCTTGGACACAATATTCTTCTTCTAGAAAACAATACCTGTGCCACATTGGCCCAAGGGCGACACAGTGACACAGCTGGTAGAGCTGCTGCCTCACAGTGCCCAGGACCAAAGTTTGATCCTGACCTTGGATGCTGCCAGTGTTGAGTTTGCCTATTCTCCCTGTTCCTACATCCCAAAGACATGCGGGTTTGTAGGTTATTTGGCTTCCGTAAATTGCCCCTGATGTGTAGGAAGTACATGAGAAAGCAGGATAGCATGGAATTAGTGTGTATGGGTGATCAATGGTCGGAATGGACATGGAGAGCCAACGAGCCTGTTTCCATGCTGTATCTCTGAACTAAAGCAGAGTAAACCTCCTCCTTCTTGATCACATGTCCCTAGAATATCAATATACCCCTCCCTGATCGCACTATTCTCTCCTTGGTGAATGCAGGTGCAAAGTACTCAGGAGGAATGGCAGACCCATGTCACGGCGGAGACAGTTGTAGGCTATTGTAGCTGTAATGCACAGTGGGATGCTCAGGCTTTATACATCCCCAGGCTGCAGGCTCATGAGATCAGATGGGGCTGTGGTCACACAGGCTTCCTATAACACATGTTCCAACCACAAGTTCTTGCAACTACCAGAGGTACACTCCCTACTCTTACCACAGGCACCAGAGCCTGCAGCAGAATAGGACAATAATGATAAACAGTCAAAATGATCAACATGCCCTAGAATATCAATATACACCTCCGTGTTTGCACTATTCTCTCCTTGATGAATACAGGTGCAAAGTACTCATTTAGTAACTCACCCATTTTCGGTGAATCCATGCATAAATTCTCTTATTTACCTTTGACTGTTCCAATCCCCTCCTTAGTTACCCACTTATTTGTCAACAATGAATAAAATATCTTGGGATTCTCCTTAATCCAACTTGCCATGGAAGTTTTGTTTTCTTCTTATTGTCTACATTTCTCAAGGGCCCAATTTCAGTTTCCTCATCCTTACATATGCTTCTTTTTTTCTTTTTGACTAAACTTGTCATCGAAGGTTCGTGAGCCTTGCCATTCTTGCTTTTCATCCTGTCTCCCCAGCTCATGCCTAATACTGATGTCATTGGCATCTTCTCAACTTAGCACTCTCCTCCAAGGTCCAGATTTATCCTTATCCGTAACTTTCAGAAAACATATGGAGTTGTGTTTACTGTTCCCAATATGCTCCTGCATTGAAACTCCAATCAGCTGGCCAGGCTCATTTCCCAATACAGGGTCCAGTATGGTCCCTTCCCTGGTTGGATCTAGATATTGTCAAGAAACCCTCCTAGATGCACCTACAAAAATTCTGCCCCATCTAAGTTTGTGGCACCAAGGGGAGTTAAGTCCATATTGGAAAAATTAAAGTCACCCACTGCAACTCCTCTGTTGCTTTTACATTTTTCCCATATATCTGTTCCGGGAGTTTTCTTGGACACAATATTATTCTTCTAGAAAACAATACCTGTGCCACATTGGCCCAAGGGCGACACAGTGACAAAGCTGGTAGAGCTGCTGCCTCACAGTGCCCAGGACCAAAGTTTGATCCTGACCTTGGATGCTGCCAGTGTTGAGTTTGCCTATTCTCCCTGTTCCTACATCCCAAAGACATGCGGGTTTGTAGGTTATTTGGCTTCCGTAAATTGCCCCTGGTGTGTAGGAAGTACATGAGAAAGCAGGATAGCATGGAATTAGTGTGTATGGGTGATCAATGGTCGGAATGGACATGGAGAGCCAACGAGCCTGTTTCCATGCTGTATCTCTGAACTAAAGCAGAGTAAACCTCCTCCTTCTTGATCACATGTCCCTAGAATATCAATATACCCCTCCCTGATCGCACTATTCTCTCCTTGGTGAATGCAGGTGCAAAGTACTCAGGAGGAATGGCAGACCCATGTCACGGCAGAGACAGTTGTAGGCTATTGTAGCTGTAATGCACAGTGGGATGCTCAGGCCTTATACATCCCCAGGCTGCAGGCTCATGAGATCAGATGGGGCTGTGGTCACACAGGCTTCCTATACGACATGTTCCAACCACAAGTTCTTGCAACTACCAGAGGTACACTCCCTGCTCTTACCATAGGCACCAGAGCCTGCAGCAGAATAGGACAATAATGATAAACAGTCAAAATGATCAACATGCCCTAGAATATCAATATACCCCTCCGTGATTGCACTATTCTTTCCTTGGTGAATACAGCTGCAAAGCACTCATTTAGTAACTCACCCATTTTCGGTGAATCCATGCATAAATTCTCTTATTTACCTTTGACTGTTCCAATCCCCTCCTTAGTTACCCACTTATTTGTCAACAATGAATAAAATATCTTGGGATGCTCCTTAATCCAACTTGCCATGGAAGTTTTGTTTTCTTCTTATTGTCTACATTTCTCAAAGGGCCCAATTTCAACTTCCTCAAACTTCCTTTTTCTTTTTGACTAAACTTGCAGCATCTCTTGACATCCAAGGATCCTGAGCCTTGCTATTCTTGCCTTCCGTCCTCTCTCCCCAGCACGTGCCTAATACTGATGTCATTAGCCTCACCTCAATGTAGCACATTCCCCGAAGGTCCAGGCTTATCCTTGTCCGTAACTTACTGCAAATATACGGAGTTGTGTTTGCTGTTCCCAATATGCTCATGCATTGAAACTCCAATCAGCTGGCCAGGCGCATTTCCCAATACAAGGTCCAGTATGGTCCCTTCCCTGGTTGGATCTAGATATTGTCAAGAAACCCTTGCACATACAGGACTTCTCAGCTAGCCTGGAGGGGGCTACAATTTTTTCTAAGATTGATTTGGTGCGGGGATATCATCAGATCCCGGTCCACCCGCCGGACATTCCAAAGACGGCTACCATTACTCCGTTCGGGTTGTTTATGTGGTTGCGCATGTCTTTCGGCCTTAAAAACGCAGCTCAGGCATTCCAGCGTGTGATGGACCGTGTGGGTCGAGGTTTGCCGTTCGTGTTTATTTACCTCGATGACATTTTGATTGCCAGCCGTTCGGTCCAGGAGCACTTAGTCCACCTCCGCACTGTATTCCAGAGGCTGCAGGACCACGGCCTGATTCTCCATCCGTTCAAATGCCAATTCGGCCTGTCGGCGGTAGATTTTTTGGGTCACCGGGTTACATCGGCCAGAGCCACTCCTTTGTCAGCTAAGGTGGAGGCGGTCCGCTCTTTTCCACGCCCTACTACCATCAAGGGTTTGCAGGAATTCGTGGGCATGGTGAACTTTTATCACCGGTTCGTGCATGCAGCAGCTCGGGTCATGCGCCCCCTTTTTCAATGCCTCGCGGGTAACCCCGCCGAGTTGGTATGGTCCGCATCTGCAGAGACGGCTTTTGTCGCGGTCAAACAGGCCCTCGCCAACGCCACCATGCTGGTGCACCCGCGCTCCTCCGCCCCCACGGCGCTGACGGTGGACGCCTCAGACGTGGCGGTGGGTGGGGTTTTGGAGCAGCAGGTCGAAGGTCAATGGCAGCCCCTGGCGTTTTTCAGCCGGCAGCTCTCGCGAGCCGAGCTCAAATATAGTGCGTTTGATAGGGAGCTCCTGGCCCTCTATTTAGCAGTCCGCCACTTCCGCTATTTTTTGGAAGGCCGTTCTTTTGTGGCCTACACGGATCACAAACCTCTGACATTCGCTTTTGCTAAGGTTTCTGATCCGTGGTCGGCTCGCCAGCAGCGGCACCTCACCCTGATTTCGGAGTTTACCACCGATGTCCGTCATATTGCGGGTAGGCTGAATGCTGTTGCTGATGCCCTGTCCCGGCCGGCCATTCCCTCCGTAGCCGCGGTAGGTGGACAGGTGGATTTCCAGGAGCTAGCGGAGGCTCAGCGCCTGGAAGGAACTGCCGCGGTGTACACCTCCACAACCTCGGGACTGCGTTTGGAGCAGGTGGCGTGTGGCCCCACAGGTACCAAGTTGTGGTGTGACGTTTCCCTTCCACGCCCTCGCCCGGTGGTGCCTGCCGCCTTGCGGCGTAAGGTTTTTGAGGCCATTTACGGCCTGTCACATCCGTCCATCAGGGCGACTTCAGCCATGGTGGCCGCCCGGTTTGTCTGGCACGGCCTGCGGAAGCAGGTGGCAGCCTGGGCATGTGCCTGTATTCCGTGCCAAACCTCCAAAGTTCATCGCCATGTCCAGCCCCCATACCAGAGTTTCGAGGTTCCCCCAGTCCGTTTTTTCCACATCCACGTGGATTTGGTGGGTCCATTGCCTTATTCCCGGGGTTATCCTCATCTGCTGACGGTGGTGGATCGGTTTACACGTTGGCCGGAGGCGCTCCTATTGACGGACACCTCGGTGGTCTCCTGTGCACGGGCCCTGGCGTTGCATTGGGTGGCCCGTTTCGGCGTCCCGGCTATCATCACCACAGATCGGGGAGCCCAGTTCACCTCCTCCCTCTGGGCCGCGCTGGCACAGTTGTATGGGTTTCGTTTACAGCAGACCACCGCCTACCATCCCCAATCCAACGGGATGGTTGAGCGCTTCCATCGGCAGCTGAAGGCGTCCCTCTGTGCCCGACTGACCGGCCACGTTTGGGCTGACCAGCTGCCTTGGGTCCTCCTCGGCATTTGTTAGGCCCCGAAGGCTGAGCTAGGCACATCCTCGGCCGAGCTCGTCTACGGTTCGCCCCTGCGGGTACGAGGTGACATCCTCCCTTCCAGCCCCCGCTTTGCCACCACCCGTTACGTCGGTGTTGGGTTCCCTCCGGGCACGGGTAGGTTCTCTGGCTCCAGTTCCGACCTCCTGGCACGGAAGCATGGCGGTCCACGTCCCGTCGGACTTGCGGGACTGTGATTTCGTGTTCCTGCGGAAAGATTCCCACCGCCCCCCTCTTCAGCCGATTTATCAGGGCCCGTTTCAGGTACTGAAGAGAGGGGCTGTCACTTTTACCTTACAGGTGGGTAATCGCCAGGAACTCGTTTCCGTATCCCGGCTCAAGCCGGCCCATTTGGACCAGGACCTCCCGGTGTCGGTGGCTCAACCTCCGCGCCGGGGCCGGCCTATGGCCGCCCCCCTGCTGCCGCCAGCGGCGCCTTGGTTGCCACCCCTCAGCCCCCCACCGCCTATGGTTGGGCCCGGGCCCCCGTTCCCGATCAAGCGCTCTCCGTCGCCTACGCCCTCCACTTCCGTGGCCCCTCCATCGCCTCCGGCGGCGGCGACCTCACCGCCTCCCATCACATTGGCGGTATCGGGTTCCCCCCTCCGTACGCGTTCCAGGAGGGAGGTCCGGGCACCCGTGAGGTACGGTTTCGAGGGTTCTGGGGGGGGGGGGGGTCATGTAGGGACATACGGATTAGCGGGGGGGTCTCGAACACTCGGTTGGGCTAACGAGGCACGAGATGCGGGAGCGCGAGGTATAGTTGTGTCACTGGCAGCATCCAAGGTCAGGATCAAACTTTGGTCCTGGGCACTGTGAGGCAGCAGCTCTACCAGCTGTGTCACTGTATCACCCTTGGGCCACTGTGGCACAGGTATTGTTTTCTAGAAGAATAATATAGTGGATAACTCCCCAGCGCCTAATGGGATCTATCCCAGATCATTGAAAATACAAGAGTGGAGACTGCTGGGGCCTTGACAAAGATCTTTGTATCCTCTTTAGCCACATGCAAGATCCCAAAGTTCTGCAGGTACCCCATTGCAATTCCTTCATTTGAGGCAGGAAATAGAGACAAAACAGGTCATTCATAGGATGGTGAGGCTGTGGTAGAAAAATTGGTGGAGAAGATTTTTAGGGATAGAATCCTAATCTATCCATAATAAGTCTTTTAAGGGATAGTCAACATGACTTTGGGAGGGGGAGATGATATCTTAATAAATTGGTTGAGTTTTTTGAGGAGGTGACAAAGATGATTGAACGTAGGGCAATGGGTGTTGAATAAATGGATTTTAGTAAAGTTTTCAACACAGGCCTTCATGGTAGGCTGATGTAAAGGCTAAAGTACATGAGATCCACAGAGACTTGATAGATTGAATTCAAAGTTGATGTGCACAATGTGAGATGGACCCCTCCTTCAGATGCCGCTCCTGTCCCTCTCATTGGCTGACAGGCCAGGAGAGGCAATTCTCAGCATCATTGGTAACAGCGGGGGGCAATTAGCTTATATTGGTTTGGTCACCAGAACCTTTTCAGCCTGTTCCCTATAAACCTAGGCATTCTAGTGAAAAGGAGAGTGTGGGAAAGGGAAAGGCAAGGGGCAAGGGGCAAGGGGCAAGGGGCAAGGGGCAAGGGGCAAGGGGCAAGGGGCAAGGGGCAAGGGGCAAGGGGCAAGGCGCAAGGCGCAAGGCGCAAGGCGCAAGGCGCAGGGCTCCCTGTTGGCTGTGTTCCCCTGTCACACGTCCGAGGATGACTGAGTTACTGGGACAAAACTGAGACTGCCAGTACCATTGTGTGGTCAAGACTGGGCTGTCAGGAAAAAATCCGAGACAGCCAGCACTTCCACTGAGACTAAGGCCAAGTGGCCGGGGCAAGCCTGAGGTGCCAGTGCCTCGTCCTGTCCTAACAAGGGATTGCGCCCATGCATATGCAAAGACTGAGCTGGTCTGGCAGCATCTCCGGAGAAACGTCTAGGTGACGTATCGGGTCGAAATCCTTCTTTGGACTGACACTCTCACTCAGCCTGAAATATCATCTATTCCTTTTCTCCAGAGATGCTGCCTAATTGGTGCAGTTATGGATAGTGAGGAGGCTTGTCGAATGATTCAGCAGGATATAGATAGGTTGAAAATATGTGCAGAGAAACGACTGATGGAGTTTAATCTGGACACACTGCAGCCATGGTGTATCACTGTGGAGGGTGTGAATAGACTGGGTGCTCATTAAATGCGTTATTCGCCTTGGTCATCTAGACATGAGTCAAGCATTCCGAGTGTCATTGGAAGTGCACGCATCTAGGAATGTGGAGAGTATTCATTATTGTCTTGATATTCTTTATAGACCATGGATTGAACAATGTAAGACCTGATTTGGATTCATAATCCAAGTAGCCCCAGAAACACCTTCACATTATAAACTTGGAGAATGCAGCATTTACATTGATTAAGCCTAGATGAATGGGAGGGTGGTGAGTGGATTGGAAGCAAGTGAGGAAACGTCCAAGTTCAGAAAGTGTGGGGCTGAGGGGAATGTGGATGGTGTTTTGATCTGCTGCCTTTGGTCACTTTTCACTGCTTTTCACTGTACCTCGATACATGTGACAATAAACTAAACTGAACCGAGCTCTGTCTACCTAGATGACTGGATTGGTGTACTCAGATGGAATGTAAACATTTCATGACCCCTGCTGCCACTTTGACTCTGCTCCCACCTAGACCACTCTGACTCTTTCCCTCCCTTTGACATCTCTACCCCCATCTCTGGAGTTACCAGGTGAGTGCGTGTTGTGGTGGTTTATATGCAGTAGGTGAACGGGGGCTGTACCGCCAATTACTATTTGCTCTATCAGCACTTCCTCGTGTGGCCAGTTCACAGATCCGTTAATGAAAACACTTTTGTTTTATAGCAAATCTAACTTGGGAGATCCTACCGTTAATGTTCTGGCACTTAAGTGGTGAAAAATGTCTGTAAGGTAAATGGAATTATTTGTGTGCCAGTCTGAGTGCTTTGATTGTGAGAGCATGCAAATAGTGTCATTATCACAGAAGCTGCTTTAGAGATCATATTGCCGTACTAATAATTAGAATCTGGATGGCATGACTGGTAGGTTTATGGATGTACCTGCTCCCAGTCAACTTTTGCCAGGTCCTGTTTCATGACATTCATATCATCCTTCCCCACTTCAGATCCTTAATTTCTAATCCTTGTACCTTTCCTTATCTACCTTGAAACGCACGTTTGGAACAATAAGGTTGAGAGAAGATTGGTGGTATAGTGGACAATGAAGAGGCTTGTCTCAGGTTACAACTGATTTGGATGAGAGTGTACAAGGCTTGATTAGTAAGTTTGTAGATGACAATAAAGTAGGTGGTATCGCAGATTGCAAAGAGGGTTATCAAAAATTACAGCAGGGTCTTGATCTGCTGGGCAAGTGGGCCGAGGAGAGGCAAATGGAGTTTTATGCAGATAAGTGCAAGATGTTAAATTTTGTAAAGTCAAACCAAAGTAGAACCTTCGCAGTGAATGGGAGGGGCCTGTGGAGTGTTGTAGAGCAGAGGGATCGGGCGGTGGTGCAGCAGTAGAGTTGCTGCCTTACAGCACCAGAGACCCAGGTTTGATCCTGACTACAGGTATTTGTCAGTACAGAGTTTGTAAGTTCTCCCCGTGACCTGTGTGGGTTTTCTCTAGGATCTCCGGTTTCCTTCCACACCCCAAAGACATACAGGTTTGTTGGATAATTGGCGGGGTATAATTGTAATTTGTCCCTAGTGTGTATAGATTAGTGTTAATGTGTGGGGATTGCTCATCTGCGCACTCAGTGGGCCGAGGGGCCTGTTTCCACGTTGTATCTCTAAACTAAACTAAAAACTAAGCAGTGAAAGTGCTAGTGTAAAGTGTAGTTCCCTGAAAGTGGCATCACGGGTGGTTTGGGTATTAAAGAGGAGTTTTAGTGTATTGGCTTTCATCAGTCATAGGGAATGGATATGGTGAATGTACAGTTTTTTACCCAGGATAGTGGAATTAAGAACCTGAGAGCATAGGCCTAAGGTGAGAGGGGAAAGAATTAATAAGAATTTCTTCACACAAAGGGTGGTAGTTATGGAAAATGAACTGCCAGAGGAGATCGTTGAGGCACGTACAATAAT
Source organism: Rhinoraja longicauda (assembly GCF_053455715.1). Lineage (NCBI taxonomy): Eukaryota > Metazoa > Chordata > Chondrichthyes > Rajiformes > Arhynchobatidae > Rhinoraja > Rhinoraja longicauda. The sequence continues at coordinate 88,434 of NW_027601339.1, read as the reverse complement.
AGCATTTAAAAGACATTTGGGCAGGCACATGGACAGGAAAGGTTTAGTGGGATATGGGCCATACCTAAGGAAATGGGACTAGCTTAGGTGAGGCACCTTGGTCGGCATGGACGAGTTTGATCAATGGGGCTGTTTCCATGATAACTCTTTACGACCGAGCACACACTTTATGCAGGTATGCCAAATAAGACAATCCACTGTTCATTGTTACCAATGGAGTGTGTCGATGTTGAAAGGCTTCAAGAATACTGTACGAGCATCTCTGAAACTTGTTCTGTCACCACCTAATCGTTTGCCCTCAGTCAGCGATCCATAAAACAGCTGCATTCTGACATCAGACCCTCTTGTGACATGTCCTGCTCCTCTGATCAGTGATTCCTTCAGTAACGAGTACATGTTTTTAGTTTCAGAGATATAGAGTGGAACAGGCCCATTGAGTCCGTGCTGAACAGCAATCACCAGTACACTAGTTCTATCCTACACACTAGGGACAATTAACCTACAAACCCACACGTCTTTGGGATGTGGGAGGAAACCAGAGCATCCGGAGGAAACACACGCAGTCACAGCAAGAACGTGCAAACTCCATATAGACAGCACCCGTAGTCAGGATCAAACCCGGGTCTCTGGCATTGGGAGGCAGCAGCTGTACTACTGCGCCAATGTGCCACCCATGGTGAGGAGGTTTATTTGGGACAGAATGTGTCTATCTGGATTTCTGTCTGAAGAGTGATTGGTTACATGGTGATATTGATCTAATAAGATGGGCAGAGCAATGCCAGGTGGAAGTGAGACCATATACATCAAAGGTCTAATAAGGGTAGAACAAGAGGAAAGGTTATGGAGGTTAGGCCAGTGGTCTGCTCTTCCTGTGGGAGTTTGGGAACATTTCTGGTGTGTCTGACTACACCTGCAGGAGGCTGTGTCCAGCTGCAGCTTCCCACTGTGTAGTGCCGTGGAGAATTTGATTTACGGAGAACTTTGTTGACTGAATTTAGCAATTAGTCACACTGCAGGTAGAGAAAGGAAGGAGGTGGATGACCAGGAGGAGCAGTAAGTGCAGGCAGGTCGTGCAGGAGTGAGTGCCCTGTGGTCATTCCCCTTGCAGACAGAGTCGGTCTCTCAGAGGAAAGTTGCAGCAGTAGCCAAGGTGTGGCACCACAGTTGGCTGTGATGCACAGCAGGGCAAGGAAACATCTCAGTGAGCTGTGGTGTGGGGAAGAGATGGACTTCCCCTTGGCTCAGAGCGAGATCCCAGGATGGTTTGTTGCCTCTCACGTGTCAAGGACAGGGATGTCTTGGATTGGATCCGGGACATTGTGAAAGGGGAGGGAAAACAGCTGAGATTGTTGTACACAATGGTACTGACAACCTAGGCAGAACGAGAGGTGAGATCCGACAGGGTGAACTTAGAGAGTTTGGTAGAAGGTTACAAAGCAGAACTTCCAGAGTGTAATCTCAAAATTCCTCTCAGTGCCATATGCCAATGATGGTAACAATAGAATAGATGAACGCATGGCTGAAGAACTGGTGCAGAAGGCAGGCCTTTAGCTGATGAGATCACTGGGATCACTTCTGGGCAGGTGTGACCTGTACAAGAGGGACAGGGTGCATCAAAACTGGAAAAGGACTAACATCCTCTCAGGGAGGTTTGAGGAATGGGTAGTAACGGCTTTTGATACCTTCATTAATCAGGGTGTTGAGTAAAGAAGTTGCAATATTGTGTTACAGTTGCACAAGACTTTGAGGCTGCATTTGGAGTATTGTGTTCAGTTTTGGTCACTCTGCAATAGGAAGGATGTCATTAAGCTGTAAAGAGCACAGAGAAGCTAGAAGAGGATGTTGCCAGGACTTGTGAGCCTGTGCTACAGAGAGAGGTTGTGTAGGTGAGAACGTTATTATTTGGAGTGCAGGAAGATGAGCAATGATCTTATAAAGGAGTATAAGGTCTTGAGGGGAATAGATAGGGTATTTTACCGAACGTGGGGGAATCAAGAACAAGAAGACTTAGGTTAAAGGTGAGTGGGGCAAGATTTGATTGGAACCTGAGGGTCAATTTCTTCACACAGAAGGTGGTGGCAACATAGGTTACAGCCACCTGCTCCACGACCCTTGCCTCCTTTAACAACCTGGGATTATCCCTTCCAGTGCAAGTGACTTGTTAGTGTTACCTCCTCCTCCTCCTCATCAGTTACCCCCACCCCCTCTCCCAGATCTGCATCACTCCGCTTCTGGCAGCTCCCATTTCCTGATAACGGGTGATACAATGCCCTCAGCCATGTTCCAGCTGTGCCTCTACCTTGATGCAGATCACTCCGTTATACCCTGATCTCCTCACTCCGCTCATCCCATTTACAGGCCTTTGGAAGGCTCTGTTCCACTTTCCCTTGAAAAGCCTCTCTCCTTTTGTACTCACTGCCTCTCCCATCTCACCACATTCAGGTGGGTTTCCATTGAAGTCTCACCTTCCTCATGCTCACTCCTTCCTTCACTCCCTCCTGGGTGATCCAGGGAGCACCAGAGTTCCTTTACTTTTCCCTGGTGTGGGAATACTCCTCGTCTGTACATAAAACATCTCCCATTCTTCAGTGACAGTGCCAGCTGCCACAACATCAACACTGGTGATACATGAGGACTGGGGAGAGCGGTCCATATCGCTATCTACTAACACAAAGCACATTATCTATGCTTGCGTAAGGAAACACGAGTTGAAAAGTATTCTGTCCATTTATTTTTTTCTCCAAATAAAATTTGGCAATCTCTAATTTTCTTTGGTATCCCAGATCTTTGAAACTTGTGATTTTTTGTCCACTGAAGAAATGGCAGGCGGGTTGGTGCAGTGTATTTCCTGCAGGTTATGGGCGGTCAAGGATGCCTATGGAGCTTCTGGAGACTACACCTGCAGGAATTGTGTCCAGGTGCAGCTCCTGAGTGAACGTGTTGGGGAACTGGAGAAGCAGCTGGATGACTTTAGGGCCATCCTGGAAAATGAGAGTTTCCTGGACAAGTGAGGTTGTTACGCCAGTGATTCAGGAGGAGAGCAGGTGGGTGACTGGGAGAAAAGGGAGTAAACGTGGAGAGCAGGCGACCCCGGTGGCTGTGCCGAATGAAAACAGGTATGCCCCCTTAGGAGTTGTCGGAGCAGAAGACGCTTCCAGTCCAAGCGGTGAACAGGTCGGTGGCTCCAATCCTGGCAAGGAGACTCGACTGGGGAGACCGACGTCAGGCAGAGCCATAGTAGTGGGTGACTCCATTGTCCGAAGTGTGGGCAGGAGATTCTGTAGCGGCAGGCGGGACTTCAGGATGGTCTGTTACCTCCCTGGTGCCAGGGTTAAATATGTCACAGACCGACTTCAGAACATCCTCAAGAGGAAGGGTGAACAGCCAGAAGTGGTTGTGCACGTGGGCATGAACGACGTCGGGAAGAAGAGGAAGTTCTGCAAAGTGAATTCCAGCCCAAGCGAGTTTGTGCATGGCCTCAAAGACATCCCCTCTCTTCAGTCTATAGTAGTTGGCATCCGTCCATCGGCGAGAGGCGACGGTGAAGCTTTGATGCTGTCTTGTTTGGAGAAGGGAATGTTTAATCAATAGTCTATAATACCATTTTCCTCTGCCCCCCATCTCCTGTTTTCCATCCTTGCCTTTTCTGTCCACCATATCTTTGAATATTAAGAGGTCTGTTCTGCCGAGAATGAGCCATGTGATCAGCAGCACATCATAATCACACATGGCTCTTTGTACCTACAGCTCACCAATCTTACTCATCACATTCTGTGTATATTGTGGACACCAGATTGTGTCTCTCAATTTGCTCCTATCCAACAATTCCTTCTCTGTCATCATCCAACACTCACACCCTCTGTTCCCCTTATTTATTTTTGCTGTTATTGCCTGGTATGCCCATACCCTGCTGATCTTGATTCAACTGTAGTGACTTGGGCATTGTCCCAATCCTATTAACTTGTGACCCGTCCATCTCATGCAGGTTTCATCTGCCTCTGAATCTGAATGTACCTGCATGCACCATGGATGTTACCAGTCTACCACCTTCTCTTCATATTCTGTTCTCCCTGAAGCCTGGCCGTGCCAGCAGCCCAGAGATTGCCACCTGTCCACCTCTGGCAACATTGACAGACTTCCATTGCTGCCTTCTCCACATTGGTACCAATGTGTATCGCTTGTTCTGGGTCCCACTTTCCTCTGCACCCTCTCACTCATATCCTGAGAAGCAGAGAAACATCCACCTGGAGAGAAGCAACCAATCCCACAGTCACTTTGACCCATCCACCTGTCTCTTCCACCCCTCCCTTTGTTCACTCACCCCTCTGTCCTTTTGCCAAACCCTCCCATTGCCTGCCCACTCTCTGCCTGACAATGACCCCAATGATCTATCTTTTTTTTAAACTTTTTCATCCATTCTGTTTCAGTGATGGGTTTTCTTTGTTCTTTCTCCAGGTGAATCACTGGACCGGCAAAGGATGTAAATTTGAGTGGTGGACCATCCATGGCTGGTGGTAAGTCTCGTTACTCAGATGGGTTCTAGTGAGAGATGGGAGTTGTCAGGGAGAGCTGACAGGGGGGTCTCCAGTGGTAGTGTCGGGCTGTGGTGCTGGGCTGTGGTCTCCACTGAGCCCAGGCACTGGGCACCAGCGCCAGAACAACAGCTGGTTCTGCAGCTGCACGGCTGCATTCTGAGCAAAGGTCTTCAGCTCCACCTCAAATGGCCGCCCCTGAATCTGACACAACCCTGTCAGTCCCCCGCACAATTTAGACAATTCATGAAGATCACCTCTCATTCCAAAATCTCCAGTGAGCTTCGGCCCAACCTGCTCAATCTCTCATACAGCACCCCATCCCAGGACTCAACCTTTCACCATTCACCCAACTGCTCCAGAACAAGGGGCCACAGTTTAAGAATAAGGGGTAGGCCATTTAGAACGGAGATGAGGGAGAACTTTTTCAGTCAGAGAGTGGTGAAGGTGTGGAATTCTCTGCCTCAGAAGGCAGTGGAGGCCAGTTCATTGGATGCTTTCAAGAGAGAGCTGGATAGAGCTCTTAAGGATAGCGGAGTGAGGGGGTATGGGGAGAAGGCAGGAACGGGGTACTGATTGAGAGTGATCAGCCATGATCGCATTGAATGGCGGTGCTGGCTCGAAGGGCTGAATGGCCTCCTCCTGCACCTATTGTCTATTGTCTATTGCTTCCATGGCAGCTATACCTCTCTTTAAATAAAGAGACCAAGAATCTGTTGTGATGTCACTAAAGGTCTGCAGAGACAAAGCCAGACCTCTGTTGGAATAATATATTCAAGACGTGAGTGACAATTCACTTCTTTGTTCACAATAACGGTGTCAAGCCAGAGACTGCTCTGCTGACTCAGAGCATGCGACCTTTTAATATCATATTTAATAGCAAGAAATGTGGAGTGGGTCACGTATATTTGTTAACATGGTTAACTATTGTGATCCAGAATTCTCCTCTTTCCCTTATCAGCCTTAACATTAAAGATCAAAAGTACAAGGTCAGACATGTTCAACCTATGAGACACTTCACTAAAATAAAGTTCTATTTCCACGGTACGAAGTGCTCATAACAAGACAGAGAGCAGTTCAGTTCTTCCCACAATTCCCACACCTCCTCACTATTACACTTCACACCCGGCAAACCCGGGACGGGGTATATTTGCTGTCATTGCTCCAAGCTGCAGTGTGGGAGCACCGATTCTGCAACGCTGGAGTTACCACGGAGCCCCTGGTCTCTGGCACTGAGACAGAACAGGAAGTGTTGTCCCTGTGAAGAAGTTGTCAGCAAAGTGCAGGAACTCTTCAGCTTGGAGGTAGTAACTCACCCCTTCCATTTATCTTCCAGGCCCCCCCAGGGTCGCAATGTGAATAGGGATCCGTATAACTACAACAAAATAAAGGTCAGTAGTACTTACGGTTCAAGACCATCGTGGGATTTGGGTCTGGGGTGACACGCTGGCACACAGGCCTTTGGTCAATTTCTCTAGAGGGTGGGTGGGCTTTTCAAATCACACAGCAGCAGGAAGTGTTCTCAGGTCTGTTCTCTGGGCATTTTACATTGGCCTCAGCTGCAGTATTTGAGATTGTGTACAGAAACACACAAACCCATTGAAAACCTTCAGTTTGTAACCCACTCCTAGTATCTGTTATTCAACATGTAAATGACTTCCTACAGACAATGAATGACTTCCCACTCTGTAACTCTGGTATCTGTTATTTCCACACATAAACTATCTGAACTCCTGCCATAGATCCAAGCATGTTACTCCCCCACAGATATCTGATATTAGAATCATGCAGCATGCAAAGAGACCTGTCAGCTTATCCATGCCAATCAAGATGTCTACCAAAGCTAGTGAGCTTTGCCTGTTTGGCTCATATCTCTCTAAACCCTTCCTATGCATAAACCTGTACAAATGTCTTTTAAACGTTATAATTCTACCCATCCCTACCAATTTCTGTGGCAGCTTCTTCCTTATACCCAGCACCCTATGTGGGAATAAGTCTCTCCCCTCTCACATTAAAGCTGCGCCCTCTAGTTTTAGACTCCCCTATGCTGGAGTATAGGCTGTGACCATGCGCCTTCTCTATGCTTCCCATGATTTCATAAACCTCCATAAGATCACCCCTCGGCCTCCTTCACTCCAGGGAAAACAGTCCCAGTCTGTTCAGTCTGATCAATCTGAAGAAGGTTCCCAACCCAAAAGGTCTCCTGTCTATTCCCTCTGCAGATGCTGCCTGAATCCAGCATCTTACTCCAGCATTGTTTTTGCTAAAGATTCCGGCGCCTGCAGTTTCTTGTGTCCCCAGCTGATCCAATGTCACCTAATAACTCAAGCCTTCCAATCTTGTAGTATTTCACCTGTGAATATTAGGTGTAGCGGGACAGGAGGCATCTCTGGAGAGAAGGACTGGGTGACATTTCAGGTCGAGACCCTTCAGTCTGAAGAAGCCTTATCCGAAATGTTATCCATTCCTTTTCTCCAGAGATGTTGCCTGTCCCACTGAGTTACTCCAGCATTTTGTGTCTACATTCGATTTAAACCAGCATCTGCAGTTCTTTCCTACACAATATTAGGTTTAGGTTCGGCTTAAGTTTATTGTTGTCACATGTGCCGAGATACAGTGAAAAGCTTTCTTTTGCATGCTTTCCAATCAGATCAGAAAATACTATACATAAATACAATCAAGCCAAACTCGAATGCAATAGATAGAACAAAGGGGAAGATACAGAGTGCTGGAGTAACTGAGAATATGTTTCTCAGCTTTGTAGTGCATTAGTTCCAGAAACAAAGTCCAATGTCTGCAATGCAGTAGAGGTGAATTGGTTTAGTACCCTAGTTAATGGAAGAACCGTTCAGAAGCTTGATAACAGAGGGGAAGAAGCAGTTCTGGAGTCTAGTGTTGCACGCTTTCAAGCTTCTGTACCTTCTGCTGGAAGGGAACAGGGAGAAGGATGACCAGGGTCTGACAAGTCAGTGATTGTGTTGGTTGGGTCACTGGTTGGGTCTAAGTCTGGTCTGTGTTAAACAAAGAAACAAAGTGCTGGAGTAACTCAGTGGGTCTGGCAACATCTCTGAGGAATGTGGATTGGAGACGTTTCAAGTCAGGATACTTCTTCAGACTGATTGTAAGAGGTGGGGGGAAAGAAAGCTGGAGAGAGGAGGGGGATTACAAATTGTGAAGCCATAGGAAAAGATGTAAGAGGAGGGGGAAGGGAGAAATAGGCGTGAGCCAGGTAAGGCGGGGGGGGGGGTTGTTAGAGGTCACCTAAAATTGGAGAATTCAATGTTCATACTCTTGGGTTGTAAGCTTGGTAAATGTTAAAAACCCCATCTCTCGTGTGTGTAGGATAGTGTTAATGTGCGGGGGTCGCTGGTTGGCGAGGACTTGGGCCAAAGGGGCCGTTTCCGCGCTGAATGTTAATCTGAATCCTATGTTTAAAAAGCTTTGAGTCAAATGCTTAAATAGGACTTGGCAGAGAGGGATACTGTCTTAATGTGGGCAAATGGGATTAGTGTAGTTGGGTAAATTGCATGAACCCAGTATGCCAAAGAGCTCAATTCGATGCTTATAGAGTTGTAGAGTAGTGCAGCACAGAAACGTTTCCTTCAGGTAACCTTGTCTATGCTGATCATGATCCTCATCTGCATGACCCCATTTGACCACATTGGGATCTCATCTCTCTATTCCTTTCCTACCCATGTATCTGGACATTCCTACCCTGGGGAAAGGACTACAACTATCTATGCTGTCAATGCCCCTCATGATCTTATTATCCTTTATCAACCTCCTTTTCAGGCAACATCCTGGTGAATTTTCTTTTGTCCAACTCCGTGAAGAGTTTGTGCAGGGGGCAGGGATTCGGATTTCAGGATCTTTCGGATCTCTTCCAGAGCAGGGGTGACCTGTATAAAAGGGACGGGTTGCACCTAAACTGGAGGGGGACCAGCATCCTAGCGGGAAGGTTTGCTAATGCTACATGGGAGGCTTTAAACTAGATTGGCAGTGGGGTGGGATCTCGTGCAGGACAGAGGCACAGGAGAGGTTAGAATGGAGGGTGGTGTAGGAAAGGTTGATGGACAGAAGAGGGAAAAAGCCGGAGAGTGTGGAAGGAGGGATGGTTTAAACTGCATGTATTTTAATGCAAGGGCTTGATGGGTAAGGCATATGAGCTTAGGACGTGGTTAGGTTCGAACGACTGGGACGTTGTAGCCATGACTGAAACCTGGAAAAGGGAGGGGCAGGACTGGCAGCTCAATGATCCGGGGTACAGAAACTTCAGGAGAGACATGGGTGACGAAAAAAGCAAAGGGGGAGTTGCATTGTTGATTAAGGAGGATGGCACGGCTAGGTTCAGAGGTTAAGTTCAGAGGTAACATTACGGACGGTTCGTCTATTGAAACTATATAGGTGGAGCTGAGGAACAAGAAAGGGATGATCAGGAAAGGGGTGTACTACAAACGTCCAAATAATCAACGGGAATTAGAAGAGCAAATGTGCCAGGAGATTGCAGACAGCTGCAGGTCAAATAAGGTTGTTGTAGTAGGGGATTTTAACTTTCCTAATATAGACTGGGAAAATCATAGCATGAAGGGTTCAGATGAGGTTTAAGAAAGCTATGGATCGGGATGGAGAGGGTCCATGTGTTAAAATGCTCAACTGTGGCAAGGCCAACTTTGAGGGTATGAGAGACCCTTCAAGTTGACTGGAGCAGGTTATTTGATGGGGAAAGGAACATCGGCCAAGTGGGATGTTTTTAAAAGTGTACTAAAGAGAGCTCAGGATGTGTACGTCCCCGTTAGAGTGAAAGGCATAGCAGGCAAATAAGGCAGCTTGGCTGATGAGGGAAATTGAGATGTTAGTCAAAAACAAGAAGGATACATGGGACAGGTATAGGCAGCTGGGATCAAGTGCACCCCTGGAGGAGTTTTGGGAACTAAGGAGCAACTAAAAAAAGGAGAACAGAAAGGCTAAAAAGAGGCCAGGAGATAGCTCTGGCGAGTAGCCTCAAGAACAATTCCAAAAGATTTTATAAATAATTAAGGGAGAAAGGGTAACTAGAGAGAGAGTGGGACATCTCAGGAATAAAAACTGTCACCTCTGTGTGGAGCCACAGGAGATGAGCAAGGTCCTCAAATGAGTATTTCTCCTTTGTATTTACTGAGGAGAAAGACAGTAGGGCAGAGGAAATTGGAGCAGTCACTGGAAGTGTCATGAGAGTCATTGTTACCGTCAAGGAAGTACTGAAGGTACTGTCGTGTATGAAGGTAGACAAATCTCCGGGGCCTGATCAGATATATCCGACGACATTCCGGGAAACTAGAGAGGAAATTGCGGGAGCCCTGGTTGAAATTTATGAGTCATCCTTAAATACAGGAGAGGTGCCAGATTGGAGGGTGGCAAATGTTGTGCCTCTTTTCAAGAAAGGCTGCAGGGAAAATGCTGGGAACTATAGGCCGGTGAGCTTAACATCTGTAGTTGGTAAGTTACTGGAGAGTATTCTGAGGGATAGAATATACAGGCATTTGGATGGGCAAGGGCTAATTAGGGATAGTCAGCATGGTTTTGTACGTGGGAGGTCATGTCTCAGAATTCTGATTGATTTTTTTGAAGACGTGAGCAAAAAGGTTGATGAGGGCAGAGCTGTAGAAGTTGTGTTAATGGACTTCAGTACGGTGTTCGACAAGGTTCCACATGGTAGGCTGCTCTGGAAGATTAGATCTCATGGGATCCAAGGAGAGACAGCTGAAAGGATAGCAAATTAGCTCCATGGAAGGAGGCAGAGGGTGATGGTGGAAGGTGGCTTCTCAGAATGGAGGCCTGTGACGCGTGGTGTGCCTCAGGGTTTGGTGCTGGGCCCATTACTGTTTGTCATCTACATCAATGATTTGGATGAGAACATACAGGGCAAGATTATCAAATTTGCTGATGATACCAAAGTTAGTGGTTTTGCAGATAGTGAAGATGGTTGTGAACAATTGCAGCAGGATCTGGATCGATTGGCAAGGTGGGCGGAGGAGTTGTGATGGAATTTAATGCAGAGAAGTGTGAGGTGTTGTATTTTTGGACGTCAAACAAGGGTAGAACCTACACAGTAAAATGGTAGGCCTCTGTGTAGTGTTACAGAGCAGAGGGATCGAGGAGTACAGGTGCATGGTTCCTTGAAGGTCACGTCGCAGGTAGATAAGGTAATCAAAAAGGCTTTCGGCACTTTGGCCTTCATCAGTCAGAGTATTGAGTATAGAAGTTGTGAGGTCATGTTACAGTTTTATAAGACGTTGGTGAGACCACATTTAGAATATTGTGTTCAGTTCTGGTCACCATGTTATAGCAAAGATATTGTCAAGCTTGAAAGGGTGAGTACGTAACTGCAGGTGATTCTGAGGGACATCATTTACCAGCAGTTGATAGATAAAGACTGATCAGGGATAATCATAGGAAATCATATCTCACAAAGCAGACAGTTTTTTAAAGAGGTGACCAAGAGGATTGATTGAGGTTAAAGATCGTTGTCTATGTGGACATTAGCTGGGCCATGACAAGGTCATAAGTGATTGGAGCAGAATTAGGCCATTCGGTCATTCCACAATAGTGACCCAGCATCGATCCCTGTGGCACACCACTGGTTTCTGATCTCCAATCTGAATAACAACTCTTTACTATACCCTCTGGCTCTTGCCATCAAACCAATTTTCTCACCAATTGGCTAGTTTGCCGTGGATCCCATGTGATCTAACCTTCCAGCCGAGCTTACAATGCGATACCTTGTCAAAGGCCTTGCTGAATTTAGCAGGCCACACTGCCCTCATCAATCCTCTTCTAACTTCTAAATGTTGTGAGAGTCACTGCTTCCACTGCCTCGAGCAGTGTGTTTCAGATTCCAACTACCCTCTCTTGAAAAAGTTATTTTCAGATCTCTAAATCTTTTCCCACTTCTCCTAAAAGTGAGCCATCTAGTTTCCTACTATCTGCTCTGTCTCTTACTCTCATACCTTTGTGCATGTCCACCGGGTCCCCTTCAGCCTCCTCAACTCCCGGGAAAGCTAACGCTGTCTATCCAGTCGTTCCTCATAATTCAGGTGCCTAATCCTAGGTCAGAATTATACAGTACTCCAGGTGTGGCCTGACCAATAGATAAAGTTGTAACACTGTTCTTATTTAGTGCCTGACAAATGAAGGGAAATATTGTGCACACCTGTGCTGGCAACCTTGTGTACTGCACACCTGCAATCCTTGGGTTTGAACACCAAAGTTTGTCTGTTCAATGGTTTAGGTGGCACAGTGGTACAACTAGTAAAGCTACCACCACACGGCTCCAGTAACCCCTGGTTCAATCCTGATATCTGCTGCTGCCTGTGTTTGTACATTCTCCCTGTTATTCTGTGGGCTTCCCAAGGGTGCTCTGGATTCTTCCCATATTCAAAAGATGTGTGAGGGCTACGTTAATTGGCTGCTATAAATGAAGGGGGAGAATCTATGGGGCAATTGATCATAAAATGGGTGCTTGGTGGTCAGTGCAGACTCAATAAGCCAAATAACTGACTGCTGTGCTGTACCTTCATATCAGTCAAATCTCCAACCCACTGGATCCCCTCCCACGGACACTCTCCCCACCATTCTGCCCCAATCACCCACTCTCCCCACCACTCTGCCCCATCACCCACTCTCCCCCATCACCCACTCTCCCCCATCACCCACTCTCCCCATCCCCATCCCTCCCATGGACACTCTCATCACCCACTCTCCCCATCCCCACCCCTCCTATGGACACTCTCCCCCATCACCCACTCTCCCCACCCCCTTCCCACCCTTCAACGGACACTCGCACCACCCACTCTCTACACCCTTCCCACGGACACTTTCATCACCCACTCTACACCCCTACCACGGACACTCTCCCCCATCACCCACTCTCCCCACCCATGGACACTGTGCCTCATTACCCACTCTCCCCAACCCCACCCCTCCTGTGGACATTCTCCCCCATCACCCCTCCCCTCCCATGGACACTCTCCCTCATCACCCACTCTCCCTGCCCCCACCCCTCCTCTGAACACTCTCCCCCACCACTCACTCTCCCCACCCCCTCCCCACCCACGGACACTCTCCCTCATCACCCACCCTCCCTGCCCCCACCCCTCCTGTGGACATTCTCCCCCATCATCGCTCCCCTCCCATGGACATTCTCCTTCATCACCCACTCTCCCCACCCCCACCCCCACCCCCACCATGGACACTCTCCTTCATCGCCCACTCTCCCCACCCCCATCCCCACCATGGACACTCTCCTTCATCACCCACTCTCCCCACCCCCCCCCCCTCCCCTCCCCTTCCAACTGGACAAATAATGTTTTGGTTCCTGATCTTCAGACTGGAAAAAATGGTCATCTGTGCATTTTCTCCCTGCAGATACTGTCTGGTCTCCACCAACTTGTTTTTAATTTCCTCTAAACATTTCTATCCAAATGCCTGTCCAAATGTCTTTTAAATCCATCTCTACATGACCTTTGTCAGCTTATTCCATAAATGTAGCACCGTCTGTGTGGAAAAGATTGCCTTATGTCCCCTTTAAATCTTTCCCCTTTCACCTTAAACCTATGCCCTCATGTTTTAGACACCCCAACCCTGGGAAAGCAGTCACTTTATTGCCTTCTTCGCTCCAGTGAAAACAGCCCCAGCCTGTCCAGTCCCTCCATATCATTCAATCCCTCCTGTCCCTGTTACATCCTCATCAATCTCTTCTGTACCCTTTCCAACTTAATGACGGGGTTCCCATAGTTGAAATTATTCCTATATATTTAGTTGGAACTAGAACAAGTGTGCCCGTTGGGCCCGTCCTCGTAGGGTTTCCATTGTAACCGGGAGGGGAGTGGGGGTAGGGAAGGGGGAGGGAGGGAGTAGGGAGGTGTGGAGGGGGGAGGGGAGGGAGGAGGGGAGGGGGAAGGGAGGGATGGAGAGGGGGAGGGAAGGGGGTAGGGGGAGGGGGAGGGAGGGGAGGGGGGAAGGGGAGGGAGGGGGGAAGGGGAGGGGGAGGGAGGGAGAAGGGAGTGAGGGGGGAGGGAGGGGGACCTCCCCTTTTCCCAGTACCCCTCTTTCCCCATTGGGTCCGTGCTCGTAGGGTTTCCATTGTAACCGGGAGGAGGGGAGGGAGGGGAGGGGGAGGGAGGGAGGAGGGAGGTGTGGAGGGAGGAGGGGAGGGGGAGGGGAGGGGGGGAGGGGGGAAGGGGGGAGGAGGGAGGGAGAGGGGAGGGAGGGGGGTAGGGGGGAGGTAAGGGGGAGTGAGGGGGGAGGGAGGGAGGGGGATCTCCCCTTTTCCCAGTACCCCTCTTTCCCCGTTGGGCCCGTCCCTGTAGGGTTTCCATTGTAACCGGGAGGGGTGGAGGGATGGTGGAAGGAGGGGGGAGGGGGAGAGTGATGGAATGGTGGAGGGAGGGGGGAGGGAGTGGGGGAGGGTGGGATGGAGGGAAGGAGGGAAGGAGGGAGGGGGGGAGTTAGGGGCTGAGGGTGATGGAGGTTGGATTGAGGGGGAGGGAGGGGGGGAGGGAGTGGGGATGGAGGTGGGAAGGAGGGGGGAGGAAGGGTTGAGGGGGGAAGTGGGACCTCCCCTTTTCCAGTACCCTCTTTCCCCACCACCAAGCCCCCTCCGCAACGACCCCTGTTGTCCCCAGTCCCCATTCACAGACCCCCCCCCCCCATTCTCTCTCTCCCCATACACACTCTCAGTGCTTTTTTCGAAACACTTGCCCCGGTGGCCCACGAGCATATGGGCCCAATGCTGATCTGTGTATGTTAAGTGACTTGCAATAAAAAAAAATACTTTAAAAAGAGATAAGTGCTTTTTAAGTGCTTGTTTTGAAACATTCGCGGTCACATAGTGCTTCTCACTGTAGCACCCATCTCAAGTGTGCCCGTTGGGCCCGTCCTCGTAGGGTTTCCATTGTAACCGGGAGGGGAGTGCGGGGGAGGGAAGGGGGAGGGAGGGAGGAGGGCAGGGGAGGGGGGGGGAGGGAGGAGGGCAGGGGAGGGGGGGGGAGGGAGGAGGAGGGGAGAAGGGGGGGAGGGAGAGGGGAGGGAGTGGGGTAGGGGAGGGGGAGGAGGGGGAGGGGAGGGAGGGAAGGGTGAGGGAGGAGGAGGGAGGTGTGGAGGGAGGAGGGAGGTGTGGAGGGAGATGGGAAGGAGGGGAGGGGAGGGGGTAGGGGAGGGAGAGGGGAGGGAGGGGGGGAGGGGGAGGGGAAGGGGGAGGGGAAGGGGGAGGAGGGGGACCTCCCCTTTACCCAGTACCCCTCTTTCCCCGTTGGGCCCGTCCTCGTAGGGTTTCCATTGTAACCGGAGAGAGGGGAGGGAGGGAAGGGGGAGGGAGGGAGGGGGGAGGGGAGGGGGAAGGGGGAGTGAGGGGGTAGGGGGAGGAGGGGGAGGGAGGGGGAGAGGGGAGGGGGGTAGGGGGGAGGGGGAGGGAGGGGGCTCTCCCCTTTTCCCAGTACCCCTCTTTCCCCGTTGGGCCCGTCCTCGTAGGGATTCCATTGTAACCGGGAGGAGGGGAGGGAGGGAAGGGGGAGGGAGGGAGGAGGGAGGAGGGGAGGGAGGGGGGGAAGGGGAGGGCGGAAAGGGGGGGGAGGGGGGAAAGGGGAGGGGGGGAGGGAGAGAGGGGGAGGGTGGAAAGAGCATCCCTCTCCCCATCTGAACTGCCCCCTCCATCGACTCCTTTAAGTCCATGCTCAAAACCTATTTCTACTCCCTAGCGTTTGAGGCTCATTGAGGAGGCGCTGTGAACTGTTTGCGTGCTACTGTATGTTTCATTTTTTTCCTTAGTACCTAATCAGATGTACAGCACTTTGGTCAACGTGGGTTGTTTTTAAATGTGCTATACAAATAAAATGGACTTGACTTGACAGCTCTTCGCAACAATGTAGCACAGGGGCATTGTGACGTCACACGCTGAATACCGCCTGGGGGGGGAAGGGGGGTCAGCTCGAGTCCATCTCACAGGGCATTGTGACATCACAATCCGCACCGCAGCGCCCCCCTTCTGTCAAAACTTCGATAAATCAGGGGGGGCAGCACTTTTAAACCTCTGTAACTTAAAAAATATGCGTCCGAATTAAATAAAAATATCATTTTCCAGCAGCGACCGCATGCTGATTAAGGCGGTACAAAAATCGTGGCGCTACGGTTCACCGTTTTGCCGGAATTGCCGTCTTCAGCCGACATCAGTGGGATGTATATATATAGATACAAGATCTGAGTTTTAATAGTATACTAGACCAAGTGGGCCCGTTGGGCCCGTCCTCGTAGGGTTTCCATTGTAACCGGGAGGCGGGGAGGGAGGGGGAGGGTTGGGGGAGGGAGGAGGGGAGGGGGGGAGGGAGAGGGGAGGGAGGGGGGTAGGGGGGAGGGAGGGGGGATGGGAGGGGGGAGGGGAGGGGGGAAGGGAGGAGGGAAGGGGGGGAGGGAGAGGGGAGGGAGGTGGGTAGGGGGAGGAGGGAGGGGGACCTCCCCTTTTCCCAGTACCCCTCTTTCCCCGTTGGGCCCGTCCTCGTAGGGTTTCCATTGTAACCGGGAGGAGGGGAGGGAGGGAAGGGGGAGGGAGGGAGGAGGGAGGTGTGGAGGAGGAGGGGAGGGGGAGGGAGGGGGAGGGGAGGGGGGAAGGGGAGTGAGGGGGTAGGGTGAGGGGGAGGGAGGGGGGAGGGAAGGGGGAGGGAGGGGAGAGGGGAGGGGGGTAGGGGGGGAGGGGGAGGGAGGGGGAGGGAGGGGAGAGGAGAGGGGGGAGAGGAGAGGGGGGGGAGGGGAGAGGGGGAGAGGAGAGGGGAGAGGAGAGAGGGGAGGAGGAGAGGGGGGAGAGGAGAGGGGGGAGAGGAGAGGGGGGAGAGGAGAGGGGAGAGGAGAGGGGAGAGGGGGGAGAGGAGAGGGGGAGAGGAGAGGAGAGGGGGAGAGGAGAGGAGAGGGGGGGAGAGAGGAGAGGAGAGTGGGGGAGAGAGGAGAGGGGCCTATTTTACTTTAAAATAAACAGCATCCTTTGTTGAAAAAGAAATTAAACTTATTTATAGAGCAGCAGCTTATGTTTTTGTTATAAATGAAATTAAACTTATGTGAAATAAATGTTCTTTTGTTAAAAAAGAAAGTAAACTTATCTATGAAATCTCTGTCTTTTATCTTTTTTTAAAAATAAAATTAAATGCAATGGAAATCTCGTACCGTTTAAAATAAATGTAATTTTTCTGTTGGAAATGATAAGAAACTTATCTATAAATATTCTTTCTGTATTTGGATTAAACTGCCCTCCTGAGCGATGCTGGAGCCTGTCCTCAACCAGCAGCAGCGCGGTGGACTGTTGGTTACGGCAGTTGGTGTCAGTTCAAATCAACTGCTCCACCCACATCAAGTGTGAGGTTGGAGCCAATCACTGCACCCCACGTAGAGACCCAGCCAATCGGGCGCTAACAGGGAGGGTGGAGCCAATCACTGCACCCCACGTACAGACCCAGCCAATCGGGTGCTAACAGGGATGGTAGAGCCAATCACTGTACCCCACGTAAAGACCCAACCAATCGGGCGCTAACAGGGAGGATGAAACCCAATGACAAAAACCGCGTTTTTACTTTAAAATAAACAGCGTTCTTTGTTGAAAAGGAAATAAACTTATCTATAGAGCAGCAGCTTTTTAAAATAAATAAAATCAAACTTAATGAAAATCACATTCCTCATTTTAAATAAATGTCTTTGTTATAAATGAAATCAAACAGCGGGAGAGGCGACGGCGACTACACTTCCGCTTCGGGGAGAGGAGGAGGGGAGAGGAGGGGGGGGGAGAGGAGGGGGGGGAGAGGAGGGGGGGAGGGGTGGGAGGGGGGGAGGGGTGGGAGGGGGGGAGGGGGGAAGGGGGAGGAGGGAGGGAGGGAGGGGGGAGGAGGGAGGAGAGGAGGGGGGAGAGGAGAGGGGGGAGAGGAGAGGGGGGGAGGGAGAGGAGAGGGGGGAGGAAAGAGTGGAGGGGGAGAGGAGAGGGGGAGAGAGAGGGGAGAGGGGGAGAGGAGAGGGGGGAGAGGAGAGGGGGGAGAGGAGAGGGGGGAGAGGAGAGGAGAGGGGGGAGAGAGGAGAGGAGAGGGGGGAGAGAGGAGAGGTGTCTATTTTACTTTAAAATAAACAGCATTCTTTGTTGAAAAAAGAAATTAATCTTATCTATAGAGCAGAAGCGGGAGAGGCGACGGTGACTACACTTCCGCTTCGGGGAGAGGAGGAGGGGGAGAGGAGAGGGGGGGAGGGGGGGAGGGGTGGGAGGGGGGAAGGGGGGAGGAGGGAGGGGGGGAGGAGGGAGGGGGAGGAGGGAGGGGAGAGGAGGAGGGGGGAGAGGAGGAGGGGGGATAGGAGGAGGGGGGGGGAGGAGGGGGGAGAGGAGGGGGAGAGGAGAGGGGGGAGAGGAGAGGGGGGGAGGGGAGAGGAGAGGGAGAGGAAAGAGTGGAGGGGGAGAGGAGAGGGGGGAGAGGAGAGGGGAGAGGGGGGAGAGGAGAGGGGGAGAGGAGAGGGGGAGAGGAGAGGAGAGGGGGGGGAGAGAGGAGAGGAGAGGGGGGGAGAGAGGAGAGGTGTCTATTTTACTTTAAAATAAACAGCATTCTTTGTTGAAAAAGAAATTAATCTTATCTATAGAGCAGAAGCGGGAGAGGCGATGGCGACTACACTTCCCGGCGGTCAGCGCTGCGGGGAAGGGAGGGAGGGAGGGATGAGGTAGGGAGGAGAGGAGAGTGGGAGGGAGGGAGGGGGGAGAGGGGAGGAGAGGGGAGGGAGGGTGTAAGGGAGGGGGGAAGGGGGGGAAGGGAGGGGAAAGGGAGGGGGGAAGGGAGGGGGAGGGGGGAGGGAAGGGGGAGAGGAGAGGGGGGGAGGAGAGGAGAGGGGGGAGAGGAGAGGGGGGAGAGGAGAGGGGGGAGAGGAGAGGGGGGAGAGGAGAGGGGAGAGGAGAGGGGGGGAGAGGAGGGGGGGAGAGGATGGGTGGAGAGGAGAGGGGGGAGGAAGGGGGCAGAGGTGGGGAGAAGGGGAGGGAGAGGGGAGTGGAGGGGGGAGGGGAGGGGGGAGGGGGGTGGGAGGGAGGGGGGAAGGGGGAGGGGGACCTCCCCTTTTCCCAGTACCCCTCTTTCCCCGTTGGGCCCGTCCTCGTAGGGTTTCCATTGTAACCGGGAGGAGGGGAGGGAGGGAAGGGGGAGGGAGGGAAGAGGGAGGTGTGGAGGGAGGAGGGGAGGGGGAGGAGGGGGGGGAGGGGAGGGGGGAAGGGGGGGAGTGGGGGAGTGAGGGGGTAGGGGGGAGGGGGGAGGGGAGGGGGAGAGGGGAGGGGGGGTAGGGGGGGAGGGGGAGGGAGGGGGAGGGAGGGGAGGGAGGGGGGATGGGAGGGGGAAGGGGGAGGGAGGGGGCTCTCCCCTTTTCCCAGTACCACTCTTTCCCCGTTGGGCCCGTCCTCGTAGGGTTTCCATTGTAACCGGGAGGAGGGGAGGGAGGGAAGGGGAGGGAGGGAGGAGGGAGGAGGGGAGGGGGAGGGAGGGGGGGAGGGGAGGGGGGAAGGGGGGGAGGGGGGAGTGAGGGGGTAGGGGTGAGGGGGAGGGAGGGGGGAGGGAGGGGGAGGGAGGGGGGAGGGGGAGAGGGGAGGGGGGGTAGGGGGGGGAGGGGGAGGGAGGGGGGAAGGGGGGAGGGGGGAGGGAGAGGGGAGGGGGGGAGGGGGAGGGAGGGGGGAGGTAGGGGAGGGGGAGGGGGGAAGGGGGAGGGAGGGGCAGGAGGGGGGAGGGAGGGGGAGGGAGGGGGGATGGGAGGGGGAAGGGGGGAGGGAGGGGGCTCTCCCCTTTTCCCAGTACCACTCTTTCCCGTTGGGCCCGTCCTCGTAGGGTTTCCATTGTAACCGGGAGGAGGGGAGGGAGGGAAGGGGGAGGGAGGGAGGAGGGATGTGTGGAGGGAGGAGGGGAGGGGGAGGGAGGGGGGGAGGGGAGGGGGAAGGGGGGAGTGAGGGGGTAGGGGGAGGGAGGGGGGAGGGAGGGGGAGAGGGGAGGGGGGGTAGGGGGGAGGGGGAGGGAGGGGGGAGGGAGGGGGAAGGGGGGAGGGAGGGGGCTCTCCCCTTTTCCCAGTACCCCACTTTCCCCGTTGGGCCCGTCCTCGTAGGGATTCCATTGTAACCGGGAGGAGGGGAGGGAGGGAAGGGGGGAGGGAGGGAGGAGGGAGGAGGGGAGGGAGGGGGGGAAGGGGAGGGCGGAAAGGGGGGGAGGGGGGAGGGGGGGAGGGAGAGAGGGGGAGGGTGGAAAGAGCATCCTCTCCCCATCAGAACTGCCCCCTCCATCGACTCCTTTAAGTCCAGGCTCAAAACCTATTTCTAGCTCCCTAGCGTTTGAGGCTCATTGAGGAGGCGCTGTGAACTGTTTGCGTGCTACTGTATGTTTCATTTTTTCCCTTAGTACCTAATCAGATGTACAGCACTTTGGTCAACGTGGGTTGTTTTTAAATGTGCTATACAAATAAAATGGACTTGACTTGACAGCTCTTCGCAACAATGTAGCACAGGGGCATTGTGACGTCACACGCTGAATACCGCTGGGGGGGGAAGGGGGGTCAGCTCGAGTTCATCTCACAGGGCATTGTGACATCACAATCCGCACCGCAGCGCCCCCCTTCTGTCAAAACTTCGATAAATCAGGGGGGGCAGCACTTTTAAACCTCTGTAACTTAAAAAATATGCGTCCGAATTAAATAAAAATATCATTTTCCAGCAGCGAACCGCATGCTGATTAAGGCGGTACAAAAATCGTGGCGCTGCGGTTCACCGTTTTGCCGGAATTGCCTTCAGCCGACATCAGTGGAATATATATACAAAAACGGTACAAGATCTGAGTTTAGTAGTATATAGATAGATAGAAGATAGATAATTCCTGTAGTTGGGTGACTGGAACTCTGCACAATAGTCCAAGTGTGGTCTCACCAACAATATCATTCAAAGACAGTTTCTGTTTCTCCTTCAATCCATCTTTCAGCTCTGCACTCTTGAAAACTCTTCATATTGAAACATTGCTGTTCCTAATCTCTTTCCACAGGCCCCAACAGTGGGATACATAAGGTAAGCCTGCTACTCAGACATTAACAGTGCATCGGTACTTTGAGAAAGGTCTGAACTACTACAGGTGAGGACCTGATGTGTGTATCTCACTGACATACAGCCCCACCACCACCATCCACAGGAGGAGAGAGAGACAAAATGAGGAAGGGTGGCAGAGAGACAAATATATGGAAGAAGAGAGACAGAGGCAGGGAGATGGAGAGAGAGAGAGAGAGAGAGAGAGAGAGAGAGAGAGAGAGAGAGAGAGAGAGAGAGAGAGAGAGAGAGGAGAGAGAGAGAGAGAGAGAGAGAGGAGAGAGAGAGAGAGAGAGAGAGAGAGATGGAAGGAGGGAGAGGAGGAGGACGGACAGAGAGAGAGTCTGAGGGAGAAGTGATGGAGAGAGTAGAGTGACAGAGGGGGAGACAATGAGAAGGAGAGGGGAGATTGAGGACAGAGCACAAAGAGATGGGAAAAGATGGAGAGTGGAAGGAGAGAGCAACAGAGTGTGAGTGGCAGAGAGAGAGTGGGAGATAAAGGATGCAGCGAGGGAGAGGGAGAAGGGGGAGATGCACAGATGCCTGACAAAACAAACAGATGTGTGAAACAGAGGAAGACACAGGAAGATAGATAGATAGTTACAGATAGATGTGTGAAAAGAGGGGAGGAGGACAGATGTGAAGAGATGGAGAGCTATACAGGCAGGGAGAAAGAGATGGATGGGTAGAGGGAGAGGCAGAATATAGATCATATAGACAGAGAGCTATGCAGCATGGAAACAGGGCCTTCAGCACCTCTTCCATGCTAACCAAAGTGTTCACCTCGAGCCACACCCATTAGGTTGCGTTTGGCCCATACTCCTCTAAACCTTTCCAATCCATGTACCTGTCCGTATAACTTTGAAATATTGTTATTGTACTCGCTCCTCCTACCT
Organism: Rhinoraja longicauda; assembly: GCF_053455715.1. NCBI lineage: Eukaryota > Metazoa > Chordata > Chondrichthyes > Rajiformes > Arhynchobatidae > Rhinoraja > Rhinoraja longicauda. The sequence goes on along the minus strand of NW_027601339.1, from coordinate 66,922 downwards.
CTTCTGGCAGCTCATTTCATACTCCCACCACCCTCAGATCCCTTTTAAATCTTTCCCCTCTCATCGAAAATCTAGTTTTACACTTTCCCGCCCTTGGGAAAAGACTGTGATCATCCACATGATCAAAGTTCCCTGTGTTACACCTGCATTGTTCCAGGCCTATCAGTACAATGCAGCACAGGAACAGGCCCTTTGGCCCACAATGTCAGTGCTGTTCATGATGCCAAGATAAACTAATCTCCTCCACCTGCACATGATCCACATCCTCCATTCCCTGCATATCCATGTACTTATTTAAAGGCCTCAAATGCCACTATTGTATCTGCCTCCACCACCACCCTCAGCAGTGTGTTCCAGGCACCCACCACTCTCCTTTAAACTTTGCCCCTCTCACTTTAAAGCTTTGCCCTCTGCTCTTTGAGTCTGGTCCTTATAAATTAAACCCCTCCATAGCATTATCTGCAGAGGAATCTTGAGGAGCAAGTCCATAGTTCACTGAAAGTGGAAGCACAACATGGATAGGGAGGGTAAAGAAGGCAGACAGCTTGCTTACCTTCATCAGTCAGATGTGGGTTTTACAATCAGGTGATCATGTTGCAGCTTTATAAACTATGGTCAGGGCACATTTGGAGTATTGTGTGCAGTATTGTGTGGGGGGGGGAAGAGGGGGGGAATAAAAGAGAGAAATGAGGGATCTGGGGATGGGAGATGAGCACACTGAGGAAGGAAAATGGTGGGGTGTGAAGGGGCAGATGGGGAGATAGTGAAATAAATGGGCTGCACCGGGTGTAGGAAGGGGGAACGAAACGAGAGAGGGCATGGGGGTATTACTTGATATTGGTGAATTCAATGTTCATATCATTGGGTTGTGAACCTGTGTAGATGGACAGAGAGCTGCACAATGCAACAGGAAACACAGATCAGTTTTTGTTCACAAATCGTTGCTACTCTCCAATGTGATTGTGTGCCAGAGAGGGAGAGTGTGTGGAGAGGTGGGAATACTGAGAGGGAGCGCATGGGTTAATGGGGATTAAGCAGAGAGGGTGAGGAATGTGGGGACGGTATGTTGGTGAGGGGGAGGAAGGGATACAATAATTTGTATTTACTTATGAGCGTTGAATGTTGATGTGCAGCGGAAACAAAACTTCTTTGTTTTGTTGCAGACGTGTGAAAGGTTGTGTAGACCAAGACCCAGAGGTAAGTCATGCTCAATTAATGGTTCTTTGTTACAAGGTGTTTATGTTCTGAGACAGGGACCTAATGTTACCAATGTACAGGAGTCCTCGGCGCTGTCTCTTCCGTATTCCCCCCCCCCCCCCGTGTCATATCTCCCCCCCCACCCCGTGTCATATCCCCCCCCCCCCGGTGTCATATCTCCCCCCCCCATGTCGTGTCTCCCACCCCCCACCCACGCATAAAATGTTACAAAAACTCATTGGAGTCTCTTGCATCTTATCTGCCAGAGGTCTGCCAGGCCTTATTTTTTTGCCCTTTAGTTTTCCTTTACGAACATCCTTTACAAGGATGTTGCCAGGACTTGAGGGCCTGAGCTACAGGGAGTGATTGGGCAGTCTAGGACTTTATTCCCTGGAATGCAGGAGGATGAGGAATGAACTTACAGAGGAGTGAGTATAAGATCATGAGTGGAATAGATAAGGTGAATGCACAGTCTTTTACCCAGAGTAGGGGAATCAAGAATCAGAAGCCATAGGATTAGGGTGATAGGGGAAAGATTTAATAGGAACCTAAGGGGCAACTTTTTCACACAGAGGGTGGTGGGTAAATGGAATGTTGGGTATATGGATGGGTACATGGATAATGAAGGAGGGATATGGGCCAAGTGCAGGTAGGTGGGACTAGTATAACAATCAAACAATCTCCTAGATGTTCTAGTGGCCAGAGATCCTAGGGTAACGGAGGAACTGAAGGAACATTAGGCAGGAAATGGTGTTGGGTAGACTGATGGGACTGAAAGCTGATAAATCCCCAGGGCCTGATGGTCTGCATCCCAGGTTACTTAAAGAGGTGGCTCTAGAAATTGTGGACGCATTGGTGATCCTTTTCCAATGTTCTATAGATTCAGGATCAGTTCTTGTGGATTGGAGGGTAGCTAATGTTATCCCACTTTTAAGAAAGGAGGGAGAGAGAAAACGGGAAATTATAGACCAGTTAGTCTGACATCAGTGGTGGGGAAGATGCTGGAGTCAATTATAAAAGATGAAATTGCAGAGCATTTGGATAGCAGTAACAGGATTGTTCCGAGTCAGCATGGATTTACGAAGGGGAAATCATGCATGACTAATCTTCTGGAATTTTTTGAGGATGTGACTAGGAAAATTGACAGCGGAGAGCCGGTGGATGTGGTGTACCTCGAATTTCAGAAAGCATTCAACAAGGTCCCACAAAGGAGATTAGTGGGCAAAATTAGAGCACATGGGGTTTGGGGGTAGGGTACTGACATGGATAGAAAATTGGTTGGCAGACAGAAAGCAAAGAGTGGGGATAAATGGGTCCCTTTCAGAAAGGCAGGCAGTGACTAGTGGGGGTACCGCAAGGCTCGGTGCTGGGACCGCAGCTATTTAATATATACATTAAAGACTTGGATGAAGGGATTAAAAGTACCATTAGCAAATTTGCAGATCATACAAATCTGGGTAGTAGTGTGAACTGTGAGGAAGATGGTATAAGGTTGCCAGGGTGACTTGGACAGGTTGTGTGAGTGGGCGGATGCATGGCAGATGCAGTTTAATGTGTATAAGTGTGAGGTTATCCACTTTGGTGGTAAGAATAGGAATGCAGATTATTATCTGAATGGTGTCAAGTTAGGAAAAGGGGACGTACAACGAGATCTGGGTGTCCTAGTGCATCATTCACTGAAAGGAAGCTCCAGGTGCAGCAGGCAGTGAAAGCCAATGGAATATTGGCCTTCATAACAAGAGGAGTTGAGTATAGGAGCAAAGAGGTCCTTCTGCAGTTGTACAGGGGCCTAGTGAGACCGCACCTGGAGTACTGTGTGCAGTTTTGGTCTCCAAATTTGAGGAAGGATATTTTTGCTATTGAGGGCGTGCAGCGTAGGTATACTAGGTTAATTCATGGAATGGCGGGACTGTCATATGTTGGAAGACTAGAGTGGCTAGGCTTGTATACACTGGAATTCAGAAGGATGAGAGGGGATCTTATCGAAAGGGGAAATCATGCTTGACTAATCTACTGGAATTTTCTGAGGATGTAACTAGGAAAATTGACAGGCGAGAGCCAGTGGATGTGGTGTACCTCGACTTTCAGAAAGCCTTCGACAAGGTCCCACATAGGAGATTGGTGGACAAAATTAGAGCACATGGTATTGGAGGTAGGGTACTGACATGGATAGAAAATTGGTTGACAGACAGAAAGCAAAGAGTGGGGATAAATGGGTCCCTTTCAGAATGGCAGGCAGTGACTAGTGGGGGTACCGCAAGGCTCGGAGCTGGGACCGCAGCTAATTACAGTATACATCAATGACTTGGATGAAGAGATTAAAAGTACCATTAGCAAATTCGCAGATTTGGTCTCCAAATTTGAGGTAGGATATTCTTGCTATTGTGGGCGTGCAGCGTAGGTTTACTAGGTTAATTCCTGAATTGCGGGACTGTCATATGTTGAAAGACTGGATTGACTAGGCTTGTATACACTGGAATTTAGAAGGAGGAGAGGAGATCTTATCGAAATGTATAAGGTTATTAAGGGGTTGGACACGTTAGAGGCAGGAAACATGTTCCCAATGTTGGTGGAGTCCAGAACCAGGGGCCACAGTTTAAGAATAAGGGGTAGGCCATTTAGATCGGAGATGATATGGATAGGTATGTAGTTTAAATGACTGGGTAAATGTAAAAATTGTCCTAGTGTGTGTAGGATAGTGTTAGTGTGCGGGGATCGCTGGGCGGCGCGGACTTGGTGGGCCAAAAAGGCCTGTTTCCGTGCTGTATCTGAAATATGAAAGAAAAAAAAGAAGAAAAAAAAATGAGGAAAAACTTTTTCAGTCAGAGAGTTGTGAATCTGTGAATTCTCTGCCTCAGAAGGCAGTGGAGGCCAATTCTCTGAATGCATTCAAGAGACAGCTAGATAGAGCTCTTAAGGATAGCGGAGTCAGGGGGTATGGGGAGAAGGCAGGAACGGGGTACTGATTGAGAATGATCAGCCATGATCACATTGAATGGTGGTGCTGGCTCAAAGGGCCGAATGGCCTACTCCTGCACGTATTGTCTACTGTCTATTGTAGATGGGGCATATTGGTCAGCATGGGCAGGTTGTGCCTATGGGCCTGTTTCTGTGCTGTGTGATTCCATTACTATAAATGTGCCCTGCAGTCCACTACATTCTCCAGGGATACGCTTTGTCCCAGCCACCTGGACCTGATCCAAGCCTCCTTTTTCCTGACCTTTTCAGGACGTTTCTGCAACTTCAATTACCTTTTGTGCTTTCCTTTGCCGATACTGTAGTGGGATCTTGAACCTGAAATGTTAAATCTGTTTCTTTCCCTATAAACGTTACCTGACTTTCTGAGGTTATTTATTGTTTTCTATTTTATTTAGATTTCCAGCCAATCCGTCATCCAGTAATACGTGCTGATGTAATGTGCTCGGAGCACTTCCCTCTCTGCGTTTCATTAGTTTGTCATCGTCTTTTCTGTCTGAAGGATCATAGCTGGTCAGTCCACTCCTGGTAACCTCCACTTTCCTTTGTTCACAGAAAGCCAAAGCATGCTTCACAAATCTACCATCTGTGAAGAGATGTGTAAGTATCAGGTCCTGATGGAAAAAGCTCACAACCAGCCCATAATCCATGTTCCCCTTGATATCCAGAAATCTAGTAATCTCTGTTGTGAATGCCCTCAGTGGCTGAGCTCCCACACCCCTGTGTGATGAAATCTAAAGAATCGCCACCTATGAGGATGGGGATTTTTTTCTTATCTCAGTACTCAACAGCCTGTCCCAACTTGCAATCCCAACAACCCCCTACTTCTACACTTCTCAACTAGAGGAACCAACATTGCAATAAATCCCCTCCCAAAGCCTATAATGGATATGCAAATCATCAAGAGGTTATTACTCATTATTTTCCACTCGAGAGGACAGGCCCATTCTGCTTAATCTCTCCTCAGGATAAAATCACTCTGGTCCAAATGTACCACAACAAGTTCACCCTGAGCTGCAACCCCTTAAAATTACAACAGATTTTGACAATAGACAATAGGTGCAGGAGTAGGCCATTCGGCCCTTTGAGCCAGCACCACCATTCAATGTGATCATGGTTGATCATTCACAATCAGTACCCCGTTCCTGCCTTCTTCTCATACCCCCTGACTCCGCTATCTTTAAGAGCTCTATCTAGCTCTCTCTTGAAAGCATCCAGAGAATTGGCCTCCACTGCCTTCCGAGGCAGAGAATTCCACAGATTTACAACTCTCTGAATGAAAAAGTATTTCCTCATATCCGTTCTAAATGGCTTACCCCTTATTCTTAAACTGTGGCCCCTGGTTCTGGACTCCCCCAACATTGGGAACATGTTTTCTGCCTCTAATGTGCCTAATCCCTTAATAATATATGTTTGAATAAGACCGCCTCTCATCCTAAATTCCACCGTATACAGGCCTAGTCGCTCCAGTCTTTCAACATACGACAGTCCCACCGTTTTGGGAATTTACCTAGTGAATCCATGCTGCACGCCCTCAATAGCAAGAATGTCCTTCCTCAAATTTAGAGACCAAAATTCCACACAGAACTCCAGGTGTGGTCTCACTAGGGCCCTGTACAACTGCAGAAGGACCTCTTTGCTCCTATACTCAACTCCTCTTGTCATAAAGGCCAACATGCCATTAGCTTTATTCACTGCCTGCTGTACCTGCATGCTAACTTTAAGTGACTGATGACCAAGGACACCCAGATCTCTTTGTACTTCCCCATTTCCTAACTTGACACCATTCAGACAATAATCTGCCTTCCTGTTCTTTCCACCAAAGTGGATAACCTCACATTTATCCACCTTAAACTGCATCTGCCATGCATCTGCCCACTCACACAACCTGTCCAAATCACCCTGCATCCTCATAGCATCTTCCTCACAGTTCACACTGCCACCCAGCTTTGTATCATCTGCAAATTTGCTAATGGTACTTTTAATCCCTTCATCCAAGTCATTAATGTACTTCGCAAGAATGGCGTTGGAGAGAGAACTGAAGGCGACAGGAGGATAGTCATACTGCGCGGAAACACGCCCTTCGGCCCAACTTGCCCACACCAACCAACATGTCCCATCTACACTGGCCCCACCTGCCTATGTTTGGCCCATATCTCTCTAAACCTGTCCTATCCATGCACCTGTCCAAATGTTTCTTAAACATTGTGATACTACCTGCCTCTACTACCTCCGGCAGCTCATTCCATACATCCACAACCTGTGTGAAAGTTACCCCTAGGTTCCTATTAACTTTCCCCCCCCTCACCTTAAAACTATGTCCTCTGGTTCTTGATTCCCCTACACTGGGCAAGAGGCTCAGTATGTCTACCCAATCTATTCCTCTCATGATTTTGTACACCTCTATAAGATCACCCCTCATCCTCCTGCGCTCCAAGGAATAGAGTCCTGCTTGCTCAACCTCCATATAATTACGACTCATAAATCTCAGGCCCTTGAATCCTGGCAAGATTCTTGTAAATCTTCTCTGCACCCTTTCCAGCTTGACACCATCTTGCCTAATGCCTAATCAATGTCTGATATAAATGCAACAGGACTTCCCAACTTCTATACTTAATACTCTGACAGATGAAGGCCAGTGTGCCAAAAACCTTTTTGACCACCTTATCTACTTGTGTTGCCACTTTCAACAAACTATGTACCTGCGCTCCTAGATCTTCCTTCTCTACAACTCTCCCCAGAGACTTACCGTTCACTGTGTAGATTCTGCCCATTTTAGTCTTCCCAAAATGCAACACCTCACATTTCTCTGATTGAATTCCATCAACCATTCCTCAGCCCTCCTGGCCAACCGATCAAGATCCTGCTGCAATTTTTGACAACTGTGGCAACGTATCGAGAAAGGCCCGAAATAAAGGCAAGGAGCCGGGTATTTCGGGAGGTTTGATTTTATTACGTTTGCTAGACCGGTCAAGTCTGTCAGAGTGAAATCGTGCCCAAAACCTTGTCCTTTATAACCGTAGCAAAGGGCCGCCCCCCTGAACCGGTCCATTCCCGTGCCGAGGGGTCGGTAGTGGTATGGCCCGACCCTTGGGAGCCGCCACAGGACACCGCCCCCCAGAACCGGAGGCACGAAACGCACTGGTGGTCGCACTACCCGACCGGACTGCGTACGAAAATCGGCCAACAGAGGGGCCGGCGGAGGCACAGTTGGAGGGACAGGTGGTGGGACCTGCAAAGAGGGGCAACCTCGTGACCGAGGCTGGGCAACCCGCACCGGTTGGTCGATGTCCAAGTGGGCCGGCTTCAAGTGGTCAATTGACATGGCCTCCGTCCGGCCCCCCATGTCCAAGACAAAGGTTGTCTGTCCGTGCTCCAGCACCCGGTACGGGCCCTCATAAGGCCTCTGGAGTGGCGTCCGGTGGGTGTCACGGCGCAGGAACACATGGGTGCAGTCCCGGAGGGCCGATGGCATGAACAGGCGGAATGTACCATGGCGGGACGTCGGCACAGGTGCGAGCTTGCCAACTCGCTCTCGAAGGCGCTGTAGTTAAGCTCCATCTTAACTATCTAAAATACCACCCACTTTCGTGTTATCTGCAAACTTGCTAATCATGTACATTCCCATCCAAATCAATGATATAGATGACAAACAGCAATGGGCCCACCACCAAAGTCACAGGCCTCGAGTCTGTGAAAAGAAACCTTCCACCATCAGCCTCTGCTTCCTTTCATGAAGCCAATTTTCTATCCATCCAGCTATCTCTCCTTAGATCACATGCGATCTAACCTTCCAGATGTTCCAGGTGTTCCGGATGTGGCCTTCATTCTATCGGTGACACAAAGCATAGATTCAGCGACTGTTTTGCCGGACACTTGAGCTCGACCCACCAAAGATGACTGGATTTCCCAGTTACTAACCACATTAAACCCCCTTCCCATTCCAACACTGACTTTTCTGTCCTGTGCTTCCTCCATTGCCAGAGTGAGGCCAGACACAAACTAGAGGAACAGTGCCTCAAATTCCACGGGTCGCTTACAACCTAATAATATGGACATTTAATTCTCCAATTTGGGTAACTTACCAAACTCCCCCACCTTCTTCCCCCCTTCCTTCCCCCCAGTCCATCTCTCTTCCCTGTGCTACACCTGGACTCATAACCATTTCTCTCTCACCCATTTCCTTCCAACTACATTCCTTCCTCTAGCTTCACAATTTTCAACTCACCCTCTGGACTTTGTTCAACCATTCGCTGATCAAAAAACCTTTGTCTGTGTCCACCCGTGACTCATAGGCTTTGTCCTGCCCCTCCTCTCATCCAACTTCCTTCCCACCCCACCCACCCCCAAAATCAGTCCAAAGAAGTGTCCCAACCTGAAACCTTAATGTCTTTCGAAGTTGCAACAGGCAGGAATGAAAAAGAGGACCCAGTTGATATGTATTTGGACTCAGAGGCCTTTAATAAAGTGGAGTATAGGAGGTTATTAAACAAAATTTACATGCTCGGCCATGAGGATAATATACGAGCCAGGACTTGGTCAACTGAGAGAAGATGGAGTGGGATAAAATGGGTCATTTTTTGGACTGGGTGGCTGTGACCAGGAATGATGCTGGATTAATGCTGGGCCCAGCTGCTCACAATTGATATCCCTGAATTGTATTAGAAGATCAGGTTGGATATGTCCAAGCAAAACACAAACTGCTGGAGGAACTCAGCATCAGTGGAGGCAGAGGGATGGTGCCTGTTTGGGGTCAGGATCCTGCACCAGCTCACTACATGATGTATCCAAGGTAGCTGACGATACCAAGCCAGGATTATGCAGAGACATCGGGCAGAACATGGCGGATGGAAAATAATGTGGAGAAAGGTGGAGAATTTTAAATGGTGGGAAAATGAACGGTGTTGGTGTTGGGAGAGGTCCAAGTATGGGGTTCTTGCACACCAACCACTGAAAGTTCACATGTAGGGTAGTGAGCTATTTGTTGTGTGTTGAGCTTTATTTTAAGAGGATTGCTCCAATTATATGGGGCACTGGTGAGACAGGATCTGGAATATGTACAGATCTGCTGTACCTGCCTGAGGAAAGATTACCCTCAATGGAGGGTGAGCCGCATTGCTTTACCAGGTTGAATGGTGGGTTGGGATGGGGTCTGGCTGCTCCTCTGTAGAGAGAACGAACAAACTTGGTCTAAACTCTAGTTCCAAGAATGAGAGGTGATCTCATTGAAACACAAATTTTTACTGGATTTGATATGAATTTGATGTTTCCATTGCCTACAGTCTGAAATACAATTATCCCCCACTCTCAGCTGCCGGTCCATGCTGCTACCCAATCTTTAACCCCCTCTGGCCCAGTTTCACACAGCCTTGAGGGTAGGACTTCATCAAACCCCTGAAAGCCCTCTCAGAGATTGAATAGATGGAGGATGGCAGGAGAGAGGGAGAGCAGAAGATACGGGGGGGGGGGGGGGGGGAAGGGGATTGACAACAGCAGAGATGTTTCAGGCGAGGAACTCCAGTGATCTGGGATGTGCTGCCTGAATGGAGCTCAGTAGATTCACAGCATTGGGTAAAGGGAACTGGAGAAAGTCTGGACTGTGGGGAGGAATGGGGAGTGAGACTCAGCAAGGAGCTCCACCATCAAGCTGGAACAAGCCTGATGGGCTGAGTGGACTCCTGTCATTCACCGATTCTCAAATCCAATCTGGAATTCCAGAGGGGGAGGGGATGTGGGACTTGTTCCCACCCTGTGCCTGGCTCTCCCTCTCCACGGTTCAGTAGTTGATAATCTCTCCTTATTTCTGCTCCTGATGTCCTAACTTAGATCCGTCCGTACCTGGTAACCTTATCTTTCCGCTCTCTGTTCACAGCAAATAATCTGGGGAAACGTAAATGGAAATAAAGTGAGTATCAAGTCCTGAGTATAAAAGCGAACACTCGATCCAGAGAAGGTGTCTGCAACTAAGCGCTAGTGGGGAGAAGTGATGTTGGTGACAGGACAATGGGTGGAACAGGAAGTGAGTGAGAGAAGTGAAACAGAGAACTGGAAGGCAGAGTGAGGTGAGAGGGGTACAGGGGAGAGATAGTTTGGGGGGAGAGTGTGAGGGAGGCAGATAGGTAGACCGGGAGGAAGGAGAGGGAAATAGAGAAGAGAAGAAAGAGTGGCAAAGAGAAATGCAAGGGTTATGGCCACATCATGCAACACAGAACCCTCAGTCCATTGTGTCCATGCTGACCATTAGGTATCCAACTCCAACCACTTGGTCCGCACCCTACTCAGTCTTGGTAATTCAGGAGCTCATGCAAATGTTTCTTCAACACTGAAAATTTCTGCCTCCACCATCCCTTCAAGGAGATCATTCCAGATTCCAATCACCCTCTGAATGGATAAAGGTCTTCCTCGGATCCTCCTTAGACCAACACCCTCTGTCCCTAGACACATGTACCATTGGGAAACATTTCCTACAATCTATCTCTTACAGCATGGATACAGCTGCTTCGGCCTAACCTGTCCACACCGACCAAAATGCCTCATATAAGCAAGTTCCATTTGCCTGTGTTTGGCCCATATCCCTCAATGTCTTTCATATCCATGTGCCTGTTCAAGAGTCTTTTAAATGCTGTTATAGTTCCTGCAAGAATGATCTCCACTGGCACCTAATTCCATGACCCAACATCCTCTGATTGAAAAAAGTGGTCTTCAGGTTCCTATTACATCTTGCCCCTTTCTCCTTAAATCTAGGACCTCTGACTTTTGATTGTCTATCCTGGATAAAAGACTCTATTCACTCTCCTCATGATTTTAAACACCCAAAACACATCACTCTCTCTAACTCAGGCCATCAAGCCATGAAAAATTCTGGTAAATTATTTCTAGATTATTTAGTCCTGTCCACTGTGCCTTCCCTCCACAGATGCTGCCTAACCTGCTCACTTCCCCTAGCAGCATGGTTTTCCCATCTATTCTTGGGCAGGGACAGACCTGGAGTGACAGAGCCCCAGAGGATGAATGGGTGGATGGGGCGGTGGTCGTCAGTGAATGGGGGGGAGGGGGGGGGGAGAGGTAGTAGGGTTTGGGTTGACAAGGACAAGGGCCTGCCAGTGGGTTGGGGTGATAGTCTGAGTTAATGGGGGGTTTGCACAGTGAGTGAGTGAGGGGTGACCCTTCACCGACTGTTGGTCACCCTCACTCCAGCTCCTTTCCCAGAAAGGTTTTCACCACTTTCTTTTGCCCGCAGATTATTACTGAAGCACTATTGTATCTCAAGTAACCGTACAGAGCTCACAGCCAATCAACTGCACAGCACGCTACGATTCTGCAAATGCTCAGCGGGACAGGGGATGGAAAGGGATGGAAGAACAGAGACTGCCAGAGACACTCTGGTGGATGGATAAACAGGAAAAAGAGGCAGGTTGAAAGAGGGAAAGAGAGAAAGTTGGAGGTGTTCATGTGTTAGTCCTGTCGAGCTGCTAAATTCTCACTGCAGTTATCACCTGAAGGTAATATTCTTTATTGGAGACTCAGCTGTGACCTGTGCTCACATCACACATCGTCACTACATGGACATGCACCTTTCAATGTTCTCAAAATTATTATGGGGAGAGACCTAGAGGAAACATATGTACAAGCAGAGGAAGGACACCACACAAACAGGCAAAGAAGTGGTGTGATAGACAGATTGAAACTCCAGGGGTTCAGCAAATGCGAGCTATGCTTTGCTTTGTGGCTTTTAAGCAATAAAAAATCATTTCAAAACTTGTCTTGTATTGGTTATGTATGTCTGGACCTCTCCTGGTGCCATGGATGGAGACAGGAGGGGGTGCAGGTGAATGTGTGACCCACAACTGATGCAAGAGGAAGGACTTGGATTCCTGGGGCAGGGCAGCCAAACTGAATGGTCAGGCTCAGAGCTGGATTGGCAGGGTGAAGGGAAACCCACAATGATTCAGGACCGCTGGGTGCCTTCAGTAAATGAGTCTGCAAAGCAGATGAAACAGGCTGGAAGAAAGAAAACCAAGTAGAGGGTACAGTGGAGCAGCAGTTAGTGCTGCTGTCTGCCAGCTCTAATCCGTGTGCAGTTTATATGCTCTTCCTGTGTCCGTGGGTTCCCCTGGCACTCCTCCCACATCCCCTGCCCCACGGGGTGATCGGTCACTCTGGTAGCCCATCCTGGGCCACAGGTAAACTTTGTGGGCCAATACGATTGCACAGACTGGAAGGACTGAAAGGGCTTTCCTCATAAAGAAATCCAGAAATGTGTAAAGGTTTTGAAGGGGTTAATTGTTTGTAGTTCAGTGTGTGTGGTTGGGGTGAGGGGGGGGGGGGGAGGTAGTGGAGGACAATGCAGAGGCCATGGGAGGTTTGCAGTGACCAGTAGACATGGCTTACATAGAGTGCATGTGGAGAGAATGTTTCCACTAGTGGCAGAGTCTGGGACCAGAGGGCACAGCCTCAGAATGAAAGGACGGACCATAAGAATGGAGATGAGGTGAAATATCTTTCGCCAGACGGTGGTGAATCTGTGGAATTCATCACCATAGACAGCTGTGCAGGCCGTCATTGGGTATTTTCAAAGCAGAGGTTGACAGGTTCTTGACTAGTAAGGGGGTCAAAGGGTGCAGAGAGAAGGCAGGAGAATGGGTTGAGAGGGAAAGATAGTTCGGTCATGATTGAATGGCACAGTAGACTCGATGGGCCAAATGGCCGAACTCTGCTCGTAATTCCGGATTCATGGACAAGAGTGTCAGTGAATGTTGCTGCTGACCTGGTCAGTAAGGGTGTCAAAGGTTACAGAGAGAAGGCTGAAGAATGGGTTGTGAGGGAAAGATAGATCGGTCATGAATAAATGGCAGAGTCGACTCGATGGGCCAAATGGCCTAACTCTGTTCTTAATTCCGGCTTCATGGACATTAGTGTCAGTGAAATCTGGGGGTTACCATAACAGATAGAGAGTAGTTCAGAACTGCTCTCTGGCTGTGATAGGATAGTTCACTTTCCAGATAACAGCTGTGAAGAAACTGTCCCTGAATCGGCAGGTGTGCGTTTTCACATTTAATACCTTTTGCCTGAGGACAGAAGAGGTAGTGGCTAAGGTGTGATGTCCTTGATTATGCTGCTGGCCTTGCCGAGGCAGCATGAGATATAAATAGAGTCAATACAAGGGAGGTTGGTTTGTGTGATGGTCTGGGTTGCGTCCACAATTCGTGGTCTTGGATGGAGTTGTTCCCAAGCCAAGCAGAGATGCATCCTGATAAAGTTCCTCATGGCAGCCTGATCGAGACAATTGGTTTAGTTTAGTTCTGTTATTGCTGTCACGTGTACCGAGATGCAATGAAATATTTTATTTTGCATACTATCCAGCCACAGCTTGCCTGTACCAGGCCCATATCCCCTCAACCCTTGATAGAAACAAGGAACTGCATATCTTTTTTGCATTCATTGTTTCATTCAAGGGGGGATCTTATTGAAACATATAAGATAATTAGGGGATTGGACACATTAGAGGCAGATAACATGTTCCCAATGTTGGGGGAGTCCAGAACAAGGGGCCACAGTTTGAGAATAAGGGGTAGGCCATTTAGAACGGAGATGAGGAAGAACTTTTTCAGTCAGAGGGTGGTGAAGGTGTGGAATTCTCTGCCTCAGAAGGCAGTGGAGGCCAGTTCGTTGGATGCTTTCAAGAGAGAGCTGGATAGAGCTCTTAAGGATAGCGGAGTGAGGGGGTATGGGGAGAAGGCAGGAACGGGGTACTGATTGATAGTGATCAGCCATGATCGCATTGAATGGCGGTGCTGGCTCGAAGGGCTGAATGGCCTACTCCTGCACCTATTGTCTATTGTCTATTGTCTATTGTCAATCATTCATTCATTCTTCTGTATCTCTCCACATCGCTATCTATATCTCTCGTTTCCATTATCCCTAACCAGTCTGAAGAAGGGACTCGACCTGAAACGTCACCCATTCCTTCTCTCCAAAGATGCTGCCTGTCCCGCTGAGTTACTCCAACTTTTTGTGTCTATCAAGGAACTGCAGATGCTGAGTTACTCCAGCACTCTGTCTATCCCTTCAAACACCCCCTTCTATGTAGCTGTCAGTGGCTTTCAAATGTCATAATTGTAGCTGCTTCTACCATGGCATCTGACAGCTCCATATGTACACAGCCCTCTGTATGGGGAAGCAGTTGCCCCTTGTATCCCTTTTAAATCTTTTCCCTCTCTGCGTCAACGTATGCCCTTTAGTTTTAGACTCTCTTCTCTAATACCCAATAACTTAGCCTCCACAGCCAGCAAAGAATTCCACAGGTTCACCACCCTCTGACAAACAGCTTTCAAACACACATCACGGGTTAACCCAATCACCCCCCGGATAACTCTCATGAGCCTCTTCTGGACCTTCTTCCCTCTCTCGGCTCCTTCAACCTAATCAAGATTCTTGATTAGTCCGGGCGTCAAAGGTTGTAGCAGCAACTTAGTCCTTCCCAATAAAGTCCTTAAGCTTACCACTTTTACGAAAGGAGTGGAGTGAACATTCTTGACGCAAACAACGACAGAAATCTTCATGACGTTTCAGTTTAATTAGTCGTTTATTGAAGTAGTTATACAAACAGATTAGTATATCTCTAGTCATTGACTTGGTAAGAATTGTATCCCACCACAGCTCCTCTCGTGTCTATCGCATAACATCGCTGTCTTCCCAATTATAATTCTGGCCCCTCCCCTGGCTCCTCCCAGTCCATATATGCACATATGCCCATGTATGTAAGCCTAGTATTCATCTGACGACAACCCCCAAAAATAGGATACAAAAGAATATAATATGCTAAGACAGCTAGCAAATACACATGGCTCCGACAAAGGTTATGGGGAGAAGGCAGGAGAATGGGGTTGAGAGGAAAGATAGATCAGCCAGGATTGAATGGCAGAGTAGACTCGATGGGCTGAATAGCCTCATTCTGCTCCTATGCATTATGAACATCATACTATAAACACGTACAATATATACAATAGATGACCAGTGATAGTTTGATTCAGACTGGCTCACCCAGGGAAGACACAGGGCTGTGGCGAAAGGATGTTATTCTGACTGGAGGCCCATAACCAGTGGAGTTCCACAGGGATTAGTGCTGGCACCTATTTTAACAGTATATATATTAATGATAGCGATGAAAATTAGTTGGCCAGTAAATGTGCAGATGATGCACAAATTGGTGCTCAGGGACAGTGAAAAAAAGACTCAAATGTATATATAACTTAGTTACAGATGTGAGCGGAGAAATGGCAGGCAGTGTTTACCCGGGCAAATATGCGGAATTGCATTTTGGGAGGTTGAATATAAGGGGAAAATTTAGTTTTTACAACATAAAGTGGGGAGTGCCTGGAATGTGCTGTTGGGAGTGATGGTAGAGGCAGATATGATAGTGGGATTTAAAAGGCTTTAGACAGGCTCATGGATATGCAGGGGATGGAGGGATATGGATTATGTGCATGCAGGGGGGATTGGTTTAATTTGGCATCAGGTTCGGCACAATATTCGATAAATGAGGGGATGAAGGGTGGAGACTCCATCAACGTGGGCAAAGCCATGATAGCGGCTCAGTGGCTGGCTGATCCCAACAGCAAGCACCCAAGGAAGAGCAGCAGACTGCATGCCAAGTGGATACCTCTGTATCAGAGGGTGGTCGAGCGGGGTTCGAGAGATTGCAGGGCTGTATCATTACCGTGGATGGTAAGGTGGAGGCTCTGATTCCATGGTGTGCCTGCCACTGAGGGAGAGCTGAGAACCACAGCAAGGCAGTAGCTGACTGATACGGAGTGGGGAATGGACTGGATTCTGTGATGTTGGTGGTGGGAGGGAGAGATGCTCTCAGTCATACAGCACAGTGGCAGTGCCTCCAGCCGTGCAGTGACCACCCACACACCCATCTACACTGATCCCACATTCACCCACTTCACTCTCCCCACATTCACACCAACACCCCCCCAGCACACGCACACCCTGAGGGCAATTCAAAACAGCCAATAAACCCACCCACCATCACAACTCAAATTGCAGCAGGATCTTGATCAGTTGGCCATGTGGGCTGAGAAATACTTGATGGAATTTAACACTGAGAAATGTGAGGTGTTGCATTTTGGAAAGTCAAACATGGGCAAGACCTACACAGTGAATGTTAAGGCTCTGGGGAGTGTTGGAAAGCAGACAATCTAGGAGTGCAGATACATAGTTTGTTGAAAGTGACATCACAGGCAGATCGGGCGGTCAAAACGGCTTTTTGGCACATTGGCTTTCATCATTCAGAGTATTGAGTATAAAAGTTGGAAGGTCATGATTTAGTTGTATCAGACGTTGGTGAGGCAGCATTGAGAGGGTTGTGTCCAGTTCTGGGCACCATGACATAGGAAAGATGTCAAGATGGAAAGGGTGCACAGAAGATTTATGAGGATTTTGCCAGGACTCGAGGGCCTGAGCTACAGGGAGAAGTTGAGCAGGCTGGGACTCTATTCCTTGCAGCGCAGGAGGATGAGGGGTGATCATATAGACGTGTACAAAATCATGAGAAGAAACGATAGGGTAGTCGCACAAAGTCTCTTGCCCAGAGTAGGGGAATCACAAACCAGAGAACATAAGTTTAAGGAGAGGGGAAAAGATTTAATAGGAAACTGAGCAGTAACGTTTTCACAGAGAGGGTGGTGGGTGTATGGAACGAGCTGCCGGAGTTGAGGCACGTACTAGATTCAGGATTCAAGATTCAAGATCCAATTTATTGTCACATGTACAGTGAAATTTGAGTTACCATACAGTCATCTATCTATATACAAAAACTCTTGTTTGTTTGTTTATTTGTGACTGAACTTCAGCCAAAACTGTACTAGATAGCACAACATTTTTAGGCCCACCTATCAGACTGATTAGACCAAGCGGACCAGCTGGGCCCAAACTCCTCCCGCATTCGCGCAGCGCCCGATCACCTCTTCCCCCCCCCCTCCTTTCCCCCCACCTCTCCTCTCCCCCCTCTCCTTTCCCCCCTCTCCTCTGCCCCCCTCTACTCCCTCCTCCTCTCCCACCCTCTCCTCTCCCCTCTCCTCTCCCCCCTCTCTCTCCCGCCCTCTCTCCTCTCCCCTCTCCTCTCCCCTCTCCTCTCCCCCCTCTCTCTCCCACCCTCTCTCTCTCTCTCTCCCACCCTCTCTCCTCTCCCCCTCTCCTCTCCCCCTCTCCTCTCCCCCCTCTCTCTCCCGCCCTCTCTCCTCTCCCCTCTCCTCTCCCCCTCTCTCTCCCACCCTCTCTCCTCTCCCCCTCTCCTCTCCCCCTCTCCTCTCCCCCCTCTCCTCTCTTCTCTCCCCCCCTGCTCTCCCCCTCCTCTCCTTGACCCCCACTCCTCCCTCACACCCCTCTCCTCCCTCCCCCTCTCCTCTCTCCCCCCTCTCCTCTCTCCCCCTCTCCTCTCTTCCCCCCTCTCCTCTCTCCCCCCCTCTCCTTTCCTCCCTCCCCCCTCTCCCCCTCTCCTCCCTCGCCCCCTCTCCTCTCTCCCCCCTCTCCTCTCTCCCCCCCTCTCCTTTCCTCCCTCCCCCCTCCTCCCAAGGAGACAGATTTAAACTTTAAAATGTGAATAACTTAAAAAAATATAACACCTATTTCGATGAAACGTCTTCCAATAAGACCACCGGACGATGGTAAGGTGGGCTTAAAATTGTCGTGCTAACGTGTACCGTTTTGGCTGTAGTCCGGAACAAACAAACAAGAGTTTTTGTATAAAGATTTTATTTGCTGCTGAGCTGTTAAAGATAACCCCCACTTAAAAGCTCCCCAAAACCCCCCCTACATTAACTGAAATTGAGTTAAGGTTGTTTTAAAGAACCCCAGTCACACACTCCTTCCCCCCTCCATCAACTTTATCCCCCCTCCCCTCACCTGATCAATACCTATCTCTTTTTAATATCATGCCAAGAGGTAGGACTTAAAGGGAACGTTTTCGACGGCGCGGGTTGTATTGCATAGAGCGCAGGAGGATGACAGCTGGTGTACAAAATCAGGAGAGAAATAGATAAGTTAGATGGGCAGAGTATTTTTTTGTGTATTTTTTTGAGTAATGGTATCAAGAACAAGGGAGCAGTTGGTAATTGTGCAAAAAGACAAATGATTACGAACCGTACGGACAATGTTTGTACACAGAGGGTGGTCGGTATATTGGGCGACTGTCCGAGTGGTTAGTTCAGGTCGGGACTATAACCACATTGGCAAAGAACATTTGGGCAGGTACATGGATAAGAACGGTTCAGAAGGATATGTGTCGCCCACACTGCTCCCTTAGTACTGCCCCTCCCACAGTGTGGTGCTCCTAGTACTGCCCCTTCCACAGTGTGGTGCTCCTAGTACTGCCCCTCCCACAGTGTGGCGCTCCTAGTACTGCCCCTCCCACAGTGTGGTGCTCCTAGTACTGCCCCTCCCACAGTGTGGCGCTCCCTTAGTACTGCCCCTCCCACAGTGTGGTGCTCCTAGTACTGCCCCTCCCACAGTGTGGCACTCCCTTAGTACTGCCCCTCCCACAGTACGGCGCTCCCTTAGTACTGCCCCTCCCACAGTGTGGCGCTCCTAGTACTGCCCCTCCCACAGTGTGGCGCTCCCTTAGTACTGCCCCTCCCACAGTGTGGTGCTCCCTTAGTACTGCCCCTCCCACAGTGTGGTGCTCCCTTAGTACTGCCCCTCCCACAGTGCGGCGCTCCCTTAGTACTGCCCCTCCCACAGTGCGGCGCTCCTAGTACTGCCCCTCCCACAGTGTGGCACTCCCTTAGTACTGCCCCTCCCACAGTACGGCGCTCCCTTAGTACAGCCCCTCCCACAGTGTGGCGCTCCATCAGTACTGCCCCTCCCACAGTACAGCTCAACATTAATCTCCCATCCGCTATGTCCCCAAGCTGGCTACCACCCAAGTCTTTCTCACCCAAGATGGTACCTCACATTTCCCTTACTCCAAGCTGGCAGCGTCCCAATCCCTAATTCCCCTAAGATGGCTTCCATCCAGTCCCAATAGTCCCCAAAGCTGACATCCTGACATCCCTTACCCCCATAAGCTGGCTACCTCCCATTCCCTTTTTACCCACCCTGGCTACATTCCATTCCCCCAACTCAATAGTCAATAGTCAATAGTGGTTTATTTGTTACATACACATAAATGTGTAGTAAAATGAAACATTACCCGCAGTTGAACAATAAGACCAATAAGATTAATCAATAAAAATGCAATAACACATACAATCACAACTAACACCAAACAAAAAGAAACATCCATCACAGTGAGTCTCCTCCAGTCCCTCCTCACTGTGATGGAAGGCCAGAATGTCTTTTCTCTTCCCTGCCGTCTTCTCCCGAGGTCAGGCTGTTGGAGTTGCCACGTCGGGGCGGTCGGGGCTCCCGATATTGAAGCCCCCGCCGGACGGTGAAAGGTCCGCGGGGGGCCGACCCAAGCCCCGCGATTCGGGGCGGGCGAACACGTTGCCTCTGCCGCTGCTGGAGCTCCCGATGTCGGCCCCCACCCAGGGGCCTGCGGGCTACCGACGTCCACGCGGCCCGCGCCGGAGCCTCCGGAGACGAGTCGCAGCCGCTCCCGCAGCATCCGCAGGCAGCCAGCGCCGCAGGTGGTGAGTCCGGGCCGTGGGCTCTGCGAACCAGAGACCCAGGTGGTCCCAGGTGCATGGCCGGTGGTAGGCCGCAACGGGAACGGAGACACGGCACAGAACAAAGGTCACGTCTCCGTTCTGGAGAGAGAATGTTACAGTTACAGTTCCCCCTAGCTGGCTACCTCCCATCCCTTACTCGCCCAATCTGGCTAACTCCCATTTCTTTTTTTTCCCAACCTGGCTGCCTCCCATTCCGCATACACCCCGAAGCTGGCTGTTTCCCATCCCTTACTCCCCCAAGCTGTCTTCTTCTCATTCCCAATACACCCCCAACATCCCAACACCCTTACTCGCCCAAGCTGGCATCCTCTCACCCCTCCCCCCCCCCCCCCTCAATCTGTCCACGTCCCAAACGTTACACCCCAAGCTGGCTGCCTCCCATCTATTACTCGCCTAAGTTGGTGACTTCACATTCCGCTTCCTCCCCTAAGCTGTCTACCACCCAACCCATTCATCCCCAAGCTGGTAGCTCCCATTTCCCTAACTCCCCCAAGCTGGCAACCTCCCATACGTCACTTCTCCCATACGTCACTCCCTACCTCCACCACTTACTAACCTAAGCTGTTTTCCTCCCTTTCCACTCAATATCCCAAGCTGTCTATATCCCATCCCTTACTCCCATGAGCGGCCTGCCGGCCATCCCTTACTCCCCCAAGCTGACCACCTCCCATCCCTTACTCCCCCAATCTGGCCACGTCCAATCCCTTACTCCCGCTAGGTTGCTACCACCCATCCCTTACCCCCCCCCCCCTAAACTGGCTACCTCTAATCCCCTACTCCCCCAAACTGGTTAACTCCCATTCACCGGACTCCCACAAGCGGGGTTCCTCCTATCCCTTACTCCCACAAGCGGGCTTCCTCCCATCCCTAACTTCTCCAAGCGGTCTTCCTCCCATTCCCAATACTCCCACAAATTCCCAATCCACTTACTCGCCCAAGCAGGCATCCTCACATCCCTTACCCCTCTAAGCTGGCAACCTCCCATTCGTTATTCCCCCAAGCTGGCTACCACCCAACCCTTTCTCCCCCAAGCTGGCAGTCTCCCAATCCCTAATTCGCCTAAGCTGGCTTCATTTCAGCCACAGTACTCTCCCAACCTGGCATGCTCACATCCCTTACCCCCGTAAGCTGGCTATCTCCCATCCCTTACTCCCCCAAGCTGGCTACCTCCCATTCCCTTGTTTCCCAACCTGACAACCTCCAATTCACGGCGCTCCCCGAAGCTGGCTTCCTCCCGTTGGGCCCATTCCCACACCCCCCATTCTCTCCTCCCCCAACCCTAATCTTACTCTCCCCACACTCCCCCTTTCCCCACGACCTCCCCTTTTCCCAGTACCCCTATTCCCCCCACCACCAAGCCCCCTCCGGACGACCCCTGTTGTACCCCTCCCCAGTCCCCATTCTCAGACCCCGCCACCATTCTCTCTCCCCCAGACACACTCTTACTATCCCCCACCCCCCCTTTCCCCAGCACACCCCTTTCCCCTACTCTCTCTTGCCCCCAGCACCAACAGGTCCGGGGGGGGGGGGGGGGCGGGGAGCGCATTAGTGAATGGTCCGGGGGGGGGGGGGGGCGGGGAGCGCATTAGTGAAAGGTCCGGGGGGGGGGGACAGCGGGGTGATGGTCTCCCGGGTGTGGGAGAGAGGAGAGAAGCAAGGGGAGAGAGGAGAGGGGAGCCCATACGCACAGACGCACAGCAGCGTCACGCTGAAAGCCTTCAATAAATCAGTAGGAGGGGGGTTGCACGAACTCTTGTCACATGGCCATTATGACGTCACACGCTGAAGGCAATGGAAAAAAACGGCTGATTTATTTATTTTTTTACTAAAACCTCGGTAACATAAAAAATACACGTCCGAATCAAACAAAAACATCATTTTCCAGCAGCGTTCAGCGTGGTGATTAAGGCGGTGCAAAAATTGTGGCGCTACGGTTTACCGTTTTGCCGCAATCAGCCGGAGTTTCGTGTGCAGTTTTGGTGTAATTTCAGGAAGGCAATCCTAGTATGGAGTGAGGGCAGGGAAGTGACAGAAGGAATATAGTTTGCAAAGTGTGGAGTCACGGAATGAAGGCATTGACTATTTTCTAAATGGGGTGAGAATCCAGGAATCAGAGATACAAAGGGACTTGGGAGTGCTGGTGCAGGACTCCCAAAAAGTAAATCTGCAGGTCGAATCGGTGATAAAGAAAGCAAACTCAATGCTCGTATTTATTTCGAGGGCTTGTATACAAAAACAGCGAAGTAATGTTCAGGATCTATAAGGCGCTGGTAAGGTGGCAGATAGAATATATTGAGCAATTTTGGGCACCATGTCTGAGCTGTCTTCAAATGCCAAATTCGCCTAAACTGGCTTACTTCCAGTCCCAAAACTTCCTCCAGCTGGCATCCTCACATTCCCGTACTCCCCAATCTGGCTACCTCCCATTTCCTTGTTTCCTAACCTGGCGACTCCCATCCGCGAACTCCCCGAAGCTGGCTTCCCCCCCATCCCTTACTTCCCCAAGCCGGATTCCACCCATTCACCTTCAACCCTCAACATCCCATTCCCCTTACTCTCCCCAGCTGGCTTCCTCCCATCCCAAGCTCTCCCAAGCTGGCTAAGTCCTAACCATTACTCCCCCATGCATGCTACCTCCCATTCTCCATACTCCCACAAGCTGGCTATCTCCCATTCTCCATACTCCCACAAGCTGGCTACCTCCGCTACCTCCCATTCTCCATACTCCCACAAGCTGGCTATCTCCCATTCCCCATACTCCCACAAGCTGGCTATCTCCCATTCTCCATACTCCCACAAGCTGGCTATCTCCCATTCTCCATACACCCACAAGCTGGCTATCTCCCATTCTCCATACTCCCACAAGCTGGCTATCTCCCATTCTCGTTACTCCCACAAGCTGGCTATCTCCATTCTCGTTACTCCCACAAGCTGGCTACCCCTTACCCAAGGGCATTGGTGAGACCACACCTGGAGTATTGTGTACAGTTTTGGTCTCCTAATCTGAGGAAAGACATTCTTGCCATAGAGGAGTACAGAGGTTCACCAGATTGATTCCTGGGATGGCAGACTTTCATATGAAGAAAGACTGGATAGACTCGCTTGTACTCGCTGGAATTTAGAAGATTGAGGGGGGATCTTATAGAAACTTACAAAATTCTTAAGGGGTTGGACAGGCTAGATGCAGGAAGATTGTTCCCCATGTTGGGGAAGTCCAGAACAAGAGGTCACAGTTTAAGTATAAGGGGAAGTCTTTTAGGACCGAGATGGGAAAGTTTTTTTTCACACACAGAGTGGTGAATCTGTGGAATTCTCTGCACAGAAGGTAGTTGAGGCCAGTTCAATGGCTATATTTAAGAGGGGTTAGATGTGGCCCTTGTGGCTAAAGGATCAGGGTGTATGGAGAGAAGGCAGGTACGGGATATTGAGTTGGATGATCAGCCATGATCATATTGAATGGCGGTGCAGGCTCGAAGGGCCGAATGGCCTACTCCTGCACCTATTTTCTATGTTTCTATGTTTCTAACCCTTACTACCCAAGCGGGATTCTTCCCATCCCCTAACGCCATTATGCGGGCTCACTCCCATTCCACTTACTCCCCGAATCTGGCTTCCTCCCATTCCCAATACTCTCCAAGCTGGATTCCTAACATTCCCCTTAATCCAGCAAGCTGTCCAGTTCCCATCCCTTACACACACTAGCCGGCCATGACCCATCCCTTACCCCCCTAAGCTGCTAACCCACATCCCCCTAACTCCCCAGGATGGCTACCCTCCCATTTCATTTTTCCCCACATGGCTACCTCCAATTCTCCGAACTCCCCCAAGCTGGCTTCCTCCATTTGTTACTCCCCAAGCTGGGCTACCTCCAACCGCTTACTCCCCAAAGCGGACTACCTCCCATCCCTTAACTCTCCAAGCTGGCTACCTGCCGTCCCTTACTCCCCAAGCTGGCTTTCTCCCATCCACGAACTCCCCCAGATGGTTATCTCCCATTCCTCATAATCCTCCAAGCTGGCTACCTCTCAACCCGTAATTCTCCCAAAGCTAGCTTCGTCCCATTCCTAATACACCCCCAACCTGGCTGCCTCCCATTCTTCTTCCTCTTACTCCACCCAACCTTTCACCCGCAAGCTGGTACCTCCCATTCCCCCTTACTCCAAGCTGGCTGCGTTCCAATCCTAATTCCCCTAACCTGGCTTCCTTCCAGTCCCAATACTTCCCCAAGCTGACATCCTCACATCCCTTACCCCAGTAAGCTGGCTGCCTCCATCTGTTTACTTCCCCAAGCTGGCTACCTCCCATTCCCTTTATTTCCCAATCTGGCTACATCCATTCCCTGAACTCCCCCAAGCTGGATAACTCCTATCCCTTACTTGCCGAATCTGGCTTCCTCCAATTCCTTTTTATCCCAACTGGCTGCCTCCCATTCCGTTACACCCCGAAGCTGGCTGCTTCCCATCCCTTACTCCCCCAAGCTGTCGTCCTTCCATTCCAAATACACCCCCAGCTTCCCACCACCCTTACTCCCCCTAGCTGCATCCTCACACCCCTTAACCCCCTTAAGCTGCTACCTCCCATCTGTTACTCCCCCAAGACGGCTACCTCACATTCCCTTATTCCCCCAAGCTGTCTACCACCCAACCCATTCATCCCCAAGCCGGTAGCTCCCATGATCCAAACTCCCACAAGCTGGCAACCTCCATACGTCACACTCCCCCAAGCTGGCTACCTCCACCCCTTACTCCCCAAAGCTTGCCTCCTCCCTTTCATTGCAATATCCCCAAGCTGTCTATAATCTCATCCCTTACTCCCACTAGCGGCTACCTGCCATCCCTTACTCCCCCAAGCTAGCTTCCTCCCATCGCATACTGCCCCAAACTGTCGACTTTCGCTTCACATCACTTCTAATCTGGCTAACTCCCATTCCCCGAACTTGCCCTATGCCCCAATCTGGCTATGTCCAATCCCTATTCCTGCTAGCTGGTTACCACCCATCTTTTACCCCCCCCCCCCCCTCCCTAAGCTGGCTACCTCTCCACAAAGATGACTACCTCCCATTCCCTTTTTTCCAACTTGGCTACCTCCCATTCACGGACTACCACCAGCTGGCTTCCTCCCATCCCTTACTCCCCCAAGCCGGCCACTTCCCATCCCTAATTCCTTTAAGCGGTCTTCTTCCCATTCCTAATACTCCCCCAACTTCCCAACCCACTTACTCCCTCCCCCAAGCTGACATCCTCAGATCCCTTACCCCTCTAAGCTGGTAACCTCCCATCCATTATTCCCCCACTCAAGCTGGCTTCCTCCCACCGCATACTGCCCCAAACTGACGACTTTCGCTCCACATCCTTCCAACATGGCTAACTCCCATTCCCTAACTTCCCAAGCTGACTACCTCCCACTCCTTCCTCCCCAAACTGGCTATCTCCCGTTCTCTTTTTCGTGCAAGGCTACCTCCCATTCACGCGTCTCCCATAAGCTGGCTTCCTCCCATCCCTTACTCCCACAAGCTGGCCACTTCCCATCCCTATCTTCTCGGCATCCACGCGGCCCGAGCCTAAGGCGAGTCGCAGCCGCTCCCGCTCCCGAAGATGGCGGCGCTGCCCTAGCAGCTGCGGCTTACCTGCAGTCCATTTGTCTTTGTGTTTTTGTTGTCTTAATTGTAGTTGTGATGTGGTGTTTTTGTGTTTTTGTACTATGTGTGTATGTGGGGGGGGGGGGGGAGGGGGGGAACTGTAACATTGTAAATATGTGTCCCTTCCGAACGGAGACCCGACCTTTGTGTTCTGGGCCGTGTCTCCGTTCCTGCTGCGGCCTACCATCGGCCCAACTCCTGGAGCTGGCGGCCTCCACGGCTCTGGTTCGCAGAGCCCGCGGATCGGACTTACCACCACCGGAGCCGGCCGTCTTCGGAGGCTGCGGGAGCGGCTGCGATTCGCCTTAGGCTCGGGCTGCGTGGATGCCGACATCGGGAGCTCCGGCAGCGGCAGCGTGTTCGCCCGCCCCGGATCGCGGGGCTTGGGTCGGCCCGCCGCGGATATTTCACCGTCCGGCGCGGCCTGAAATAGGCCACGGAATTTTCTCTGCTCGGCGGGGGCTTCAATGTCGGGAGCCCCGACTGCCCCGACTTGCAGCGGGGCTTGGGTCGGCCCGTTGCGGACATTTCACCGTCCGGCGCAGCCTGGAACATGGCAACGACAACAGCCTGACCGCAGGAGAAGACGGCAGGGGAAGAGAAAAGACATTCTGGCCTTCCATCACAGTGAGGAGGGGACTGGAGGAGACTCACTGTGATGGATGTTTCTTTTTGGGGGGTTTTGTGTTGGTTGGGGTTGTGTAATTTGCTTATTTTATTGCTCTTATTCTTGGACTGTGGGTGACGAAATTTCGTCCAAAAAACTTGTTTTTTGGATGACAAATAAAGATATCTTGAATCTTGAATCCAAGCGGAATTCCTGCCATTCCCAATACTCCCCCAACTCCCCAAACCACTTACCCCCCAAGCTGGCATCCTCATAACCCTTACCCCTCTAAGCTGGTTACCTCCCATTCTCTTGTTTACCAAGCTGACAACCTCCCATTCCCTGAACTACCCGAAGCTGGCTTCCTCCCAGCCCTTACTTACCCAAGCCTGATTCCACCCATTCCCTGTATCCCCCAAGCTGATTACCTCCCAACACTTACTCTCCGAAGTTGGTGACCTCCCATCACTTACTCCCCCAAGCGGGCTTCTTCCCATTTCCCTCAATATCGCAAGTTGGCTATATCCCATCCCTTACTCCTACTAGCTGGCTATCTGTCATCCCTTACTCCCCCAAGCTGTCTTTCTCCCATCCCCTATCTCCCCCAAGATGGCTACCTCCCAACCCGGAATTCCCCCAAATCTGGCTTCCTCCCAATACTCCCCCAATATGGCTGACTACCATTCCACTTACTCCCCCAAGCTGGCTGGCCACAAACTGGCGACATTCGCTCCACTTATCCTTCCAACCTGGCTGCCACCCATTCATTCCCCTTACTATACCCCAAGATGAATACCTCCAATCCCTTACCCCCCAACCTGGCTACGTTGAATTTCCTACTCCCCCAAGCTGGCTACCTCCCATTCCCTTTTTTCCCAACCTGGCTTCCTCCCATTCCCTTTTTTCCCAACCTGGCTTCCTCCCATCCCTTACTCCCCCAAGCTGGCCACTTCCCATCCCTTACTCCCCCAAGCTGGCCACTTCCCATCTCTTACTCCCCCAAGCTGTTTTCCTCCCATTCCCAATACACACACAACTTCCCACCCCACTTACTCCCCCCAAGCTGACATCCTCACATCCCTTACCCCCCTCCCCCAAGCTAGCCGACCTCCCAGCCATTAATCGCCCAAGCTGGCTACAACCAACCCCTTTCTCCCCCAAGCTGGAACCTCCCTTTCCCCTTACTCCCCCAAGATGGCTGTCTCCCAAAGCCTAATTCGCCTAAGCTGGCTTCCTTCCAGTCCCAATACTCCCCCAAGCTTACATCCTCATATCCTTTCCCCCCCGTAAGCTGGCTACATCCCATCCCTTGCATCCCCAAGCTGGCAACCTCCCATTCCCTTGTCTCCCAACCTGGCGACATCCCATTCCACGTACTCCCCGAAGCTGGCTTCCTCCCATCCTTTACTTCGCAAGCCGGATTCCACCCATTCCCCATACTCCTCCATCGGACTACCTCCCAAGCAATACTCTCCCATCACACTTCGCAACCTGGCTTCCCTCCATACCCCCCCCCCCCCCCCCCCGGCTGGCAACACCCCATTCATTCCCCTTACTCTCCCCAGCTGGCTTACTCCCATCCCCTACTGCCCCAAGCTGGCTACGTCCTAACCATTACTCCCCCGTGCATGCTATCTCCCATTCCCCTTACTCCCACAAGCTGGCTACCTGCCAACCGTTACTACCCCAAGCGGGCTTCCTCCCATCCCTTACTACAACTAGGTGGTTACCACCCATCCCTTCCCTAAGCAGGCCAACCTACATCCCATAACTCCGCCAAGCTGGTTACCTCCCATCGCTTACTCTCCCAAGTTGGCTACCTACCTTTCCCATGTTTCCCAACCTGGTGACCTCACATTGACCCAACTCCCACCCCTTACTTCCCCAAGCCGGATTCCACCCATTCCCCGTACTCCCTCAAGCTGGTGACCTCCCATCCCTTACTCAACCAAGCTGGTGACCTCCCATCCCTTACTCAACCAAGCTGGTGACCTCCCATCCCTTACTCCCCCAAACTGGCTTCCTCCCATCACACTTGGCAACCTGGCTTCCCTCCATACCCCTTCCTCCCCCATCTGGCACATCCCATTCCCCTTAGTCTACCAAGCAGGATTTCTCCTATCCATTACTGCACCAAGCTGCCTTAGTCCTAACCATTACTCCTCCATGCTAGTTAGCTCCCATTCCCCATTACTCCCACAATCTGGCTACCTCCCCTTCCTCCCACAAGCTGTCTACCTCCCAACACTTACTCCGGCAAGTGGACGTGCACCATCCCCCTAACCTACTCATGCTGGCTAACTCCCATTTCCCTTACTCCCCCAAGCTGGCTAACTCCCATTCCCCTTACTCCCCCAAGCTGGCTTCCTCCCATTCCCCTTACTCCCCCAAGCTGGCTTCATCCCATTCCCCTTACTCCCCCAAGCTGGCTTCATCCCA
The DNA here is from genome assembly GCF_053455715.1 of Rhinoraja longicauda. Lineage (NCBI taxonomy): Eukaryota > Metazoa > Chordata > Chondrichthyes > Rajiformes > Arhynchobatidae > Rhinoraja > Rhinoraja longicauda. Next base: position 38,388 of record NW_027601339.1, on the reverse strand, counting down.
TTCCCCTTACTCCCCCAAGCTGGCTAACTTCCATTCCCCTTACTCCCCCAAGCTGGCTTCATCCCATTCCCAATACTCCCCCAAGCTGGCTAACTCCCATTCCCCTTACTCCCCCAAGCTGGCTAACTCCCATTTACCTTACTCCCCCAAGCTGGCTTCATCCCATTCCCAATACTCACCCAAGCTGGCTTCATCCCATTCCCAATACTCACCCAAGCTGGCTTCATCCCATTCCCAATACTCACCCAAGCTGTATTCCTGCCATTCCCCTTAATCCAGCAAGCTGTCCAACTACCATCCCTTACTCCCACTAGCTGGCTACCACCCATCCCTTACCCCCTAAGCTGGCTAACCCACATCCCCTAACTCCCTCAGGTTGGCGACCTCCAATTCCCTTTTTCCCCCCAACATGGCTACCACCAATTCCCCGAACTCCCCCAAACTTACTTCCTCCCATTTGTTACTCCCCCAAGCAGGCTACCTCCCATCCCTTACTCTCCCAAGCTGGCTACCACCTATCCTTTACTCTCCCAAGCTGGGCTACCTGCCATCCCTTATTCCCCGAAGCTGTCTTTCTCCTATCCCCTAACTCCCCCAAGACGGTTACTTCCCATTCCCCATAATCCTCCAAGCTGACTACTTACCAACCCATAATTCACCCAATGCTGGCTTCCACCCTTTCCCAATACACACCCAAGCCGGCTACCTCCCATTCTTCTTCCTCTTACTCCACCGAAGTTGGCTACCTCCCATCCTCTACTACCCCAAGCTGGCTACCACCCATTCCCTTTATTTCCGAAACAGGCTACATTTCATTCCCCGAACTCCCCCAAGCTGGATACCTCCCATCGCTTAGTCCCCCAATCTGGCTACCTCCCATTCCTTTTTTCCCCAACCTGGCTGTCTCCGATTCCGCTTACACCTCAAAGCTGGCTACTTCCCATCCCTTACTCCCACAAACTCTCTTCCTCCCATTCCCAATACACCCCAACTTCCCACCACCCTTACTCCCCCAAGCTGGCATCCACACACCCTTTACCCCCCCCCCCCCCACCACCTCCCAACCGTTACTCCCCCAAGCTGGCTATAAACTGCCTACCTCACAATCCCCTTCCTCCCCCAAGATGTCTACCACCCAACCCATTCATCCCCAAGCTGGTTCCTCCCATTCCCCTAACTCCCCCAAGCTGGCAACGTCCCATAGGTCACTCACCCATGCTGGCTACCTCCATCTTTTACTCCCCCAAGCTGTCTTCCTCCCACCGCATACTGCCCAAAACTGTCGACATTTGCTTCACATCCTTCCAACCTGGCTAACTTCCATTCCCCTAATTCTATGAAGATGACTACCTCCCATCCCTTACTCCCCCAATCTGGCTACCACCAATCCCTTACTCCCACTAGCTGGCTACCTGCCATCCCTTACTCCCCCAAGCAGTCTTTCGCCCATCCCCAAACTTCCCCAAGTCGGCTACATCCAATTCCCCATAAACCCCGCAGCTGGCTACTTGTGATTCCCCCAAATCTGGCTTCTTCCCATTCCCAACACCCCCCCCCCCCCCAATAGGGCAGCCTCCCATTCCACTTACTTCCCAAAGCTCGCTACCACCCAACCCTACTCTCCCAAATCTGTTACCTCCCATTCCCCTTACTCCCACATGCTGGCTTCCTCCAAACCCATACTCCCCCAAGCTGGCTACCTCCCATTCCCTTTACTCCACCAAGCTGGCATCCTCACATCCCTTACCCTCCCTTCAGTTGGCATTCTACCATTCCCCTTGCTCCTCCAAACTGGCTCCATCCAAAACCTAATTTCCCCAAAGCTGGCTTCCTCCCAGTCCCTTACTCCTTCAAGCTGTCTTGCTTCCATTCCCAATAATTTCCCAATCTGGCTTCCTCCCATATGTTACTTCCCCAAGCCAGCTACTTCCCATCCTTTACTCCCCCAAGCTGGCTTCCTCCCATTCCCCACAATATCCCGTTGGCAATCTCTGATCCCTTACTCCCACTAGCTGTCTACCTGCCGTGCCTTACTCCCCTAAGATGGCTTTCTCCCATCACCTAACTCCTCCAAGACGGTTACCCCCCATTCCCCATAATCCTCCAAGCTGGCTACCTCCGAACCCGTAATTCCCCCAAATCTGGCTTCTTTCCATTCCCAGTACTCCCCCAAGCTGGCTGCCTCCCATTCCCCTTACTACCCAAAGCTGGCTACCACCCATCCCTTTCTCCCCAAACTGGCATCTCCCATTCATTCCCCTCACTCCCCCAGGCTGACTCCCTCCCATCCCTATCTCCCGCAAGCTGGGAACGCCCATTCCCCGTACTCCCAAAGCTGGCTTCCTCCCATCTTTCCTTCCATCCGTTTTTCTCCTATGCTGGTTTCCTCCCATCCCTTACTCCCCCAAGCTGGCTACTTACCATCCCTTAATCCCCGTAGCTGGCTACTTACCATCCCTTACTCCTCCAAGCTGGCTACTTCCCATCCCTTATTCCCTCATGCTGCCATCCTCCCATTCCCAATACTCCCCCAACATCCCACCACACTGAGTCCCAAGCAGGCATCCTCACATCCCTTACCCCCCTAAGATGGCTGCCTCCCATTTCACTTACTCCCCCAAGCTGGCTACCACCCAACCCTTTCTCCCCCAAGCTGGTACCGCCCATTCCACTTACTCCCGCAAGCTGGCTTCCTCCCATCCCTTACTCCCCCAGGCTGGCTACCTCCCATTCACCTTACTCCACCAAGCTGGGAGGTAATCAGCTTGGGGGACTACAAGCAATGGGTGGAATCAGGCTTGGGGAAGCAATGGGTGGGAGGAAGCCAGCTTCGGGGAGTTCTGGAAATGGGAGGTGGTCAGGTTGGGAAACAAGGCAATAGGAGGTAGCCAGCTTGGGGGAGTAAGGGATGGGGGGTAGCCAGCTTACGGTGGTAAGGGATGGGAGGATGCCAGTTTGGGGGAGCACTGTGACTAGAACGAAGCCCGCTTAGGCGAATTGGGGATTGGGAGACAGCCAACATGGGGGAGTAAGGGGAGTGGGAGGTAACAGCTTGGGTGAGAAATGGTCGGGTGGTAGACAGCTTGGGGGATTAACGGAGGGTGAGGAAGGGATATGGAGGGCAGCCAGGTTGTGAAGTGTGATGGGAGGAAGCCAGCTTGGGGGAGTGAGGGATGGGTGGTTACCAGCTTGGGAGAGTAAGGTTTGGGAAGTAGTTAGTTCCACGGAGTACGGGGAATGAGTGGAATCCCGCTTGGGGAAGTATGGGGTGGGAGGAAGCCAGCTTCGGGGAGTTCGGTGAATGTGAGGTCGCCAGGTTGGGAAACATGGGAATTCAGGATATCTTTATTTGTCATCCAAAAAACAAGTCTTTTGGATGAGATTTGGTCACCCACAGTCCAACAATATGAGCAGTAAAATAAGCAAATTACACAACCCCAACCAACACAAAACACAACAAAAATAAAGAAACATCCATCACAGTGAGTCTCCTCCAGTCACCTCCTCACTGTGATTGAAGGCCAGGATGTCTTTCCTCTTCCCCTGATGTCTTCTCCTGCGGACAGGCTGTTGAAGCTGCCACGTTCCAGGCCACGCCGGACGGTGTAAGGTCCGCGGTGAGCCGACCCAAGCCCCGCGATCCGCGGTGGGCCGACCCAAGCCCCGCGATCTGGGGCGGGTGAACACGCTGCAGCTGCCGGAGCTCCCGATGTCGGCATCCATGCGGCCCGAGCTGAAGGCGAGTCACAGCCGCTCCCGCAGCCTCCGAAGACAGCCGGCTCCGCTAATGGTGAGTCCGGTCGGTCCGCGGGCTCTGTGAACCAGAGCCCAGGTGGTCCCGGGTGGAGGCCGCCAGCTCCAGGTGTTTGGCCGATGGTAGGCCGCAGCAGGAACGGAGACACCACCCACAAACAAAGGTCCCGTCTCCATTCGGAAGGGACAAATTTACAATTATACAGTTTTACAGAGGATGGGATGAAGCCAGATTAGGGGATAAAGGGATGGAAGGAAGGATGGGAGGAAGCAAGCTTGGGGGAGTAGTGGGAATGGGAGGTACCATCTTGCGGGAGTAAGGGATGGGAGGTAGTCAACTTGGGGGTGTGATGCGAATGGGAGATACCAGCTTGGTGGGGAAAGGGTTGGGTGGTAGCCAGCTTGGGGGTGTAAGGGGAAAGAAGTAAGTGGAATGGGAGGCAGCCAGCTTTGGGAAGTATTGGGAATGGGAGGAAGCCGGATTTGAGGGGAATTGCGGGTTGGGAGGTATCCTGCTTGGGGGATTATGGGGAATGGGAAATAACCGTCTTGGGGGGTTAGGTGAAGGGAGAAAGACAGCTTGGGGGAGTAAAGGATGGGATATAGCCAGCTTGGGGGAGTAACGTATGGGAGGAAGATAGCTTGGGAGAGTATTGGGAATGGGAGGAAGACGGCTTGCAGGAGTAAGGGATTGGGATGAAGCCAGCTTTGGTGAAATTAGGGATTGGATGGAGCCAGTTTGGGGGAGAAAGGAAATGGGAGGATGCCAGCTGAGGGGGGCGGGGGGAAGGGATGTGAGGATGCCATCTTGGTGAAGTAAACGGAATGGGAGGTAGACAGCTTGGGGGGAGTAAAGGATTGGAGGAAGTCAGCTTGCGGGAGTAAGGGGAACGGCAGTGACCAGCTTGTGGGAGAAAGAGTTGGGTGGTGGCCAGCTTGGGGGAGTATGTGAAATGGGACGCAGTCATATTGGGGGAGTATTGGGAATGAGAGGAAGCCACATTTAGGGGAATTACGGGTTGGGAGGTAGCCAGCCTGGGGGATTATGGTGAATGGGAGGTAGCCATCTTGGGGGAGATAGGGGATGGGAGAAAGACAGCTTGGGGGAGTAAGGGATGGCAGGTAGCGAGCTACTGGGAGTAAGGGATGGGATATAGCCAGCTTGCGATATTGAGGGGAATGGGAAGAAGCCCGCTTGGGGGAGTAAGTGATGGGAGGTCACCAACTTCAGAGAGTAAGTGTTGGGAGGTAATCAGCTTGGGGAATACAGGGAATGGGAGGAATCAGGCTTGGGGAAGTAAAGGTTGGGAGGAAGCCAGCTTCGGGGAGCTCCGTGAATGGGAGGTTGTCAGGGTTGGGAAACAAGGGAATGGGAGGTAGCCAGCTTGAGGGAGTAAGGGATGGGAGATAGCCAGCTTACGGGGGTAAGGGATGTGAGCATGCCAGGTTGGGAAAGTACTGTGGCTGAAATGAAGCCAGCTTAGGCGAATTAGGGATTGGGAGACTGCCAGCTTGGGGGAGAAAGGGTTGGGTGGTAGCCAGCTTCGGGGAGCTCCGTGAATGGGAGGTTGCCAGCTTAGAGTGGTAAGGGATGTGAGGATGCCTGCTTGGGCGAGTAAGTGGATTGGGAAATTTGTGGGAGTATGGGGAATGGGAGGAAGACCGCTTGGAGAAGTTAGGGATGGGAGGAAGCCCGCTTGTGGGAGTAAGGGATAGGAGGAACCCCGCTTGTGGGAGTCCGGTGAATGGGAGTTAACCAGTTTGGGGGAGTAGGGGATTAGAGGTAGCCAGTTTAGGGGGGGGGGGGGGTAAGGGATGGGTGGTAGCAACCTAGCGGGAGTAAGGGATTGGACGTGGCCAGATTGGGGGAGTAAGGGATGGGAGGTGGTCAGCTTGGGGGAGTAAGGGATGGCCGGCAGGCCGCTCATGGGAGTAAGGGATGGGATATAGACAGCTTGGGATATTGAGTGGAAAGGGAGGAAAACAGCTTAGGTTAGTAAGTGGTGGAGGTAGGGAGTGACGTATGGGAGAAGTGACATATGGGAGGTTGCCAGCTTGGGGGAGTTAGGGAAATGGGAGCTACCAGCTTGGGGATGAATGGGTTGGGTGGTAGACAGCTTAGGGGAGGAAGCGGAATGTGAAGTCACCAACTTAGGCGAGTAATAGATGAGAGGCAGCCAGCTTGGGGTGTAACGTTTGGGACGTGGCCAGATTGAGGGGGGGGGGTGGGGTAGGGGTGAGAGGATGCCAGCTTGGGCGAGTAAGGGTGATGGGATGTTGGGGGTGTATTGGGAATGAGAAGAAGACAGCTTGGGGGAGTAAGGGATGGGAAACAGCCAGCTTCGGGGTGTAAGCGGAATGGGAGGCAGCCAGGTTGGGAAAAAAAAGAAATGGGAGTTAGCCAGATTGGGCGAGTAAGGGATGGGAGGTAGCCAGCTAGGGGGAGTTGGGGGAATGGAATGTAGCCAGGTTGGGTAAAAAGGGAATGGGAGGTAGCCAGTTTATGGGGGTAAGGGATGTCAGGATGTCAGCTTTGGGGGACTATTGGACTGGATGGAAGCCATCTTAGGGGAATTATCCATGTACCTGCCCAAATGTGTGGGAGGGGCAGTACTAGGAGCACCACACTGTGGGAGGGGCAGTACTAAGGGAGCGCCACACTGTGGGAGGGGCAGTACTAAGGGAGCGCCACACTGTGGGAGGGGCAGTACTAGGAGCACCACACTGTGGGAGGGGCAGTACTAGGAGCGCCACACTGTGGGAGGGGCAGTACTAGGAGCACCACACTGTGGGAGGGGCAGTACTAAGGGAGCAGTGTGGGCGACACATATCCTTCTGAACCGTTCTTATCCATGTACCTGCCCAAATGTTCTTTGCCAATGTCGTTATAGTCCCGACCTGAACTAACCACTCGGACAGTCCGCCCAATATACCGACCACCCTCTGTGTACAAACATTGTCCGTACGGTTCGTAATCATTTGTCTTTTTGCACAATTACCAACTGCTCCCTTGTTCTTGATACCATTACTCAAAAAAATACACAAAAAAATACTCTGCCCATCTAACTTATCTATTTCTCTCCTGATTTTGTACACCAGCTGTCATCCTCCTGCGCTCTATGCAATACAACCCGCGGCCGTCGAAAACGTTCCCTTTAAGTCCTACCTCTTGGCATGATATTAAAAAGAGATAGGTATTGATCAGGTGAGGGGAGGGGGGATAAAGTTGGTGGGAGGGGGGAAGGAGTGTGTGACTGGGGTTCTTTAAAACAACCTTAACTCAATTTCAGTTAATGTAGGGGAGGTTTTTGGGGAGCTTTTAAATGGGGGTTATCTTTAACAGCTCAGCAGCAAATAAAATCTTTATACAAAAAACTCTTGTTTGTTTGTTCCGGGACTACAGCCAAAACGGTACACGTTAGCACGACAATGTTAAGCCCACCTTACCATCATCCGGTGGTCTTATTGGAAGACGTTTCATCGAAATAGGTGTTATATTTTTTTAAGTTATTCACATTTTAAAGTTTAAATCTGTCTCCTTGGGAGGAGGGGGGAGGGAGGAAAGGAGAGGGGGGGGAGAGAGGAGAGGGGGAGAAAGGAGAGGGGGGAGAGAGGAGAGGGGGGAGAGAGGAGAGGGGGAGAGAGGAGAGGGGGGAGAGAGGAGAGGGGGGAGAGAGGAGAGGGGGGAGGGAGGAGAGGGGGCGAGGGAGGAGAGGGGGGGAGAGAGGAGAGGGGGGGAGGGAGGAGAGGGGGGAGAGAGGAGAGGGGGGAGAGAGGAGAGGGGGAGAGAGGAGAGGGGGGAGGGAGGAGAGGGGGCGAGGGAGGAGAGGGGGTTGAGAGGAGAGGGGGGAGGGAGGAGAGGGGGGAGGGAGGAAAGGAGAGGGGGGGGGAGAGGAGAGGGGGAAGAGAGGAGAGGGGGGAGAGAGGAGAGGGGGGAGAGAGGAGAGGGGGGGGAGGGAGGAGAGGGGTGTGAGGGAGGAGTGGGGGGTCAAGGAGAGGAGGGGGGAGAGCAGGGGGGGAGAGAAGAGAGGAGAGGGGGGAGAAGAGGGGGGAGAGGAGAGGAGAGGGGGGAGAAGAGGGGGGGAGAGGAGAGGAGAGGGGGAGAGGAGAGGGGGAGAGGAGAGAGGGTGGGAGAGAGAGGGGAGAGGAGAGAGGGTGGGAGAGAGAGGGGGGAGAGGAGAGGGGAGAGGAGAGGGTGGGAGAGGAGGGGGGGAGTAGAGGGGGGCAGAGGAGAGGGGGGAAAGGAGACGGGGGAGAGGAGAGGTGGGGGGAAAGGAGGGGGGGGGAAGAGGTGATCGGGCGCTGCGCGAATGCGGGAGGAGTTTGGGCCCAGTTGGTCCGCTTGGTCTAATCAGTCTGATAGGTGGGCCTAAAAATGTTGTGCTATCTAGTACAGTTTTGGCTGAAGTTCAGTCACAAATAAACAAACAAACAAGAGTTTTTGTATATAGATAGATGGCTGTATGGTAACTCAAATTTCACTGTACATGCGACAATAAATTGAATCTTGAATCTTGAATCCTGAATCTAGTACCTGCCTCAACTCCGGCAGCTCGTTCCATACACCCACCACCCTCTCTGTGAAAACGTTACTGCTCAGTTTCCTATTAAATCTTTTCCCCTCTCCTTAAACTTATGTTCTCTGGTTTGTGATTCCCCTACTCTGGGCAAGAGACTTTGTGCGACTACCCTATCGTTTCTTCTCATGATTTTGTACACGTCTATACGATCACCCCTCATCCTCCTGCGCTGCAAGGAATAGAGTCCCAGCCTGCTCAACTTCTCCCTGTAGCTCAGGCCCTCGAGTCCTGGCAAAATCCTCATAAATCTTCTGTGCTCCCTTTCCATCTTGACATCTTTCCTATGTCATGGTGCCCAGAACTGGACACAACCCTCTCAATGCTGCCTCACCAACGTCTGATACAACTAAATCATGACCTTCCAACTTTTATACTCAATACTCTGAATGATGAAGGCCAATGTGCCAAAAAGCCGTTTTGACCGCCCGATCTGCCTGTGATGTCACTTTCAACAAACTATGTATCTGCACTCCTAGATTGTCTGCTTTCCAACACTCCCCAGAGCCTTAACATTCACTGTGTAGGTCTTGCCCATGTTTGACTTTCCAAAATGCAACACCTCACATTTCTCAGTGTTAAATTCCATCAAGTATTTCTCAGCCCACATGGCCAACTGATCAAGATCCTGCTGCAATTTGAGTTGTGATGGTGGGTGGGTTTATTGGCTGTTTTGAATTGCCCTCAGGGTGTGCGTGTGCTGGGGGGGTGTTGGTGTGAATGTGGGGAGAGTGAAGTGGGTGAATGTGGGATCAGTGTAGACGGGTGTGTGGGTGGTCACTGCACGGCTGGAGGCACTGCCACTGTGCTGTATGACTGAGAGCATCTCTCCCTCCCACCACCAACATCACAGAATCCAGTCCATTCCCCACTCCGTATCAGTCAGCTACTGCCTTGCTGTGGTTCTCAGCTCTCCCTCAGTGGCAGGCACACCATGGAATCAGAGCCTCCACCTTACCATCCACGGTAATGATACAGCCCTGCAATCTCTTGAACCCCGCTCGACCACCCTCTGATACAGAGGTATCCACTTGGCATGCAGTCTGCTGCTCTTCCTTGGGTGCTTGCTGTTGGGATCAGCCAGCCACTGAGCCGCTATCATGGCTTTGCCCACGTTGATGGAGTCTCCACCCTTCATCCCCTCATTTATCGAATATTGTGCCGAACCTGATGCCAAATTAAACCAATCCCCCCTGCATGCACATAATCCATATCCCTCCACCCCCTGCATATCCATGAGCCTGTCTAAAGCTTTTTAAATCCCACTATCATATCTGCCTCTACCATCACTCCCAACAGCACATTCCAGGCACTCCCCACTTTATGTTGTAAAAACTAAATTTTCCCCTTATATTCAACCTCCCAAAATGCAATTCCGCATATTTGCCCGGGTAAACACTGCCTGCCATTTCTCCGCTCACATCTGTAACTAAGTTATATATACATTTGAGTCTTTTTTTCACTGTCCCTGAGCACCAATTTGTGCATCATCTGCACATTTACTGGCCAACTAATTTTCATCGCTATCATTAATATATATACTGTTAAAATAGGTGCCAGCACTAACCCCTGTGGAACTCCACTGGTTATGGGCCTCCAGTCAGAATAACATCCTTTCGCCACAGCCCTGTGTCTTCCCTGGGTGAGCCAGTCTGAATCAAACTATCACTGGTCATCTATTCTATATATTGTACGTGTTTATAGTATGATGTTCATAATGCATAGGAGCAGAATGAGGCTATTCAGCCCATCGTGTCTACTCTGCCATTCTCCAGCCATAGACCCTGGCTGATCTATCTTTTCCTCTCAACCCCATTCTCCTGCCTTCTCCCCATAACCTTTGTCGGAGCCATGTGTATTTGCTAGCTGTCTTAGCATACTATATTCTTTTGTATCCTATTTTTGGGGCTTACATACATGGGCATATGTGCATATATGGACTGGGAGGAGCCAGGGGAGGGGCCAGAATTACAATTGGGAAGACCGCGATGTTATGCGATAGACACGAGAGGAGCTGTGGTGGGATACAATTCTTACCAAGTCAATGACTAGAGATATACTAATCTGTTTGTATAACTACTTCAATAAACGACTAATTAAACTGAAACGTCATGAGATCTCTGTGGTTGTTTGCGTCAAGAATGTTCACTCCACTCCTTTCGTAAAAGTGGTAAGCTTAAGGACTTTATTGGGAAGGACTAAGTTGCTGCTACAACCTTTGACGCCCGGACTAATCAAGAATCTTGATTAGGTTGAAGGAGCCGAGAGAGGGAAGAAGGTCCAGAAGAGGCTCATGAGAGTTATCCCGGGGGTGATTGGGTTAACCCGTGATGTGTGTTTGAAAGCTGTTTGTCAGAGGGTGGTGAACCTGTGGAATTCTTTGCTGGCTGTGGAGGCCAAGTTATTGGGTATTAGAGAAGAGAGTCTAAAACTAAAGGGCATACGTTGACGCAGAGAGGGAAAAGATTTAAAAGGGATACAAGAGGCAACTGCTTCCCCATACAGAGGGCTGTGTACATATGGAGCTGTCAGATGCGATGGTAGAAGCAGCTACAATTATGACATTTGAAAGCCACTGACAGCTACATAGAAGGGGGTGTTTGAAGGGATAGACACAGAGTGCTGGAGTAACTCAGCATCTGCAGTTCCTTGATAGACACAAAAAGTTGGAGTAACTCAGCGGGACAGGCAGCATCTCTGGAGAGAAGGAATGGGTGACGTTTCAGGTCGAGTCCCTTCTTCAGACTGGTTAGGGATAATGGAAACGAGAGATATAGATAGCGATGTGGAGAGATACAGAAGAATGAATGAATGATTGAATGAAACAATGAATGCAAAAAAGATATGCAGTTCCTTGTTTCTATCAAGGGTTGAGGGGATATGGGCCTGGTACAGGCAAGCTGTGGCTGGATAGTATGCAAAATAAAATATTTCATTGCATCTCGGTACACGTGACAGCAATAACAGAACTAAACTAAACCAATTGTCTCGATCAGGCTGCCATGAGGAACTTTATCAGGATGCATCTCTGCTTGGCTTGGGAACAACTCCATCCAAGACCACGAATTGTGGACGCAACCCAGACCATCACACAAACCAACCTCCCTTGTATTGACTCTATTTATATCTCATGCTGCCTCGGCAAGGCCAGCAGCATAATCAAGGACATCACACCTTAGCCACTACCTCTTCTTTCCTCAGGCAAAAGGTATTAAATGTGAAAACGCACACCTGCCGATTCAGGGACAGTTTCTTCACAGCTGTTATCTGGAAAGTGAACTATCCTATCACAGCCAGAGAGCAGTTCTGAACTACTATCTATCTCTTTGGTAACCCTCAGATTTCACTGACACTAATGTCCATGAAGCCGGAATTAAGAACAGAGTTAGGCCATTTGGCCCATCGAGTCGACTCTGCCATTTATTCATGACCGATCTATCTTTCCCTCACAACCCATTCTTCAGCCTTCTCTCTGTAACCTTTGACCCCCTTACTAATCAAGAACCAGTCAACCTCTGCTTTGAAAATACCCAATGACAGCCTGCACAGCCGTCTATGGCGATGAATTCCACAGATTCACCACCCTCTGGCGAAAGATATTTCACCTCATCTCCATTCTTAAGGTATGTCCTTTCATTCTGAGGCTGTGCCCTCTGGTCCCAGACTCTGCCACTAGTGGAAACATTCTCTCCACATGCACTCTATGTAAGCCATGTCTTCTGGTCACTGCAAACCTCCCATGGTCTCTGCATTGTCCTCCACTACCTTCACCCCCCCCCCCCCCCCCCACCCCACCCCACCTCACCCCAACCACACACACTGAACTACAAACAATTAACCCCTTCAAAACCTTTACACATTTCTGGATTTCTTTATGAGGAAAGCCCTTTCAGTCCTTCCAGTCTGTGCAATCGTATTGGCCCACAAAGTTTACCTGTGGCCCAGGATGGGCTATCAAAGTGACCGATCACCCCGTGGGGCAGGGGATGTGGGAGGAGTGCCAGGGGAACCCACGGACACAGGAAGAGCATATAAACTGCACACGGATTAGAGCTGGCAGACAGCAGCACTTACTGCTGCTCCACTGTACCCTCTACTTGGTTTTCTTTCTTCCAGCCTGTTTCATCTGCTTTGCAGACTCATTTACTGAAGGCACCCAGCGGTCCTGAATCATTGTGGGTTTCCCTTCACCCTGCCAATCCAGCTCTGAGCCTGACCATTCAGTTTGGCTGCCCTGCCCCAGGAATCCAAGTCCTTCCTCTTGCATCAGTTGTGGGTCACACATTCACCTGCACCCCCTCCTGTCTCCATCCATGGCACCAGGAGAGGTCCAGACATACATAACCAATACAAGACAAGTTTTGAAATGATTTTTTATTGCTTAAAAGCCACAAAGCAAAGCATAGCTCGCATTTGCTGAACCCCTGGAGTTTCAATCTGTCTATCACACCACTTCTTTGCCTGTTTGTGTGGTGTCCTTCCTTTGCTTGTACATATGTTTCCTCTAGGTCTCTCCCCATAATAATTTTGAGAACATTGAAAGGTGCATGTCCATGTAGTGACGATGTGTGATGTGAGCACAGGTCACAGCTGAGTCTCCAATAAAGAATATTACCTTCAGGTGATAACTGCAGTGAGAATTTAGCAGCTCGACAGGACTAACACATGAACACCTCCAACTTTCTCTCTTTCCCTCTTTCAACCTGCCTCTTTTTCCTGTTTATCCATCCACCAGAGTGTCTCTGGCAGTCTCTGTTCTTCCATCCCTTTCCATCCCCTGTCCCGCTGAGCATTTGCAGAATCGTAGCGTGCTGTGCAGTTGGTTGGCTGTGAGCTCTGTACGGTTACTTGAGATACAAACGTGCTTCAGTAATGATCTGCGGGCAAAAGAAAGTGGTGAAAACCTTTCTGGGAAAGGAGCTGGAGTGAGGGTGACCAACAGTCGGTGAAGGGTCACCCCTCACTCACTCACTGTGGAAACCCCCCATTAACTCAGAAACTATCACCCCAACCCACTGGCAGGCCCTTGTCCTTGTCAACCCAAACCCTACTACCTCTCCCCCCCCCCATTCACTGAAGACCACTGCCCCATCCACCCATTCATCCTCTGGGGCTCTGTCACTCCAGGTCTGTCCCTGCCAGAATAGATGGGAAAACCATGCTGCTAGGGGAAGTGAGCAGGTTAGGCAGCATCTGTGGAGGGAAGGCACAGTGGACGGGACTAAACTTGAAAGGCAGATGGGCGGGATTCAATGCGGGACTGAGGCAGGTGACAGGCTGGAAGTCCATATGGGTGGTGATGAAATAAAGTTGGAGGACAGAATAGGCAGGATATATAAATTGGCTGCACGCATATAGCCTCACTGGGCAAACCATCCGTAATGTAATCTCAGGCTAGTGCCGTGACATTCTCCTTAATCAATAAAACAACTCACTCACCTCTTTTACCCTCTATCTCTCCTATACCATGCATACAGAGTCATACAGTGTGGAAACAGGCCCTTCGGCCCAACTTGCCCAAACCGACCAACATGTCCCATCTGCACTCGTCCCATCTGTCTGCTTTGGCCCATATCGCTCCAAACATATCCTATCCATGAATCTGTCTAAATGTTTATTAAACGTTGCGATAGTACCTGCCTCAATTACCTCCTCCGGCAGCTCGTTCCATACACCTGTCACCCTTTTTTGTGAATATAATACCCGTCAAATTCCTATTAAATCTTTTCCCCCTCACCTTAAACCTATGTCCTCTGGTTGTCGATTCCCCTATTATGGGCAAGAGACTGTGCATCTACCCAAACTGTTCCTCTCATGAGTTTCTACACCTCTATAAGATCACCCCTCATCGTCCTGCGCTCCAAGCTATAGTCATAGCCTATAGCTCAGGCCCTCGCGTCCTGGCAACATCCTCGTAAATCTTCTCTGCACTCTTTCCAGCTTGAGAACATCTTTCCTGTAACCTGGTGCCCAAAACTGAACACAGTACTATAAATACTCCTCGATCCAGCTGCTCTACAACACTCCCCAGATCCCTACCGTTCACCGTTTCACAACCATCTTTTAAAATAAGGCTGTAACGTAGCAAAATGTGGAAAAGATGATGGGGTCTGAATGCTTTCTGAATGCACTGCATGTCATTAAACTGGAAATAATCTAGAAATAATTTACCAGAATTTTTCATGGCTTGATGGCCTGAGTTAGAGAGAGTGATGTGTTTTGGGTGTTTAAAATCATGAGGAGAGTGAATAGAGTCTTTTATCCAGGATAGACAATCAAAAGTCAGAGGTCCTAGATTTAAGGAGAAAGGGGCAAGATGTAATAGGAACCTGAAGACCACTTTTTTCACTCAGAGGATGTTGGGTCATGGAATTAGGTGCCAGTGGAGATCATTCTTGCAGGAACTATAACAGCATTTAAAAGACTCTTGAACAGGCACATGGATACGAAAGGCGTTGAGGGATATGGGCCAAACACAGGCAAATGGAACTTGCTTATATGAGGCATTTTGGTCGGTGTGGACAGGTTAGGCCGAAGCAGCTGTATCCATGCTGTAAGAGATAGATTGTAGGAAATGTTTCCCAATGGTACATGTGTCTAGGGACAGAGGGTGTTGGTCTAAGGAGGATCCGAGGAAGACCTTTATCCATTCAGAGGGTGATTGGAATCTGGAATGATCTCCTTGAGGGGATGGGGAGGCAGAAATTTTCAGTGTTGAAGAAACATTTGCATGAGCTCCTGAATTACCAAGTGAGTAGGGTGCGGACCAAGTGGTTGGAGTTGGATACCTGATGGTCAGCATGGACACGATGGACTGAGGGTTCTGTGTTGCATGATGTGGCCATAACCCTTGCATTTCTCTTTGCCACTCTTTCTTCTCTTCTCTATTTCCCTCTCCTTCCTCCCGGTCTACCTATCTGCCTCCCTCACACTCTCCCCCCAAACTATCTCTCCCCTGTACCCCTCTCACCTCACTCTGCCTTCCAGTTCTCTGTTTCACTTCTCTCAATCACTTCCTGTTCCACCCATTGTCCTGTCACCAACATCACTTCTCCCCACTAGCGCTTAGTTGTGGACTCCTTCTCGGGATCGAGTGTTCGCTTTTATACTCAGGACTTGATACTCACTCGCTTTCCAGATGATTCTTTCCGGATTATTATCTGTGAACAGAGAGCGGAAAGATAAGGTTACCAGGTGCGGACGGACCTAAGTTAGGACATCAGGAGCAGAAATAAGGAGAGATTATCAACTATTGAACCGTGGAGAGGGAGAGCCAGGCACAGGGTGGGAACAAGTCCCACATCCCTCCCCCTCTGGAATTCCAGATTGGATTTGAGAATCGGTGAATGACAGGAGTCCACTCGGCCCATCAGGCTTGTTCCAGCTTGATGGTGGAGCTCCTTGCTGAGTCTCACTCCCCATTCCTCCCCACAGTCCAGACTTTCTCCAGTTCCCTTTGCCCATTGCTGTGAATCTACTGAGCTCCATTCAGGCAGCACATCCCAGATCACTGGAGTTCCTCGCCTGAAACTTCTCTGCTGTTGTCAATCCCCTTCCCCCCCCCCCCCCGTATCTTCTGCTCTCCCTCTCTCCTGCCATCCTCCATCTATTCAATCTCTGAGAGGGCTTTCAGGGGCTTGATGAAGTCCTACCCTCAAGGCAGTGTGAAACTGGGCCAGAGGGGGTTAAAGATTGGGTAGCAGCATGGACCGGCAGCTGAGAGTGGGGGATAGTTGTATTTCAGACTGAAGGCAATGGAAACATCAAATTCATATCAAATCCAGTAAAAATTTGTGTTTCAATGAGATCACCTCTCATTCTTGGAACTAGAGTTTAGACCAAGTTTGTTCGTTCTCTCTACAGAGGAGCAGCCAGACCCCATCCCAACCCACCATTCAACCTACTGAAGCAATGCGGCTCACCTTCCATTGAGGGTAATCTTTCCTCAGGCAGGTACAGCAGATCTGTACATATTCCAGGTGCTGTCTCACCAGTGCCCCATATAATTGGAGCAATCCTCTTAAAATAAAGCCCAACACACAACAAATAGCTCACTACCCTACATGTGAACTTTCAGTGGTTGGTGTGCAAGAACCCCATACTTGGACCTCTCCCAACACCAACACCTTTCAATTTCCCACCATTTAAAATTCTCCAACTTTCTCCACATTATTTTCCATCCGCCATGTTCTGCCCGATGTCTCTGCATAATCCTGGCTTGGTATCGTCAGCTACCTTGGATACATCATGCAGTGATCTGGTGCAGGATCCTGACCCCAAACAGGCACCATCCCTCTGCCTCCACTGATGCTGAGTTCCTCCAGCAGTTTGTGTTTTGCTTGGACATATCCAACCTGATCTTCTAATACAATTCAGGGATATCAATTGTGAGCAGCTGGGCCCAGCATTAATCCAGCATCATTCCTGGTCACAGCCACCCAGCCCAAAAAATGACCCATTTTATCCTACTCCATCTTCTCTCAGTTGACCAAGTCCTGGCTCGTATATTTTCCTCATGGCCGAGCATGTAAATTTTGTTTAATAACCTCCTATACTCCACTTTATTAAAGGCCTCTGAGTCCAAATACATATCAACTGGGTCCTCTTTTTCATTCCTGCCTGTTGCAACTTCGAAAGACATTAAGGTTTCAGGTTGGGACACTTCTTTGGACTGATTTTGGGGGTGGGGGGGGTGGGGTGGGAAGGAAGTTGGATGAGAGGAGGGGCAGGACAAAGCCTATGAGTCACGGGTGGATTCAGACGAATGTTTTTTGATCAGCAAATGGTTGAACAAAGTCCAGAGGGTGAGTTGAAAATTGTGAAGCTAGAGGAAGGAATGTAGTTGGAAGGAAATGGGTGAGAGAGAAATGGTTATGAGTCCAGGTGTAGCACAGGGAAGAGAGATGGACTGGGGGGAAGGAAGGGGGGAAGAAGGTGGGGGAGTTTGGTAAGTTACCCAAATTGGAGAATTAAATGTCCATATTATTAGGTTGTAAGTGACCCGTGGAATTTGAGGCACTGTTCCTCTAGTTTGTGTCTGGCCTCACTCTGGCAATGGAGGAAGCACAGGACAGAAAAGTCAGTGTTGGAATGGGAAGGGGGGTTAATGTGGTTAATAACTGGGAAATCCAGTCATCTTTGGTGGGTCGAGCTCAAGTGTCCGGCAAAACAGTCGCTGAATCTATGCTTTGTGTCACCGATATAATAAAGGCCACATCCGGAACACCTGGAACATCTGGAAGGTTAGATCACATGTGATCTAAGGAGAGATAGCTGGATGGATAGAAAATTGGCTTCATGGAAGGAAGCTGAGGCTGATGGTGGAAGGTTTCTTTTCGGACTCGAGGCCTGTGAATGGTGGTGTGCCTCAGGGTTTGGTGGTGGGCCCATTGCTGTTTGTCATCTATATCATTGATTTGGATGAGAATGTACATGATTAGCAAGTTTGCAGATAACACAAAAGTGGGTGGTATTGTAGATAGTTAAGATGGAGCTTAACTACAGCGCCTTCGAGAGCGAGTTGGCAAGCTCGCACCTGTGCCGACGTCCCGACATGGTACATTCCGCCTTTTCATGCCATCGGCCCTCCGGGACTGCACCCATGTGTTCCTGCGCCGTGACGCCCACCGGACGCCGCTCCAGAGGCCTTATGAGGGCCCGTACCGGGTGCTGGAGCACGGACAGACAACCTTTGTCTTGGACATGGGGGGCCGGCCGGAGGCCATGTCAATTGACCGCTTGAAGCCGGCCCACTTGGACATCGACCAACGGGTTGCCCAGCCTCGGTCACGAGGTTGCCCCTCTTTGCGGGTCCCACCACCTGTCCCTCCAACTTTGCCTCCGCCGGCCCCTCTGTTGGCCGATTTTCGTACGCGGTCCGGTCGGGTAGTGCGACCACCAGTGCGTTTCGTGCCTCCGGTTCTAGGGGGGGGGGGTCCTGTGGCGGCTCCCAAGGGTCTGGCCATACCACTACCGACCCCTCGGCACGGGAATGGACCGGTTCAGGGGGGCGGCCCTTTGCTACGGTTATAAAGGACGAGGTTTTGGGCGCGATTTCACTCTGGCAGACTTGACCGGTCTAGCAAACGTAATAAAATCAAACCTCCCGAAATACCCGGCTCCTTGCCTTTATTTCGGGCCTTTCTCGACGCGCCACAGTTGTCAATAATTGCAGCAGGATCTTGATCGGTTGGCCAGGAGGGCTGAGGAATGGTTGATGGAATTCAATACAGAGAAATGTGAGGTGTTGCATTTTGGGAAGACTAAAATGGGCAGGATCTACACAGTCAACGGTAGGTCTCTGGGGAGAGTTGTAGAGAAGGTAGATCTAGGAGTGCAGGTACATAATTTGTTGAAAGTGGCAACACAAGTAGATAAGTGGTCAAAAAGGTTTTTGGCACACTGGCCTTCATCTGTCAGAGTATTAAGTATAGAAGTTGGGAAGTCCTGTTGCATTTATATCAGACATTGATTAGGTATTAGGCAAGATGGTGTCAAGCTGGAAAGGGTGCAGAGAAGATTTACAAGAATCTTGCCAGGATTCAAGGGCCTGAGATTTATGAGTCGTAATTATATGGAGGTTGAGCAAGCTAGGACTCTATTCATTGGAGCGCAGGAGGATGAGGGGTGATCTTATAGAGGTGTACAAAATCATGAGAGGAATAGATTGGGTAGACATACTGAGCCTCTTGCCCAGTGTAGGGGAATCAAGAACCAGAGGACATAGTTTTAAGGTGAGGGGGGGGAAATTTAATAGGAACCTAGGGGTAACTTTCACACAGGTTGTGGATGTATGGAATGAGCTGCCGGAGGTAGTAGAGGCAGGTAGTATCACAATGTTTAAGAAACATTTGGACAGGTGCATGGATAGGACAGGTTTAGAGAGATATGGGCCAAACATAGGCAGGTGGGGCCAGTGTAGATGGGACATGTTGGTTGGTGTGGGCAAGTTGGGCCGAAGGGCCTGTTTCCGCACGGTATGACTATCCTCCTGTCGCCCTCAGTTCTCTCTCCAACGCCATTCTTGCGAAGTACATTAATGACTTGGATGAAGGGATTAAAAGTACCATTAGCAAATTTGCAGATGATACAAAGCTGGGTGGCAGTGTGAACTGTGAGGAAGATGCTATGAGGATGCAGGGTGATTTGGACAGGTTGTGTGAGTGGGCGGATGCATGGCAGATGCAGTTTAAGGTGGATAAATGTGAGGTTATCCACTTTGGTGGAAAGAACAGGAAGGCAGATTATTGTCTGAATGGTGTCAAGTTAGGAAATGGGGAAGTACAAAGAGATCTGGGTGTCCTTGGTCATCAGTCACTTAAAGTTAGCATGCAGGTACAGCAGGCAGTGAAGAAAGCTAATGGCATGTTGGCCTTTATGACAAGAGGAGTTGAGTATAGGAGCAAAGAGGTCCTTCTGCAGTTGTACAGGGCCCTAGTGAGACCACACCTGGAGTACTGTGTGGAATTTTGGTCTCCAAATTTGAGGAAGGACATTCTTGCTATTGAGGGCGTGCAGCAAAGATTCACTAGGTAAATTCCGAAACGGTGGGACTATCGTATGTTGAAAGACTGGAGCGACTAGGCCTGTATACGCTGGAATTTAGGATGAGAGGCGGTCTTATTGAAACATATATTATTAAAGGATTAGACACATTAGAGGCAGAAAACATGTTCCCAATGTTGGGGGAGTCCAGAACCAGGGGCCACAGTTTAAGAACAAGGGGTAAGCCATTTAGAACGGATATGAGGAAATACTTTTTCATTCAGAGAGTTGTAAATCTGTGGAATTCTCTGCCTCGGAAGGCAGTGGAGGACAATTCTCTGGCTGCTTTCAAGATAGCGGAGTCAGGGGGTATGAGGAGAAGGCAGGAACGGGGTACTGATTGTGAATGATCAGCCATGATCACATTGAATGGCAGTGCTGGCTCAAAGGGCCGAATGGCCTACTCCTGCACCTATTGTCTATTGTCTAAATCTGTTGTAATTTTAAGGGGTTGCAGCTCAGGGTGAACTTGTTGTGGTACATTTGGACCAGAGTGATTTTGTCCTGAGGAGAGATTAAGCAGAATGGGCCTGTCCTCTCGAGTGGAAAATAATGAGTAATAACCTCGTGATGATTTGCATATCCATTATAGGCTTTGGGAGGGGATTTATTGTAATGTTGGTTCCTCTAGTTGAGAAGTGTAGAAGTAGGGGGTTGTTGGGATTGCAAGTTGGGACAGGCTGTTGAGCACTGAGATAAGAAAAAAATCCCCATCCTCATAGGTGGCGATTCTGTAGATTTCATCACACAGGGGTGTGGGAGCTCATCCACTGAGGGCATTCACAACAGAGATTACTAGATTTCTGGATATCAAGGGGAACATGGATTATGGGCTGGTTGTGAGCTTTTTTCATCAGGACCTGATACTTACACAATCTTTCACAATTGATAGCTTTCTGAAGCATGCTTCGGCTTTCTGTGAACAAAGGAAAGTGGAGGTTACCAGGAGTGGACTGACCAGCTATGATCCTTCAGACAGAAAAGACGATGACAAACTAATGAAACGCGGAGAGGGAAGTGCTCCGAGCACATTACATCAGCACGTATTACTGGATGACGGATTGGCTGGAAATCTAAATAAAATAGAAAACAATAAATAACCTCAGCAAGTCAGGTAACGTTTATGGGGAAAGAAACAGATTTAACATTTCAGGTTCAACATCCCACTACAGTATCGGCAAAGGAAAACCACAAAAGGTAATTGAAGTTGCAGAAACATCCTGAAAAGGTCAGGAAAAAGGAGGCTTGGATCAGGTCCAGGTGGCTGGGACAAAGCGTATCCCTGGAGAATGTAGCGGACTGGAGGGCATATTTATAGTAATGGAATCACACAGCACAGAAACAGGCCCATAGGCACAACCTGCCCATGCTGACCAATATGCCCCATCTATATTAGACAGTAGATAATAGGTGCAGGAGTAGGCCATTCGGCCCTTCGAGCCAGCACCGCCATTCAATGTGATCATGGCTGATCATTCTCAATCGGTACCCCGTTCCTGCCTTCTCCCCATACCCCCAGACTCCGCTATCCTTAAGAGCTCTATCTAGCTCTCTCTTGAATGCATTCAGAGAATTGGCTTCCACTGCCTTCTGAGGCAGAGAATTCCACAGATTTACAACTCTCTGACTGAAAAAGTTTTTCCTCATCTCCGTTCTAAATGGCCTACCCCTTATTCTTAAACTGGCCTCTGGTTCTGGATTACCCCAACATTGGGAACATGTTTCCTGCCTCTAAGGTGTCCAACCCCTTAATAATCTTATATGTTTCGATAAGATCCCCTCTCATCCTTCTGAATTCCGGTGTATACAAGCCTAGCCACTCCAGTCTTTCAACATATGATAGTCCCACCATTCCGGGAATTAACCTAGCAAACCTACGCTGCATGCCCTCAATAGCAAGAATATCCTTCCTCAAATTTGGAGACCAAAACTGCACACAGTACTCCAGGTGCGGTTTCACTTGGGCCCTGTACAACTGCAGAAGGACCTCTTTGCTCCTATACTCAACTCCTCTTGTTATGAAGGCCAACATTCCATTGGCTTTCTTCACTGCCTGCTGTACCTGCATGCTTCCTTTCAGTGAATGATGCACTAGGACACCCAGATCTTGTTGTACGTCCCCTTTTCCTAACTTGACACCATTCGGATAATAATCTGCCTTCCTATTCTTGCCACCAAAGTGGATAACCTCACACTTATCCACATTAAACTGCATCTGCCATGCATCCGCCCACTCACACAACCTGTCCAAGTCACCCTGCAACCTCATAACATCTTCCTCACAGTTCACACTACCACCCAGCTTTGTACCATCTGCAAATTTGCTAATGGTACTTTTAATCCCTTCATCCAAGTCATTAATGTATATATTAAATAGCTGCGGTCCCAGCACCGAGCCTTGCGGTACCCCACTAGTCACTGCCTGCTATTCTGAAAGGGACCCATTTATCCCCACTCCTTGCTTTCTGTCTGCCAACCAATTTTCCATCCATGTCAGTACCCTACCCCCAAAACCATGTGCTCTAATTTTGCCCACTAATCTCCTATGTGGGACCTTGTCGAACGCTTTCTGAAAGTCACCACATCCACCGGTTCTCCCCTGTCAATTTTCCTAGTTACATCCTCAAAAAATTCCAGAAGATTAGTCAAGCATGATTTCCCCTTCGTAAATCCATGCTGACTCGGAACGATCCTGTTACTGCTATCCAAATGCTCCGCAATTTCATCTTTTATAATTGACTCCAGCATCTTCCCCACCACTGATGTCAGACTAACTGGTCTATAATTTCCTGTTTTCTCTCTCCCTCCTTTCTTAAAAGTGGGATAACATTAGCTACCCTCCAATCCACAGGAACTTATCCTGAATCTATAGAACATTGGAAAAGGATCACCAATGCGTCCACAATTTCAAGAGCCACCTCCTTAAGTATCCTGGGATGCAGACCATCAGGCTCAGGGGATTTATCAGCTTTCAGTCCCATCAGTCTACCCAACACCATTTTCTACCTAATGTTCCTTCAGTTCCTCCGTCACCCTAGGATCTCTGGCCACTAGAACATCTAGGAGATTGTTTGATTGTTATACTAGTCCCACCTACTTGCACTTGGCCCATATCCCTCCTTCATTATCCATGTACCCATCCATATACCCAACATTCCATTTTCCCACCACCCTCTGTGTGAAAAAGTTGCCCCTTAGGTTCCTATTAAATCTTTCCCCTATCACCCTAATCCTATGGCTTCTGATTCTTAATTTCCCTACTCTGGGTAAAAGACCTTATCTATTCCACTCATGATCTTATACTCACTCCTCTGTAAGTTCATTCCTCATCCTCCTGCATTCCAGGGAATAAAGTCCTAGACTGCCCAATCACTCCCTGTAGCTCAGGCCCTCAAGTCTTGGCACGGCACGGTAGCGCAGCGGTAGAGTTGCTGCTTTACAGCGAATGCAGCGCCGGAGACTCAGGTTCGATCCTGACTACGGGTGCTGTACTGTAAGGAGTTTGTACGTTCTCCCCGTGACCTGCGTGGGTTTTCTCCGAGATCTTCGGTTTCCTCCCACACTCCAAAGACGTACAGGTATGTAGGTTAATTGGCTGGGTAAATGTAAAAATTGTCCCTAGTGGGTGTAGGATAGTGTTAATGTACGGGGATCGCTGGGCGGCACGGACTTGGAGGCCGAAAAGGCCTGTTTCCGGCTGTATATATATGATATGATATATGATATGATAACATCCTTGTAAATGATGTTCGTAAAGGAAAACTAAAGGGCAAAAAAGAAGGCCTGGCAGACCTCTGGCAGATAAGATGCAAGAGACTCCAATGAGTTTTTGTAACATTTTATGCGTGGGTGGGGGTGGGACACACGACATGGGGGGGAGGAGATATGACACGGGGGGGGGGGGGGGGGGAGATATGACACGGGGGGGGGGGGGAGTTATGACACGGGGGGGGGAATACGGAAGAGACGGCGCCGAGGACTCCTGTACATTGGTAACATTAGGTCCCTGTCTCACAACACAAACACCTTGCAACAAAGAACCATTAATTGAGCATTACATACCTTTGGTATTACTTTTGCACAACTTTCCACACGTCTGCAACAAAAACAAAGAAGTTTTGTTTCCGCTGCACATCAACATTCATCGCTCATAAGTAAATACAAATTATTGTATCCCTTCCTCCCCCTCACCAACATACCGTCCCCACATT
The DNA here is from genome assembly GCF_053455715.1 of Rhinoraja longicauda. Taxonomy (NCBI): domain Eukaryota; kingdom Metazoa; phylum Chordata; class Chondrichthyes; order Rajiformes; family Arhynchobatidae; genus Rhinoraja; species Rhinoraja longicauda. The sequence goes on along the minus strand of NW_027601339.1, from coordinate 14,303 downwards.
CCTCACCCTCTCTGCTTAATCCCCATTAACCCATGTGCTCCCTCTCAGTATTCCCACCTCTCCACACACTCTCCCTCTCTGGCACACAATCACATTGGAGAGTAGCAACGATTTGTGAACAAAAACTGATCTGTGTTTCCTGTTGCATTGTACAGCTCTCTGTCCATCTACACAGGTTCACAACCCAATGGTATGAACATTGAATTCACCAATATCAAGTAATACCCCCATGCCCTCTCTCGTTTCCGTTCCCCCCTCCTACACCCGGTGCAGCCCATTTATTTCACTATCTCCCATCTGCCCCTTCACACCCCACCATTTTCCTTCCTCAGTGTGCTCATCTCCCATCCCCAGATCCCTCATTTCTCTTTTATTCCCCCCTCTTCCCCCCCCCCACACAATACTGCACACAATACTCCAAATGTGCCCTGACCATAGTTTATAAAGCTGCAACATGATCACCTGATTCTAAAACCCACATCTGACTGATGAAGGTAAGCAAGCTGTCTGCCTTCTTTACCTCCCTATCCATGTTGTGCTTCCACTTTCAGTGAACTATAGACTTGCTCCTCAAGATTCCTCTGCAGATAATGCTACGGAGGGTTTAATTTATAAGGACCAGACTCAAAGAGCAGAGGGCAAAGCTTTAAAGTGAGAGGGGCAAAGTTTAAAGGAGAGTGGTGGGTGCCTGGAACACACTGCTGAGGGTGGTGGTGGAGGCAGATACAATAGTGACATTTGAGGCCTTTAAATAAGTACATGGATATGCAGGGAATGGAGGGATGTGGATCATGTGCAGGTGGAGGAGATTAGTTTATCTTGGCATCATGAACAGCACTGACATTGTGGGCCAAAGGGCCTGTTCCTGTGCTGCATTGTACTGATAGGCCTGGAACAATGCAGGGTGTAACACAGGGAACTTCGATCATGTGGATGATCACAGTCTTTTCCCAAGGGCGGGAGAGTGTAAAACTAGATTTTCGATGAGAGGGGAAAGATTTAAAAGAGATCTGAGGGTGGTGGGAGTATGAAATGAGCTGCCAGAAGAGGTGGGAGGAGCGAGTACAATAACAATATTTCAAAGTTATACGGACAGGTACATGGATTGGAAAGGTTTAGAGGAGTATGGGCCAAACGCAACCTAATGGGTGTAGCTCGAGGTGAACACTTTGGTTAGCATGGAAGAGGTGCTGAAGGCCCTGTTTCCATGCTGCGTAGCTCTCTGTCTATATGATCTATATTCTGCCTCTCCCTCTACCCATCCATCTCTTTCTCCCTGCCTGTATAGCTCTCCATCTCTTCACATCTGTCCTCCTCCCCTCTTTTCACACATCTATCTGTAACTATCTATCTATCTTCCTGTGTCTGCCTCTGTTTCCCACATCTGTTTGTTTTGTCAGGCATCTGTGCATCTCCCCCTTCTCTCTTTCCCTCGCTGCATCCTTTATCTCCCACTCTCTCTCTGCCACTCACACACTGTTGCTCTCTCCTTGAACTCTCCATCTTTTCCATCCCATCTCTTTGTGCTCTGTCCTCAATCCCCTCTCCTTCTCATTGTCCCCCCCTCTGTCACTCTTACTCTCTCCATCACTTCTCCCTCAGACTCTCTCTCTGTCCGTCCTCCTCCTCTCCCTCCTTCCATCTCTCTCTCTCTCCATCTCCCTGCCTCTGTCTATCTTCTTCCATATATTTGTCTCTCTGCCACCCTTCCTCATTTTGTCTCTCTCTCCTCCCGTGGATGGTGGTGGTGGGGCTGTATGTCAGTGAGATACACACATCAGGTCCTCACCTGTAGTAGTTCAGACCTTTCTCAAAGTACTCACGCACTGTTAATGTCTGAGTAGCAGGCTTACCGTGTGCCTCCCATTCATGGGACCTGTGGAAAGAGATTAGGAACAGCAATGTTTCAATATGAAGAGTTTTCAAGAGTGCAGAGCTGAAAGATGGATTGAAGGAGAAACAGAAACTGTCTTTGAATGATATTGGTGGTGAGACCACACTTGGACTATTGTGCAAAGTTCCAGTCACCCAACTACAGGAATTATTCCAACTAAATATATAGGAATAATTTCAACTATGGGAACCCCGTCATTAAGTTGGAAAGGGTACAGAAGAGATTCATGAGGATGTAACAGGGACAGGAGGGATTGAATGATATGGAGGGACTGGACAGGCTGAGGCTGTTTTCACTGGAGTGAAGAAGGCAATAAAGTGACTGCTTTCCCAGGGTTGGGGTGTCTAAAACATGAGGGCATAGGTTTAAGGTGAAAGGGGAAAGATTTAAAGGGGACCTAAGGGGCAATCTTTTCCACACAGACGGTGCTACATTTACGGAATAAGCTGACAGAGGTCATGTAGAGATGGATTTAAAAGACATTTGGACAGGCATATGGATAGAAATGTTTAGAGGAAGTTAAAAACAAGTTGGTGGAGGAACTTAGCAGACCAGACAGTATCTGCAGGGAGAAAATGGACTGATGACTTTTCAGATCAGGACCTTTCTCCAGTCTGAAGTCCAGGAACCAAAACATTATTTGTCCAGTTGGAAGGGGAGGGGTAGGGGTAGGGGTGGGGGTGGGGAGAGTGGGTGATGTCCATGGTGGGGGTGGGGGTGGGGAGAGTGGGTGATGAAGGAGAATGTCCATGGGAGGGGAGCGATGATGGGGGAGAATGTCCATAGGAGGGGTGGGGGCAGGGAGGGTGGGTGATGAGGGAGAGTGTCCGTGGGTGGGGAGGGGGTGGAGAGAGTGAGTGTTGGGGGAGAGTGTCAGTGGGAGGGGAGGGGTGATGGGGGAGAATGTCCACAGGAGGGGTGGGGTTGGGGAGAGTAGGTGATGAGGCACAGTGTCCATGGATGGGGAGAGTGGGTGATGGGGGAGAGTGTCCGTGGGAGGGGTGTAGAGAGAGGGTGGTGTGAGTGTCCGTTGAAGGGTGGGAAGGGGGTGGGGAGAGTGGGTGATGGGGCAGAGTGTCCATAGGAGGGGTGGGGATGGGGAGAGTGGGTGATGGGGGAGAGTGGGTGATGGGGGAGAGTGGTGGGGAGAGTGGGTGATGGGGCAGAATGGGTGATGGGGCAGAATGGTGGGGAGAGTGTCCGTGGGAGGGGATCCAGTGGGTTGGAGATTTGACTCATATGAAGGTACAGCACAGCAGTCAGTTATTTGGCTTACTGAGTCTGCACTGACCACCAAGCACCCATTTTATGATCAATTGCCCCATAGATTCTCCCCCTTAATTTATAGCAGCCAATTAACGTAGCCCTCACACATCTTTTGAATGTGGGAAGAATCCAGAGCACCCTTGGGAAGCCCACAGAATAACAGGGAGAATGTACAAACACAGGCAGAGGCAGATATCAGGATTGAACCAGGGGTTACTGGAGCCGTGTGGTGGTAGCTTTACTAGTTGTACCACTGTGCCACCTAAACCATTGAACAGACAAACTTTGGTGTTCAAACCCAAGGATTGCAGGTGTGCAGTACACAAGGTTGCCAGCACAGGTGTGCACAATATTTCCCTTCATTTGTCAGGCACTAAATAAGAACAGTGTTACAACTTTATCTATTGGTCAGGCCACACCTGGAGAACTGTATAATTCTGATCTAGGATTAGGCACCTGAATTATGAGGAACGACTGGATAGACAGCGTTAGCTTTCCCGGGAGTTGAGGAGGCTGAAGGGGACCCGGTGGACATGCACAAAGATATGAGAGTAAGAGACAGAGCAGATAGTAGGAAACTAGATGGCTCACTTTTAGGAGAAGTGGGAAAAGATTTAGAGATCTGAAAATAACTTTTTCAAGAGAGGGTAGTTGGAATCTGAAACACACTGCTCGAGGCAGTGGAAGCAGTGACTCTCACAACATTTAGAAGTTAGAAGAGGATTGATGAGGGCAGTGTGGCCTGCTAAATTCAGCAAGGCCTTTGACAAGGTATCGCATTGTAAGCTCGGCTGGAAGGTTAGATCACATGGGATCCACGGCAAACTAGCCAATTGGTGAGAAAATTGGTTTGATGGCAAGAGCCAGAGGGTATAGTAAAGAGTTGTTATTCAGATTGGAGATCAGAAACCAGTGGTGTGCCACAGGGATCGATGCTGGGTCACTATTGTGGAATGACCGAATGGCCTAATTCTGCTCCAATCACTTATGACCTTGTCATGGCCCAGCTAATGTCCACATAGACAACGATCTTTAACCTAAATCAATCCTCTTGGTCACCTCTTTAAAAAACTGTCTGCTTTGTGAGATATGATTCCCTATGATTATCCCTGATCAGTCTTTATCTATCAACTGCTGGTAAATGATGTCCCTCAGAATCACCTGCAGTTACGTACCCACTACTGATGCAGGCTCACTCACCAGTGGTGCCCTGGCTTGTCCTTGGTGCCCTTAAATAACTGTACATTAGCCACCCTCCAGTCTACTGGAACTTCACCTGTGCCTAAAGATGATGGTAATATCTGTGCAAGGGCTCCACAATTTCTACCCTAGCTTTTCACAAGGTGCAAGTATACATTTGGTCAACCCCTGGGGATTTATCCACCTTAGGTACAAACCATTACCAAAGAGTGTCTTTGCCAGACAGTTTGGGCCAAACCTTGTCCAAATCAGGCTGTAAAGACTGAAAATAAACAAATTAACATTTTGTGTCAGGACAAGAGTGAAATAAAAACTGAAAATACAAGAAAGAGAACATCACATACCCTACACAGCGATAGCAGCTGGATTGCAATCAAGTTGAACAGCTATATGAAAACAGATGCAGGTATCTGGGAATAGGGTGGGATCTAATCCAGGGATTTGGGGGTTTGTAAATAAACAGATACTCAGGAATTACAGGTTGGAATCCAAGTGAGGATTTCCACATAATCTAACAGAAACCCAAAAGTTATGTGTAGACTTGAATATTGAGTCGTAGATTTATAGTTATAGAGTCATAGAGTGGTACAGTGTGGAAACAGGCTCTTCGGCCAAACTCGCCCATACCGGCCAACAGTGGCCCAGCTACCCTAGTCCCACTTGCTTGGTCCATAATACTCCAAACCTGCCCTATCCATGTACTTGTCCAACTGTTTCTTAAACGATGGGATAGTCCCAGCCTCAACTACCTCCTCTGGCAGCTTGTTCCATACACCCACTACCCTCTGTGTGAAAAAGTTACCACTCGGATTCCGATTAAATCTTTTCCCCTTCACCTTGAACCTATGTCCTCTGGTCCTTGAATCCCCTACTCTGGGTAAAGGACTCTGTGCATCTACCCGATCTATTCCTCTCATGATTTTATACACCTCTATAAGATCTCCCCTCATCCTCCTACGCTCCATGAAATAGAGACCCAGCCTAGTCAACCTCTCCCTATAGCTCACACCCTCTAGTCGTGGCAACATCCTTGTAAATCTTTTCTAAACCCTTTCAAGCTTGACAATATCTTTCCTATAACATGGTGACCAGAACTGAACACAATATTCTAAATGCGGTCTCACCAACGTCTTATAAAACTGTAACATGACCTTCCAACTTCTATACTCAATACTCTGACTGATGAAGGCCAAAGTGCCAAAAGCCTTTTTGATTACCTTATCTACCTGCGACGTGACCTTCAAGGAACCATGCACTTGTACTCCTAGATCCCTCTGCTCTGCAACACTACACAGAGGCCTACCATTTTACTGTGTAGGTTCTACCCTTGTTCGACGTCCCAAAATACAACACCTCACACTTCTCTGCATTAAATTCCATCAACCATTCCTCCGCCCACCTTGCCAATCGATCCAGATCCTGCTGCAATTGTTCACAACCATCTTCACTATCTGCAAAACCACTAACTTTGGTGTCATCAGCAAATTTGATAATCTTGCCCTGTATGTTCTCATCCATTGATGTAGATGGGAAACAGTAATGGGCCCAGCACCAAACCCTGAGGCACACCACTAGTCACAGGCCTCCATTCTGAGAAGCCACCTTCCACCATCACCCTCTGCCTCCTTCCATGGAGCCAATTAGCTATCCTTTCAGCTATCTCTCCTTGGATCCCATGAGATCTAATCTTCCAGAGCAGCCTACCATGTGGAACCTTGTCGAACACCGTACTGAAGTCCATTAACACAACTTCTACAGCTCTGCCCTCATCAACATTTTTGCTCACGTCTTCAAAAAAATCAATCAGAATTCTGAGACATGACCTCCCCACGTACAAAACCATGCTGACTATCCCTAATTAGCCCTTGCCCATCCAAATGCCTGTATATTCTATCCCTCAGAATACTCTCCAGTAACTTACCAACTACAGATGTTAAGCTCACCGGCCTATAGTTCCCAGCATTTTCCCTGCAGCCTTTCTTGAAAAGAGGCACAGCATTTGCCACCCTCCAATCTGGCACCTCTCCTGTATTTAAGGATGACTCATAAATTTCAACCAGGGCTCCTGCAATTTCCTCTCTAGTTTCCCGGAATGTCGTCGGATATATCTGATCAGGCCCCGGAGATTTGTCTACCTTCATACACGACAGTACCTTCAGTACTTCCTTGACGGTAACAATGACTCTCATGACACTTCCAGTGAATGCTCCAATTTCCTCTGCCCTACTGTCTTTCTCCTCGGTAAATACAAAGGAGAAATACTCATTTGAGGACCTTGCCCATCTCCTGTGGCTCCACACAGAGGTGACAGTTTTTATTCCTGAGATGTCCCACTCTCTCTCTAGTTACCCTTTCTCCCTTAATTATTTATAAAATCTTTTGGAATTGTTCTTGAGGCTACCCGCCAGAGCTATCTCCTGGCCTCTTTTTAGCCTTTCTGTTCTCCTTTTTTTAGTTGCTCCTTAGTTCCCAAAACTCCTCCAGGGGTGCACTTGATCCCAGCTGCCTATACCTGTCCCATGTATCCTTCTTGTTTTTGACTAACATCTCAATTTCCCTCATCAGCCAAGCTGCCTTCTTTGCCTGCTATGCCTTTCACTCTAACGGGGACGTACACATCCTGAGCTCTCTTTAGTACACTTTTAAAAACATCCCACTTGGCCGATGTTCCTTTCCCCATCAAATAACCTGCTCCAGTCAACTTGAAGGTTCTCTCATACCCTCAAAGTTGGCCTTACCCCAGTTGAGCAAGTTAGGAAGAGGGGATGTTCAACGAGATCTGGGTGTCCTAGTGCATCAGTCACTGAAAGGCAGCATGCAGGTACAGCAGGCAGTGAAGAAAACCAATGGAATGTTGGCCTTCGTAACAAGAGGAGTTGAGTATAGGAGCAAAGAGGTCCTTCTACAGTTGTACCGGGCCCTGGTGAGACTGCACCTGGAGTACTGTGTGCAGTTTTGGTCTCCAAATTTGAGGAAGGATACTCTTGCTATTGAGGGCGTGCAGCGTAGGTTCACTAGGTTAATTCCCGGAATGGCGGGACTGTCGTATGTTGAAAGGCTGGAGCAATTAGACTTGTATACACTGGAATTTAGATGGATGAGGGGGGATCTTATTGAAACGTATAAGATAATTAGGGGATTGGACACATTAGAGGCAGGAAACATGTTCCCAATGTTGGGGGAGTCCAGAACAAGGGGCCACAGTTTAAGAATAAGGGGTAGGCCATTTAGAACGGAGATGAGGAAGAACTTTTTCAGTCAGAGAGTGGTGAAGGTATGGTATTCTCTGCCTCAGAGGGCAGTGGAGGCCAGTTCGTTGGATGCTTTCAAGAGAGAGCTGGATAGAGCTTTTAAGGATAGCGGAGTGAGGGGGTATGGGGAGAAGGCAGGAACGGGGTACTGATTGGGAGTGATCAGCCATGATCACATTGAATGGCGGTGCTGGCTCGAAGGGCTAAATGGCCTACTCCTGCACCTATTGTCTATTGTCTATTGTCTAACACATGGTCCCTCTCCATCCCGGTCCATAGCTTTCTTAAACCTCATCTGAACCCTTCATGCTATGATTTTCCCAGTCTATATTAGGAAAGTTAAAATCCCCTACTACAACAACCTTATTTGACCTGCAGCTGTCTGCAATCTCCTGGCACATTTGCTCTTCTAATTCCCGTTGACTATTTGGGCATTTGTAGTACACCTCTTTCCTGATCATCCCTTTCTTGTTCCTCAGCTCCACCTACTTAGCTTCACTAGACGAACTGTCCGTAATGTTACCTCTGAACTTAACCTCTGAACCTAGCCGTGCAATCCTCCTTAATAAACAATGCAAATCCCCCTCTGCTTTTTTCCTCACCCATGTCTCTCCTGAAGCTCCTGTACCCCGGATCATTGAGCTGCCAGTCCTGCCCCTCCCTTATCCAGGTTTCAGTCATGGCTATAACGTCCCAGTCGTGCGAACCTAACCACGTCCTAAGCTCATATGCCTTACCCATCAAGCCCTTGCATTAAAATACATGCAGTTTAAACCATCAATCCTTCCTCGCTCTCCGGGTTTTTCCCTCTTCTGTCCATCAACCTTTCCTACACCACCCTCCATTTATAACCTCTCCTGTGCCTCTGTCCTGCACGAGATCCCACCCCACTGCCAATCTAGTTTAAACCCTCCCATGTAGCATTAGCAAACCTTCCCGCTAGGATGTTGTTCCCCTCCAGTTTAGGTGCAACCCGTCCCTTTTATTCAGGTCACCCCTGCCCCGGAAAAGATCCCAAGGATCCTGAAATCCGAATCCCTGCCCCCTGCACCAACTCTTCACGGAGTTGGACAAAAACAATTCACCAGGATGTTGGCTGAAAAGGAGGTTGATAAAGGATAATAAGATCATGAGGGGCATTGACAGCATAGATAGTTGGAGTCCTTTCCCCAGGGTAGGAATGTCCAGATACATGGGTAGGAAAGGAATAGAGAGATGAGATCCCAATGTGGTCAAATGGGGTCATGCAGATGAGGATCATGGTCAGCATAGACAAGGTTACCTGAAGGAAACGTTTCTGTGCTGCATTACTCTACAACTCTATAAGCATCGAATTGAGCTCTTTGGCATACTGGGTTCATGCAATTTACCCAACTACACTAATCCCATTTGCCCACATTAAGACAGTATCCCTCTCTGCCAAGTCCTATTTAAGCATTTGTCTCAAAGCTTTTTAAACATAGGATTCCGATTAACATTTAGTGCGGAAACAGGCCCTTTGGCCCAAGTCCTCGCCAACCAGCGACCCTTGCACTATCCTACACACACTAGAGATGGGGTTTTTAACATTTACCAAGCTTACAACCCAAGAGTATGAACATGGAATCCTCCAATTTTAGGTGACCTCTAACAACCCCCCCTCCCCCCCCCCCCCCGCCTTACCTGGCTCACGCCTATTTCTCCCTTCCCCCTCCTCTTACATCTCTTCCTATGGCTTCACAATTTGTAATCCCCCTCCTCTCTTCCAGCTTTCTTTTCCCCCACCCCTTACAATCAGTCTGAAGAAGTATCCTGACTTGAAACGTCTCCAATCCACATTCCTCAGAGATGTTGCCAGACCCACTGAGTTACTCCAGCACTTTGTTTCTTTGTTTAACACAGACCAGACTTAGACCCAACCAGTGACCCAACCAACACAATCACTGACTTGTCAGACCCTGGTCATCCTTCTCCCTGTTCCCTTCCAGCAGAAGGTACAGAAGCTTGAAAGCGTGCAACACTAGACTCCAGAACTGCTTCTTCCCCTCTGTTATCAAGCTTCTGAACGGTCCTTCCATTAACTAGGGGACTAAACCAATTCACCTCTACTGCATTGCAGACATTGGACTTTGTTTCTGGAACTAATGCACTACAAAGCTGAGAAACATATTCTCAGTTACTCCAGCACTCTGTATCTTCCCCTTTGTTCTATCTATTGCACTCGAGTTTGGCTTGATTGTATTTATGTATAGTATTTTCTGATCTGATTGGAAAGCATGCAAAAGAAAGCTTTTCACTGTATCTCGGAACATGTGACAACAATAAACTTAAGCCGAACCTAGACCTAATATTGTGTAGGAAAAAACTGCAGATGCTGGTTTAAATCGACGGTAGACACAAAATGCTGGAGTAACTCAGTGGGACAGGCAGCATCTCTGGAGAAAAGGAATGGATAACATTTCGGATAAGACTTCTTCAGACTGAAGGGTCTCGATCTGAAATGTCACCCAGTCCTTCTCTCCAGAGATGCCTCCTGTCCCGCTACACCTAATATTCACAGGTGAAATACTACAAGATTGGAAGGCTTGAGTTATTAGGTGACATTAGATCAGCTGTGGACACAAGAAACTGCAGGCGCTGGAATCTTTAGCAAAAACAATGCTGGAGTAAGATGCTGGATTCAGGCAGCATCTGCAGAGGGAATGGACAGGAAACCTTTTGGGTTGGGAACCTTCTTCAGATTGATCAGACTGAACAGACAGGGACTGTTTTCCCTGGAGTGAAGGAGGCCGAGGGGTGATCTTATGGAGGTTTATGAAATCATGGGAAGCATAGAGAAGGCGCATGGTCACAGCCTATACTCCAGCATAGGGGAGTCTAAAACTAGAGGGCGCAGCTTTAATGTGAGAGGGGAGAGACTTATTCCCACATAGGGTGCTGGGTATAAGGAAGAAGCTGCCACAGAAATTGGTAGAGATGGGTAGAATTATAACGTTTAAAAGACATTTGTACAGGTTTATGCATAGGAAGGGTTTAGAGAGATATGAGCCAAACAGGCAAAGCTCACTAGCTTTGGTAGACATCTTGATTGGCATGGATAAGCTGACAGGTCTCTTTGCATGCTGCATGATTCTAATATCAGATATCTGTGGGGGAGTAACATGCTTGGATCTATGGCAGGAGTTCAGATAGTTTATGTATGGAAATAACAGATACCAGAGTTACAGAGTGGGAAGTCATTCATTGTCTGTAGGAAGTCATTTACATGTTGAATAACAGATACTAGGAGTGGGTTACAAACTGAAGGTTTTCAATGGGTTTGTGTGTTAATGTACACAATCTCAAATACTGCAGCTGAGGCCAATGTAAAATGCCCAGAGAACAGACCTGAGGACACTTCCTGCTGCTGTGTGTTTTGAAAAGCCCACCCACCCTCTAGAGAAATTGACCAAAGGCCTGTGTGCCAGCGTGTCACCCCAGACCCAAAACCCACGATGGTCTTGAACCGTAAGTACTACTGACCTTTATTTTGTTGTAGTTATACGGATCCATATTCACATTGCAACCCTTGGGGGGCCTGGAAGATAAATGGATGGGATGAGTTACTACCTCCAAGCTGAAGAGTTCCTGCACTTTGCTGACAACTTCTTCACAGGGACAACACTTCCTGTTCTGTCTCAGTGCCAGAGACCAGGGGCTCCGTGGTAACTCCAGCGTTGCAGAATCGGTGCTCCCACACTGCAGCTTGGAGCAATGACAGCAAATATACCCCGTCCCGGGTTTGCCGGGTGTGAAGTGTAATAGTGAGGAGGTGTGGGAATTGTGGGAAGAACTGAACTGCTCTCTGTCTTATGAGCACTTCGTACCGTGGAAATAGAACTTTAATTTAGTGAAGTGTCTCATAGGTTGAACATGTCTGACCTTGTACTTTTGATCTTTAATGTTAAGGCTGATAAGGGAAAGAAGAGAATTCTGGATCACAATAGTTAACCATGTTAACAAATATACGTGACCCACTCCACATTTCTTGCTATTAAATATGATATTAAAAGGTCGCATGCTCTGAGTCAGCAGAGCAGTCTCTGGCTTGACACGTTATTGTGAACAAAGAAGTTAATTGTCACTCACGTCTTGAATATATTATTCCAACAGAGGTCTGGCTTTGTCTCTGCAGACCTTTAGTGACATCACAACAGATTCTTGGTCCCTTTATTTAAAGAGAGGTATAGCTGCCATGGAAGCAGTTGGGTGAATGGTGAAAGGTTGAGTCCTGGGATGGGGTGCTGTATGAGAGATTGAGCAGGTTGGGCCGAAGCTCACTGGAGATTTTGGAATGAGAGGTGATCTTCATGAATTGTCTAAATTGTGAGGGGGACTGACAGGGTTGTGTCAGATTCAGGGGCGGCCATTTGAGGTGGAGCTGAAGACCTTTGCTCAGAATGCAGCTGTGCAGCTGCAGAACCAGCTGTTGTTCTGGTGCTGGTGTCCAGTTCCTGGGCTCAGTGGAGACCACAGACCAGCACCACAGCCCGACACTACCACTGGAGACCCCCCTGTCAGCTCTCCCTGACAACTCCCATCTCTCACTAGAACCCATCTGAGTAACGAGACTTACCACCAGCCATGGATGGTCCACCATTCAAATTCACATCCTTTGCCGGTCCAGTGATTCACCTGGAGAAAGAACAAAGAAAACCCATCACTGAAACAAAATGGATGAAAAAGGTTAAAAAAAAGATAGATCATTGGGGTCATTGTCAGGCAGAGAGTGGGCAGGCAATGGGAGGGTTTGGCAAAAGGACAGAGGGGTGAGTGAACAAAGGGAGGGGTGGAAGAGACAGGTGGATGGGTCAAAGTGACTGTGGGATTGGTTGCTTCTCTCCAGGTGGATGTTTCTCTGCTTCTCAGGATATGAGTGAGAGGGTGCAGAGGAAAGTGGGACCCAGAACAAGTGGTACACATTGGTACCAATGTGGAGAAGGCAGCAATGGAAGTCTGTCAATGTTGCCAGAGGTGGACAGGTGGCAATCTCTGGGCTGCTGGCACGGCCAGGCTTCAGGGAGAACAGAATGTGAAGAGAAGGTGGCGATAGACTGGTAACATCCATGGTGCATGCAGGTACATTCAGATTCAGAGGCAGATGAAACCTGCATGAGATGGACGGGTCACAAGTTAATAGGATTGGGACAATGCCCAAGTCACGACAGTTGAATCAAGATCAGCAGGGTATGGGCATACCAGGCAATAACAGCAAAAATAAATAAGGTGAACAGAGGGTGTGAGTGTTGGATGATGACAGAGAAGGAATTGTTGGACAGGAGCAAATTGAGAGACACAATCTGGTGTCCACAATATACACAGAATGTGATGAGTAAGATTGGTGAGCTGCAGGTACAAAGAGCCATGTGTGATTATGATGTGCTGCTGATCACATGGCTCATTCTCGGCAGAACAGACCTCTTAATATTCAAAGATATGGTGGTCAGAAAAGGCAAGGATGGAAAACAGGAGATGGGAGGCAGAGGAAAATGGTATTATAGACTATCGATTAAACATTCCCTTCTCCAAACAAGACAGCATCAAAGCTTCACCGTCGCCTCTCGCCGATGGACGGATGCCAACTACTATAGACTGAAGAGAGGGGATGTCCTTGAGGCCATGCACAAACTCGCTTGGGCTGGAATTCACTTTGCAGAACTTCCTCTTCTTCCCGACGTCGTTCATGCCCACGTGCACAACTACTTCTGGCTGTTCACCCTTCCTCTTGAGGATGTTCTGAAGTCGGTCTGTGACATCTTTAACCCTGGCACCAGGGAGGTAACAGACCATCCTGAAGCCCCGCCTGCCGCTACAGAATCTCCTGCCCACACTTCGGACAATGGAGTCACCCACTACTATGGCTCTGCCTGACGTCGGTCTCCCCAGTCGAGTCTCCTTGCCAGGATTGGAGCCACCGACCTGTTCACCGCTCGGACTGGAAGCGTCTTCTGCTCCGACAACTCCTAAGGGGGCATACCTGTTTTCATTCGGCACAGCCACCGGGGTCGCCTGCTCTCCACGTTTACTCCCTTTTCTCCCAGTCACCCACCTGCTCTCCTCCTGAATCACTGGCTTAACAACCTCACTTGTCCAGGAAACTCTCATTTTCCCGGATGGCCCTAAGGTCATCCAGCTGCTTCTCCAGTTCCCCAACACGTTCACTCAGGAGCTGCACCTGGACACAATTCCTGCAGGTGTAGTCTCCAGAAGCTCAATCGGCATCCTTGACCGCCCATAACCTGCAGGAAATACACTGCACCAACCTGCCTTCCATTTCTTCAGTGGACAAAAAATCACAAGTTTCAAAGATCTGGGATACCAAAAAAAATTAGAGATTGCCAAATTTTATTTGGAGAAAAAAATAAATGGACAGAATACTTTTCAACTCTTGTTTCCTTACGCAAGCATAGATAATGTGCTTTGTGTTAGTTGATAGCGATATGGACCGCTCTCCCCAGTCCTCATGTATCACAAGTGTTGATATTGTGGCAGCTGGCACTGTCACTGAAGAATGGGAGATGTTTTATGTACAGACGAGGAGTATTCCCACACCAGGGAAAAGTAAAGGAACTCTGGTGCTCCCTGGATCACCCAGGAGGGAGTGAAGGAAGGAGTGAGCATGAGGAAGGTGAGACTTCAATGGAAACCCACCTGAATGTGGTGAGTTGGGAGAG